>NC_053024.1:668304511-668627497 GCF_003073215.2 Triticum urartu
CTTGGTATGACACACTCAAAGACTTCCTGAAGAGCAAAGGCTTCAAACCTGGTTCCCTGGATCCCACTCTCTTCACAAAGACATATGATGGTGAACTGTTTGTATGCCAGATCTATGTCGATGACATTATCTTCGGCTGCACTGACAAGAGATACAGTGATGAGTTTGGTCACATGATGCAAGAGCAATATCAGATGTCCATGATGGGTGAGCTGAAATTCTTCCTCGGTCTTCAAATCCGTCAGTAGAGCAACGGCATCTTCATATCCCAAGAGAAATATCTCAAAGATTGCCCGAAGAAGTTTGGAATGCAAGACTGCAAAGGGTACACGACGCCAATGTCAACCAAAGGTCAATTGGGTCCCGACGACAATGGTAAAGAGTTTGATCAAAAGGTATACCGCTCCATGATTGGTTCTTTACTCTATTTATGTGCATCTAGGCCAGATATCATGCTTAGCGTTTGCATGTGTGCCAGATTTAAGTGGCACCAAAGGAATCACATCACTTAGCAGTGAAGCGAATTCTTTGATATTTGGCTTACACCCCAACACTAGGATTATGGTATCCAAAGGGCTCAGAGTTTGATCTAGTTAGATTCTCAGATGCTGATTATGCTGGTGACAAGGTTGATCGCAAGTCCACATCAAGCACATGTCACTTTCTTGGACGATCTCTTGTCTTTTGGTCTTCAAAGAAGCAGAACTGTGTATCTCTCTCCACTGCTGAATCTGAATACATTGCTGCTGGATCTTGCTGCGCTTAGCTTCTATGGATAAAGCAAACTCTCAAGGACTATGGCATCCATCTAAAGCAAGTGCCACTTTACTGCGACAATGAGAGCGCCATCAAGATTACCAACAACCCAGTCCAGCACTCGAAGACAAAGCACATTCAAATCCATCATCACTTTCTTAGAGATCATGTCATGAAGGAAGATATTGATATCATTCATGTCAACACTGAAGAGCAATTGGCAGATATCTTCACAAAGCCCTTGGATGAGAAAAGGTTTTGCAAGTTGTGGCGTGAGCTAAATATCTTAGAATCCTTGAATGTCCTGTAATTGGACACACATCCTAACGCTTATGCATATTAATGACTTAGATGTGCAACACATGAAGTAATGTATATCTTCAATCAATGAAGACATACACTCTAAGTGTGAATACATTAATGCGGAATTTGACTTCGGAGCGCCACGATAATTATGCGCCGTGTGTGGGTCTAATACTTCCTATACGGTGGGTAACACCACCACCAAATTCTTATTTGAAGTGTTTCAATTGGTGTCATAATTGCAAAGTCTTCACATTTGGTTTGTCTTCAACATTGATTTGTCTTCATGTTTATCTTCACAATGTTGATTTGGTCTTATGCTGATATATATATATATATATATATTCGTGTTCTGTCCTCTACAACATTCACTTATAGCTATATCTTCAAGTTTGAATCTTTCTCAATCTAAGTGAATGTGATCGGACCCTAACCCCTTCTATGCTTCCACCTCAGATTCTATCTATCCAAATCATATGCATTCTATTGAAACCTGTCGATTGTCTTCTCTGAATCCTTGTCAGCAGAAGACAAAGTGACAAAAGTTTAAATCTTTTTTAATGCTAGATCCTTATTGCCTGGATACCGGAGAAGCCGGAACGACCACCCGACAATCCAGGCGTGCGTGGGAACATGGAACAACTTCCAATAAGTTGCATGCATGCCATGTGGACTTCAGATGTGAACCGCCAGGGGCACTTGCGTAATTACGCTGTGTTGTCCCTCTCCTTATAAATATACACTCACCGCGGTCATTATCTCTTCTTCCACCTCGCCACCTCATACAAACCCTAGCGCCTCCGCTAGCTCGCGTCGACGCCGGAGACGAAGCGCTTAGCTGCCACGACTTCTTCAATGCTGTCCTAACGCCGGCCGCGGACCTCGTCCTCTGTCACACCAAAAGCTTCGGTTGTGAAGCCATTGGCCACTTCACCTCATGAACCCAGTGTGCAATCTGAAGACTTATCTCGTGTCTCTAAGAGGACTAAGAAGTCCAAGAAGAAGAAGAAGAATCCCATGAAGACTTTTGGGCATGAACTTACTCCAACTGTCGTTCTGCGGAACAAAGATGAAACCATTGATCTGTCAAGCGATGAAGATCTTGGTGATGATGCCCTTGAGATGCTGATCAAGAGCAAACAAGAGGCAGGGATCTTCAACGATCTGCCCCTCTTTGACGTTGATATACTGAACAACTTCATTGATGAGTGGTTTGACAACCAGAGCATCAGCATTGATGATCTTCAGCTTCCAGTGGACATAAGCGTCACCTTCCACGGAGCCATTGCTAATGAGTTGGCTCTGGCTCGGAAGATTGTCGAGCTGAAGAACTAAATTGATTATAAGAAGGCTCACTTCAAGAAGAACATGGCCAAGCTCAGTGTGGCAGATGTTCAGATCTTCAAGAAGATGCATGATGACCCACAAGTATAGGGGATCTATCGTAGTCCTTTCGATAAGTAAGAGTGTCGAACCCAACGAGGAGCAGAAGGAAATGATAAGCGGTTTTCAGCAAGGTATTCTCTGCAAGTACTGAAATAAGTGGTAACAGATAGTTTTGTGATAGGATAATTTGTAACGAGCAACAAGTAACAAGAGTAAATAAAGTGCAGCAAGGTGGCCCAATCCTTTTTGTAGCAAAGGACAAGCCTAGACAAACTCTTATATAGAGAAAAGCGCTCCCGAGGACACATGGGAATTATCGTCAAGCTAGTTTTCATCACGTTCATATGATTCGCGTTCGGTACTTTGATAATTTGATATGTGGGTGGACCAATGCTTGGGTGTTGTTCTTACTTAAACAAGCATCCCACTTATGATTAACCTCTATTGCAAGCATCCACAACTACAAAAAAAGTATTAAGGTAAACCTAACCATAGCATGAAACATATGGATCCAAATCAGCCCCTTACGAAGCAATGCATAAACTAGGGTTTAAGCTTCTGTCACTCTAGCAACCCATCATCTACTTATTACTTCCCAATGCCTTCCTCTAGGCCAAAATAATGGTGAAGTGTTATGTAGTCGACGTTCACATAACACCACTAGAGGCTAGACAACATACATCTCATCAAAATATCGAATGAATTCCAAATTCACATGACTACTAATAGCAAGACTTCTCCCATGTCCTCAGGAACAAACGTAACTACTCACAAAGCATATTCATGTTCATAATCAGAGGGGTATTAATATGCATATAGGATCTGAACACATGATCTTCCACCAAATAAACCAACTAGCATCAACTACAAGGAGTAATCAACGCTACTAGCAACCTACTAGTATCAATCCCGGAGTTGGAGACAAGAATTGGATACAAGAGATGAACTAGGGTTTTGAGAGGACATGGTGCTGGTTTAGATGTTGATGGAGATTGCCCTCTCCTGATGAAAGGAGCGTTGGTGATGACGATGGTGATGATTTCCCCCTCCCGGAGGGAAGTGTCCCCGGCAGAACAGCTCTGCCGGAGCCCTAGATTGCTTCTGCCTCGTGGTGGTGGAGTCTCATCCCGAAATGTTGCTTATGATTTTTTTCTCGACGGAAGACCTCATATAGGAGAAGATGGTAACCGGAGAGCCAACAGGGGGCCCATGAGGCAGGGGGCGCGCTCCCCACCCTCATGGCCAGGTGGGACCCCCTCTGACATACTTCTTTCGCTCAATATTTTTTATTATTTCCAAAAATGACTTTCATGGAGTTTCAGGACTTTTGGAGTTGTGCAGAATAGGTCTCTAATATTTGCTCCTTTTCCAGCCCAGAATTCCAGCGGCCGGCATTCTCCCTCCTTATGCAAACCTTGTAAAATAAGAGAGAATAGGCATAAGTATTGTGACATAACGTGTAATAACAGCTCATAATGCAATAAATATCGATATAAAAGCATGATGCAAAATGCACGTATCAACTCCCCCAAGCTTAGACCTCGCTTGTCCTCAAGCGGAAGCCGATAACGATAAATATGTCCACATGTTTAGAGGTAGAGGTGTCGATAAAATAAAATACGGACATGAGGGCATCATGATTATTCTCATAACAACAACATATATGGATATTGTCATATGATTTCTTACGCTCAAGTAATAATCTATTCATAATGCAAAAGTACGAATCATAAACTTTATTGAGAACCAACAAACTATAAACTCAGTCATTGAAGCAATTGCAATTTATGATAACATCAGAAAGAGTATATGTCAGAGCTTTATAGCAAGTCCACATACTCAACTATCATTTAGTCTTTCATAATCGCTAACACTCATGCAATACTTGTGGTTACGGAGTTTTAGCCGAACACAAAGAAAGATAGGGGCTTATAGTTTCGCCTCCCAACCTTTTACCTCAAGGGTAATGTCAACTATAATAACTCATGCTCCCCTACATCCAATTAGATATATCTATCAGGATCTTTCCAACACCCTGTGCTTGCCAAAGGATAAAATAAAAAGGAAAGGTGAAGATCACCATGACTCTTGCATAAGGTAGAAGATAATAGTAACAGATAGGCCCTTCGCAGAGGGAAGCAGAGGTTGCCATGCGCTTTTAAGGTAGGATGCACAAAATCTTAATGCGAAAGAACGTCACTTTATATTGCCCCTTGTGATATGAACCTTTATTATGCAGTCTGTCGCTTTTATTTCTTCCACATCACAAGATCGTATAAAGCTTATTTCCTCCACACCAATAAATCATACATGTTTAGAGAGCAATTTTTATTGCTTACACCGATGACAACTTACTTGAAGGATCTTACTCAATCCATAGGTAGATATGGTGGACTCTCATGTCAAAACTGGTTTAAGGGTTTTTGGAAGCACAAGTAGTATCTCTACTTGGTGCTGACAATTTGTCTAGCATGAGGGGGAAAGGCAAGCTCAACGTGTTGGATGATCCATGACAATATACTTTATCTCAGATATAAGAAAACATAACCCATTATGTTGTCTTCCTTGTCCAACATCAACTCTTTAGCATGTCATATTTTAATGAGTGCTCCCAATCATAAAAGATGTCCACAATAGTATATTTATATGTGAAACCTCTCTTTCCTTATTACTTCCTATTAATTGCAACGATGACCAAAGCTATGTTTGCCAACTCCCAACAACTTTTAATCATCATACTCTTTCTATGTGAAGTCATTACTCTCGATAAGATCAATATGAACACTTTATTTTTTTATTCTTTTCTCTTTTCTTTCATTCACTCAAGATCATGGAAAAATAATCAAGCCCTTTACTCAACTAACAGGAGTAATCAACACTACTAGCAACCTACTAGTATCAATCCCGGAGTTGGAGACAAGAATTGGATACAAGAGATGAACTAGGGTTTTGAGAGGAGATGGTGCTGGTGAAGATGTTGATGGAGATTGCCCTATCCCGATGAGAGGAGCGTTGGTGATGACGATGGCGATGATTTCCCCCTCTCGGAGGGAAGTGTCCCCGGCAGAACAGCTCTGCCGGAGCCCTAGATTGGTTCCGCCTCGTGGCGGCGGAGTCTCGTCCCGAAAGGTTGCTTATGATTTTTTTTCTCGACGGAAGACCTCATATAGTAGAAGATGGCCACCAGAGAGCCAACAGGGGGCCCACGAGGCAGGGGGAGTGCCCAGGGGGTAGGGCGCGCCCCCCACCCTCGTGGCCAGGTGGGCCCCCGTCAGACGTACTTCTTTCGCTCAATAGTTTTTATTATTTCCAAAAATGACTTTCGTGGAGTTTCAGGACTTTTGGAGTTGTGCAGAATAGGTCTCTATTATTTGCTCCTTTTCCAGCCCAGAATTCCAGCTACCAGCATTCTCTCTCCTTATGTAAACCTTGTAAAATAAGAGAGAATAGGCATAAGTATTGTGACATAACTTGTAATAACAGCCCATAATGCAATAAATATCGATATAAAAGCATGATGCAAAATGGACATAAATGCAGCATGACCTCAAGGAAGAGTTTCACAAGATGCATGAAGAAGCAAAAGGCTCACGAGAGCGGATGAAATACTTCACAGAGAAATGTGTTCAAGCACACAATGAGGCTAGAAGCGCAAGGCTCTTGGGCGTCCTGGCATCGACCCCAAGATGGCTGCCAAGCAAAAGAAGTCTGTTGTGGCCCAAACTGAAGTACCAAGGCAGGAAGCACCTCGCATTGTCGTCCCTGCCAGCATGACAGGCTCGAAGCCTAAGGTCCCCTCAGCAGCTTTAGAACTGAAGAAGACAAGGGCAGCTGAAGCCGAAGCCAAGAAGCGCAAGCACAAGAATGCTACTGATGGTGCCCCATCAACAAAGAAATTGAAGACAAAGTCTTCAAAGAAAGAGCGTGCTGCGGCCTCTGTGCCCCTTGTTGTTGAGCCCATTTCAGTTGCCCGTCCAGCCTCCACCAACCAAGAACTTCGCCTTGTGATCCACAAGCCTGCTTTCACAGAGGCTGTTTAAGATGAAGATGTTCCAACTATTGACCCCATCACAGCTGAAGACATTGGTCTTGAAGACAATGTTGAAGATGATGAAGTCCTTCCTCAACTCGATCACCAAGTGGTATCATCGCCTATTCTTACGGATAGCGAACTCATCAGCATTGTCCGTCCTTTGACGCCAATTGCTCAGGATGATTTGTGGGCCGATCGCCCTCAACAAGACACCCCCATTCATGATGAGACACCCAGAACTCCACCACCTCAAGTCACCACTCTCGTGCTTGATGAAGACAACTACATGGTGCAGACCACTCCATCACCACAGGCGTCGCCCGCATTTCGCAAGCTTTGCAAAGGCCCTAGGCCACAGGCACCATGTCGAGCATTCCGGAAGGGGAAGCGCAACAAAGCTCAGTAGCACGTCAAGTGTTTCCTGCATCCACCCCTACTGCGAATGTCTCTGAGTCTGAAGCAAAACTTGTTGAAGACATTCCGGCTGCATCAGCCGATGAAAATCAAGAAACAAGAGAAGAAGAAGAAAGAGTTGCGATACCCCTGTCACTGATCAAGTCATTCTCGAGGAGAATGTGACTATGCCTGACCCTCCTGTCATTGAAGAAACGGAGGTTGAGAACACTGAGGCTACCAATGATGTTGTCATGGCTGAAGACAATGTGGAGCCTGAAGCCAATGTTGTGCCTGAAGGTTGTGTGCAACCCGAAGCCACAGTGAATGCTGAAGCCATAGTTCCACCCCCAAGGCCTCACACCATTGAACATGCCTATGATCGCGGCCAGCTTGTGATACGTCTCCAACGTATCTATAATTTTTGATTGCTCCATGCTATTGTTGGGGAATGTAGTAATTTCAAAAAATTTCCTACGCACACGCAAGATCATGGTGATGCATAGCAACAAGAGGGGAGAGTGTTGTCTACGTACCCTCGTAGACCGATAGCGAAAGCGTTATGACAACGCGGTTGATGTAGTCGTACGTCTTCACGGCCCGACCGATCAAGCACCGAAACTACGGCACCTCCGAGTTCTAGCACACGTTCAGCTCGATGACGATCTCCGGACTCCGATCGAGCAAAGTTTTGGGGAAGAGTTCCGTCAGCACGACGGCGTGGTGACGATCTTGATGTTCTACCGTCGCAGGGCTTCGCCTAAGCACCGCTACAATATTATCGAGGATTATGGTGGAGGGGGGCACCGCACACGGCTAAGAGAACGATCACAAAGATCAACTTGTGTGTCTAGAGGTGCCCCCTGCCCCCGTATATAAAGGAGCAAGGGGGGAGGCCGGCCGGCCCTTGTGGGCGCGCCAAGGAGGAGGAGTCCTCCTCCTAGTAGGAGTAGGACTCCCTCTTTCCTACTCCTACTAGGAGCGGGAAAGGAAGGGGGAGAGGGAGAAGGAAAGGGGGGCGCCGCCCCCCTCTCCTAGTCCAATTCGGACCAGAGGGGGAGGGGGCGCGTGGCCCACCCTGGCCGCCCCTCTCTCTCCACTAGGGCCCATAAGGCCCATTACTTCTCCCGGGGGGGGTTCCGGCAACCCTCCGGCACTCCGGTTTTCTCCGAAATCACCCGGAACACTTCTGGTGTCCGAATATAGCCATCCAATATATTGATCTTTATGTCTCGACCATTTCGAGACTCCTCTTCATGTCCGTGATCACATCCGGGACTCCGAACAAACTTCGGTACATCAAAATATATAAACTCATAATGAAACTGTCATCGTAACGTTAAGTGTGCGGACCCTACGGGTTCGAGAACAATGTAGACATGACCGAGACACGTCTCCGGTCAATAACCAATAGCGGAACCTGGATGCTCATATTGGCTCCTACATATTCTACGTAGATCTTTATCGGTCAGACCGCATAACAACATATGTTGTTCCCTTTGTCATCGGTATGTTACTTGCCCGAGATTCGATCCTCGGTATATCAATACCTAGTTCAATCTCGTTACCGGCAAGTCTCTTTACTTGTTCTGTAATACACCATCTCGCAACTAACTCATTAGTTGCAATGCTTGCAAGGCTTAAGTGACGTGCATTACCGAGAGGGCCCAGAGATACCTCTCCGACAATCGGAGTGACAAATCCTAATCTCGAAATACGCCAACCCAACATGTACCTTTGGAGACACCTGTAGAGCTCCTTTATAATCACCCAGTTACGTTGTGATGTTTGGTAGCACACAAAGTGTTCCTCCAGCAAACGGGAGTTGCATAATCTCATAGTCATAGGAACATGTATAAGTCATGAAGAAAGCAATAGCAACATACTAAACGATCGGGTGCTAAGCTAATGGAATGGGTCATGTCAATCACATCATTCTCCTAATGATGTGATCCCGTTAATCAAATAACAACACATGTCTATGGTTAGGAAACATAAACATCTTCGATTAACGAGCTAGTCAAGTAGAGGCATACTAGTGACGTTTAGTTTGTCTATGTATTCACACAAGTATTATGTTGCCGGTTAATACAATTCTAGCATGAATAATAAACATTTATCATGATATAAGGAAATAAATAATAACTTTATTATTGCCTCTAGGGCATATTTCCTTCAGTCTCCCACTTGCACTAGAGTCAATAATCTAGATTACACAGTAATGATTCTAACACCCATGGAGCTTTGGTGCTGATCATGTTGTGCTCGTGGAAGAGGCTTAGTCAACGGGTCTGCTACATTCAGATCCGTATGTATCTTGCAAATCTCTATGTCTCCCACCTGGACTAGATCCCGGATGGAATTGAAGCGTCTCTTGATGTGCTTGGTTCTCTTGTGAAATCTGGATTCCTTTGCTAAGGCAATTGCACTAGTATTGTCACAAAAGATTTTCATTGGACCCGATGCACTAGGTATGACACCTAGATCGGATATGAACTCCTTCATCCAGACTCCTTCATTTGCTGCTTCTGAAGCAGCTATGTACTCTGCTTCATATGTAGATCCCGCCACAACGCTTTGTTTAGAACTGCACCAACTGACAGCTCCACCGTTTAATGTAAACATGTATCCGGTTTGCGATTTAGAATCGTCCGGATCAATGTCAAAGCTCGCATCAACATAACCATTTACGATGAGCTCTTTGTCACCTCCATATACGAGAAACATATCCTTAGTCCTTTTCAGGTATTTCAGGATGTTCTTGACCGCTGTCCAGTGATCCATTCCTGGATTACTTTGGTACCTCCCTGCTAGACTTATAGCAAGACACACATCAGGTCTGGTACACAGCATTGCATACATGATAGAGCCTATGGCTGAAGCATAGGGAACATCTTTCATTTTCTCTCTATCTTCTGCAGTGGTCGGGCATTGAGTCTTATTCAACTTCACACCTTGTAACACAGGCAAGAATCCTTTCTTTGCCTGATCCATTTTGAACTTCTTCAAAACTTTGTCAAGGTATGTGCTTTGTGAAAGTCCAATTAAGCGTTTTGATCTATCTCTATAGATCTTAATGCCCAATATGTAAGCAGCTTCACCGAGGTCTTTCATTGAAAAACTCTTATTCAAGTATCCCTTTATGCTATCCAGAAATTCTATATCATTTCCGATTAGTAATATGTCATCTACATATAATATCAGAAATGCTACAGAGCTCCCACTCACTTTCTTGTAAATACAGGCTTCTCCAAAAGCCTGTACAAAACCAAATGCTTTGATCACACTATCAAAACGTTTATTCCAACTCCAAGAGGCTTGCACCAGTCCATAAATGGATCGCTGGAGCTTGCACACTTTGTTAGCTCCCTTTGGATCGATAAAACCTTCCGGCCGCATCATATACAACTCTTCTTCCAGAAATCCATTCAGGAATGCAGTTTTGACATCCATCTGCCAAATTTCATAATCATAAAATGCGGCAATCGCTAACATGATTCAGACAGACTTAAGCATCGCTACGGGTGAGAAGGTCTCATCGTAGTCAATCCCTTGAACTTGTCGAAAACCTTTTGCGACAAGTCGAGCTTTGTAGACAGTAACATTACCGTCAGCATCAGTCTTCTTCTACAAGGTCCATTTATTCTCAATTGCTTGCCGATCATTGGGCAAGTCAACCAAAGTCCACACTTTGTTCTCATACATGGATCCCATCTCAGATTTCAAGGCTTCAAGCCATTTTGCGGAATCTGGGCTCACCATCACTTCTTCATAGTTCGTAGGTTCATCATGATCTAGTAGCATGACTTCCAGAATAGGATTACCGTACCACTCTGGTGCGGATCTTACTCTGGTTAATCTATGAGGTTCAGTAGTAACTTGTTCTGAAGTTTCATGATCATCATCATTAGCTTCCTCACTAATTGGTGTAGGTGTCACAGAAACCGGTTTCTGTGATGTACTACTTTCCAATAAGGGAGCTGGTACAGTTACCTCATCAAGTTCTACATTCCTCCCACTCACTTCTTTCGAGAGAAACTCCTTCTCTAGAAAGTTTCCAAATTTGGCAACAAAAGTCTTGCCTTCGGATTTGTGATAGAAGGTGTATCCAATAGTTTCCTTTGGATATCCTATGAAGACACATTTCTTCGATTTGGGTTCGAGCTTATCAGGTTGAAGCTTTTTCACATAAGCATCGCAGCCCCAAACTTTAAGAAACGACAACTTTGGTTTCTTGCCAAACCATAGTTCATAAGGCGTCGTCTCAACGGATTTCGATGGTGCCCTATTTAACGTGAATGCGGCCGTCTCTAAAGCATAACCCCAAAACGATAGCGGTAAATCAGTAAGAGACATCATAGATCGCACCATATCTAGTAAAGTACGAATACGACGTTCGGACACACCATTACGCTGTGGTGTTCCAGGTGGCGTGAGTTGCGAAACTATTCCGCATTGTTTCAAATGTACACCAAACTCGTAACTCAAATATTCTCCTCCACGATCAGATTGTAGAAACTTTATTTTCTTGTTACTATGATTTTCAACTTCACTCTGAAATTCTTTGAACTTTTCAAATGTTTCAGACTTATGTTTCATTAAGTAGATATACCCATATCTGCTTAAGTCATCTGTGAAGGTGAGAAAATAACGATATCCGCCATGAGCCTCAACATTCATCGGACCACATACATCTGTATGTATGATTTCCAACAAATCTGTTGCTCTCCCCATAGTACCGGAGAACGGCGTTTTGGTCATCTTGCCCATAAGGCACGGTTCGCAAGTACCAAGTGATTCATAATCAAGTGGTTCCAAAAGCCCATCGGTATGGAGTTTCTTCATGCGCTTTATACCAATATGACCTAAACGGCAGTGCCACAAATAAGTTGCACTATCATTATCAACTCTGCATCTTTTGGTTTCAACATTATGAATATGTGTGTCACTACTATCGAGATTTAATAAGAATAGACCATTCTTCAAGGGTGCATGACCATAAAATATATTACTCATATAAATAGAACAACCATTATTCTCTGATTTAAATGAATAACCGTCTCGCATCAAACAAGATCTAGATATAATGTTCATGCTCAACGCTGGCACCAAATAACAATTATTTAGGTCTAATACTAATCCCGAAGGTAGATGTAGAGGTAGCATGCCGACCGCGATCACATCGACTTTGGAACCATTTCCCGCGCGCATCGTCACCTCGTCCTTAGCCAATCTTCGCTTAATCCGTAGTCCCTGTTTCGAGTTGCAAATATTAGCAACAGAACCAGTATCAAATACCCAGGTGCTACTGCGAGCATTAGTAAGGTACACATCAATAACATGTATATCACATATACTTTTGTTCACCTTGCCATCCTTCTTATCTGCCAAATACTTGGGGCAGTTCCGCTTCCAGTGACCAGTCTGCTTGCAATAGAAGCACTCAGTTTTAGGCTTAGGTCCAGATTTGGGTTTCTTCTCTTGAGCAGCAACTTGCTTGCTGTTCTTCTTGAAGTTCCCCTTCTTCTTCCCTTTGCCCTTTTTCTTGAAACTAGTGGTCTTGTTGACCATCAACACTTGATGCTCCTTCTTGATTTCTACCTCCGCAGCTTTCAGCATTGCAAAGAGCTCGGGAATTGTCTTGTCCATCCCTTGCATATTATAGTTCATCACGAAGCTCTTGTAGCTAGGTGGAAGTGATTGGAGAATTCTGTCAATGACACAATCATCTGGAAGATTAACTCCCAATTGAATCAAGTGATTGTTATACCCAGACATTTTGAGTATATGCTCACTAACAGAACTGTTCTCCTCCATCTTGCAGCTATATAACTTATTGGAGACCTCATATCTCTCAATCCGGGCATTTGCTTGAAATATTAACTTCAACTCTTGGAACATCTCATATGCTCCATGACGTTCAAAATGTCGTTGAAGACCCGATTCTAAGCCGTAAAGCATGGCACATTGAACTATCGAGTAGTCATCAGCTTTGCTCTGCCAGACGTTCTTAACGTCGTCAGTTGCATCAGCAGCAGGCCTGGCACCCAGCAGTGCTTCCAGGACATAACTTTTATGTGCAGCAATGAGGATAATCCTGAAGTTACGGACCCAGTCCGTGTAATTGCTACCATCATCTTTCAACTTTGCTTTCTCAAGGAACGCTTTAAAATTCAACGGAACAACAACACGGGACATCTATCTACAATCAAACATAAACAAGAAAGATACTATCAGGTACTAAGTTCATGATAAATTTCAGTTCAATTAATCGTATTACTAAAGAACTCCCACTTAGATAGACATTCCTCTAATCCTCTAAGTGATCACGTGATCCAAATCAACTAAACCATGTCCGATCATCACGTGAGATGGAGTAGTTTCATTGGTGAACATCACTATGTTGATCATATCTACTATATGATTCACGCTCGACCTTTCGGTCTCCGTGTTCCGAGGCCATATCTGTATATGCTTGGCTCGTCAAGTATAACCTGAGTATTCCGCGTGTGCAACTGTTTTGCACCCGTTGTATTTGAACGTAGCACCTATCACACCCGATCATCATAGGGTGTCTCAGCACGAAGAACTTTCGCAACGGTGCATACTCAGGGAGAACACTTCTTGATAATTAGTGAGAGATCATCTTAAAATGCTACCGTCAATCAAAGCAAGATAAGATGCATAAAAGATAAACATCACATGCAATCAATATAAGTGATATGATATGGCCATCATCATCTTGTGCTTGTGATCTCCATATTCGAAGCACAGTCATGATCACCAACGTCACCGGCATGACACCTTGATCTCCATCATAGCATCGTTGTCATCTCGCCAATCTTATGCTTCTACGACTATTGCTACCGCTTAGTGATAAAGTAAAGCATTACAGGGCGATTGCATTGCGTACAATAAAGCGACAACCATATGGCTCCTGCCAGTTGCCGATAACTCGGTTACAAAACATGATCATCTCATACAATAAAATGAAGCATCATGTCTTGACCATATCACATCACAACATGCCCTGCAAAAAGAAGTTAGACGTCCTCTACTTTGTTTGTTGCAAGTTTTACGTGGCTGCTACGGGCTTAAGCAAGAACCAATCTTACCTACGCATCAAAACCACAACGATAGTTTGTTAAGTTGGTGTTGTTTTAACCTTCACAAGGACCGGGCGTAACCACACTCGGTTCAACTAAAGTTGGAGAAACTGACACCAGGCAGCCACCTGTGTGCAAAGCACGTCGGTAGAACTAGTCTCGCGTAAGCGTACGCGTAATGTCAGTCCGGGCCGCTTCATCCAACAATACTGCCGAACCAAAGTATGACATGCTGGTAAGCAGTATGACTTATATCGCCCACAACTCACTTTTCTTCTACTCATGCATATAACATCAACACATAAAACCTAGGCTCTGATACCACTGTTGGGGAACGTAGTAATTTCAACAAAATTCCTACGCACACGCAAGATCATGGTGATGCATAGCAACGAGAGGGGAGAGTGTTTTCTACGTACCCTCGTAGACCGATAGCGAAAGCGTTATGACAACGCGGTTGATGTAGTCGTACATCTTCACGGCCCGACCGACCAAGCACCGAAACTACGGCACCTCCGAGTTCTAGCACACGTTCAGCTCGATGACGATCCCCGGACTTCGATCCAGCAAAGTGTTGGGGAAGAGTTCCGTCAGCACGACGGCGTGGTGACGATCTTGATGTTCTACCGTCGCAGGGCTTTGCCTAAGCACCGCTACAATATTATCGAGGATTATGGTGGAAAGGGGCACCGCACATGGCTAAGAGAACGATCACGAAGATCAACTTGTGTGTCTAGAGGTGCCCCCTGCCCCCGTATATAAAGGAGCAAGGGGGGAGGCCGGCCGGCCCTTGTGGGCGCGCCAAGGAGGAGGAGTCCTCCTCCTAGTAGGAGTAGGACACTAGTAGAAAAAGGGCCTTTAGTCCCGGTTCTTGAACCGGGACTAAAGGGTCGTTACTAATGCCTGACCCTTTAGTCCCGGTTCAAACCAGAACCGGGACTAAAGGCCCTCCACGTGGCCGCTGCCTGGAGGTCCACCTTTAGTCCCGGTTGGTAACACCAACCGGTACTAAAGAAAATTTTCTGATTTTTTTTTTGAAATTTTTTTGAAATTTTTTTTGAATTTCTTTTTATTTTCAAATTTCTGAATTATTTTAACCTCTAATCTCTAATCACCCCTCATCACTGCTCAATTTAATCTCTAATCACCCCTCATCATTCCAAATCATCTAACTTCCTGGACGGTCACCCATCCTCCCACTCCCCCAGCCTGAGCACGCTTAACTTCCAGGTTCTATTCTCCCTTGTTTCCAAGTCTGCACTCGTTGTTTTCCTGACAATAGTAAGATGTTAATCCTATTAACCCTCAGGAGTTTAGCTTGAGCATGAAGTCACACATTTCACTGTTTGAGTTTGAAACTATTGTTTTAAAAAACAATAATTATTTAGTAACACTAATATTTCTTGAATAAGTAGTTTGACCATTGTTTGACCATAGTTTGACCAGATTTGACCAGATTTGACCAAAATTCAAAAAAACTGAAATAATTATTTAATAACACTAATATTCTTGAAAAATTATTTAGTAACACTAATACTTCATGAATAACTAGTTTGACCATAGTTTGACCAGATTTAATGAATTTTTTAAAAAAACTGAAATTTGAGCATAACTTTTTTTCCTTTTGGAATTTGAGGATTCTACAAATTTGCAAACAGGCCGTAGGCAGTCTCCATTGGATGTAACTTTTCGAGTAGATGATTTTTCATATAAAAACTTTTTAATCCGAGTTCGTATGCAAAAGTTATGCCCATTTTTACAAATTCCAGAGAGATTTTGTAAATAAAGTCGAAACTCATATTTGTAAATTTTCCCAACAACTAGACCACATATCACATGGGAAACTTATTTTATTTTATTTTTTTGACATTTCCATCATTTTCTTTTGTTTTTTCTAAAACTGAAAAGGCGGTCCACAGGGGGGGGAGTTTGAAAATTGCACCATTAGTACCGGTTTGTGGCACGAACCGGTACTAAAGGTCTCAACCCCATTAGTATCGGTTCGTGGCACGAACCGGTACTAAAGGTTAGACCTTTATTACCGGTTCGTGTCTCAAACCGGGACTAAAGGTCCCATTTGAACCGGGAGTAATGCCTTTCCGACGCCCTCGCCGCTCGAACCGGGACTAATGTGAGCATTAGTCCCGGTTCGGAACGAAACTGGGATTAATGCCTTTTCTGGCCTGAACCGTTGCCCCCTTTTCTACTAGTGGGACTCCCTCTTTCCTACTCCTACTAGGAGGGGGAAAGGAAGGGGGAGAGGGAGAAGGAAAGGCGGGCGCCGCCCCCCCTCTCCTAGTCCAATTCGGACCAGAGGGGGAGGGGGCGCGCGGCCCACCCTGGTCGCCCCTCTCTCTCTCCACTAGGGCCCATAAGGCCCATTACTTCTCCCAGGGGGGTTCCGGTAACCCTCCGGCACTCCGATTTTCTCCGAAATCACCCGGAACACTTCCGGTATCCGAATATAGCCGTCCAATATATCGATCATTATGTCTCGACCATTTCGAGACTCCTCGTCATGTCCGTGATCACATCCGGGACTCCGAACAAACTTCGGTACATCAAAATATATAAACTCATAATGAAACTGTCATCGTAACGTTAAGCGTGCGGACCCTACGGGTTCGAGAACAATGTAGACATGACCGAGACACGTCTTCGGTCAATAACCAATAGCGGAACCTGGATGCTCATATTGGCTCCTACATATTCTACGAAGATCTTTGTCGGTCAGACCGCATAACAACATACGTTGTTCCCTTTGTCATCGGTATGTTATTTGCCCGAGATTCAGTCCTCGGTATCTCAATACCTAGTTCAATCTCGTTACCGGCAAGTCTCTTTACTCGTTCTATAATACATCATCTCGCAACTAACTCATTAGTTGCAATGCTTGCAAGGCTTAAGTGACGTGCGTTACCGAGAGGGCCCAGAGATACCTCTCCGACAATCGGAGTGACAAATCCTAATCTCGAAATACGCCAACCCAACATGTACCTTTGGAGACACCTGTAGAGCTCCTCTATAATCACCCAGTTAAATTGTGATGTTTGGTAGCACACAAAGTGTTCCTCCAGCAAACGGGAGTTGCATAATCTCATAGTCATAGGAACATGTGTAAGTCATGAAGAAAGCAATAGCAACATACTAAACGATCGGGTGCTAAGCTAATGGAATGGGTCATGTCAATCACATCATTCTCCTAATGATGTGATCCTGTTAATCAAATAACAACACATGTCTATGGTTAGGAAACATAACCATCTTCGATTAACGAGCTAGTCAAGTAGAGGCATACTAGTGACGTTTAGTTTGTCTATGTATTCACACAAGTATTATGTTTCCGGTTAATACAATTCTAGCATGAATAATAAACATTTATCATGATATAAGGAAATAAATAATAACTTTATTATTGCCTCTAGGGCATATTTCCTTCAGCTATATTATCTACTATTTTGGACTATATTGGGCTTTATTTTCCACTTTTATATTATTTTTGGGACTAACCTATTAACCGGAGGCCCAACCCAGAATTGTTGTTTTTGCCTATTTCAGTGTTTCGGATAAACAAAATATCAAACGGAGTCCAAACGGAATGAAACCTTCGGGAACGTGATTTTCTCACCGAACGTCATCCAGGAGACTTGGACCCTACGCCAAGGAACAAAAGAGGCGGTCACGAGGGTGGGGGGTGTGCCCCCTGCCTCGTGGGCCCCCTTTTGCTCCACCGACGTACTCCTTCCACCTATATATACCTACGTACCCCCAAACGATCAGATACGGAGCCAAAAACCTAATTCCACCACCGCAACTTTCTGTATCCACGAGATCCCATCTTGGGGCCTGTTCCGGAGCTCCGCCGGAGAGGGCCGTCATCACGGAGGGCTTCTACATCATCATAGCCTCTCCGATGAAGTGTGAGTAGTTTACCTCAGACCTTCGGGTCCATAGTTATTAGCTAGATGGCTTCTTCTCTCTTTTTGGATCTCAATACAATGTTCTCCCCCTCTCTTGTGGAGATCTATTCGATGTAATCTTCTTTTTGCGGTGTGTTTGTTGAGACTGATGAATTGTGGGTTTATGATCAAGTCTATCTATGAATAATATTTGAATCTTCTCTGAATTCTTTTATGTATGATTGGTTATCTTTGCAAGTCTCTTCGAATTATCAGTTTGGTTTGGCCTACTAGATTGGTTTTTCTTGCCATGGGAGAAGTGCTTAGCTTTGGGTTCAATCTTGCGATGTCCTTTCCCAGTGACAGAAGGGGCACCAAGGCACGTATTGTATTGTTGCCATCGAGAATAACAAGATGGGGTTTTTATCATATTGCATGAAACTATCCCTCTACATCATGTCATCTTGCTTAAGGCGTTACTCTGTTTTTAACTTAATACTCTAGATGCATGTTGGATAGCGGTCGATGAGTGGAGTAATAGTAGTAGATGCAGGCAGGAGTCAGTCTACTTGTCTCGGACGTGATGCCTATATACATGATCATACCTAGATATTCTCATAACTATGCTCAATTCTGTCAATTGCTCAACAGTAATTTGTTCACCCACCGTAGAATACTTATGCTCTTGAGAGAAGCCACTAGTGAAACCTATGGCCCCCGGGTCTATTCTCATCATATCAATCTCCATCACTTTATATTCTCTTTGCTTTTTTACTTTGCTTTTTTACTTTTCACCTTGCATCTCTATATCAAAAATACCAAAAATATTATCTATCATCTCTATCATATCTCACTCTCGTAAGTGACCGTGAAGGGATTGACAACCCCTAATCGCGTTGGTTCTGAGGAGCTATTGTTTTTGTGTAGGTACAAGGGACTTGCGTGTAGCCTCCTACTGGATTGATACCTTGGTTCTCAAAAACTGAGGGAAATACTTACGCTACTTTGCTGCATCATCTTCTCCTCTTTGGGGAAATCCAACGCAGTGCTCAAGAGGTAGCAGCTTGTCACTGTACGATGGCCCGTTTTGGTTCCTCCCACTGCTCCCGGACCATAGTATGACTACCATGTGGAGCAAAGGCCTCAGGTTCAGAAGCCAAAGCCCAGGATGCCAAGGCTTCCAGGTGCTGCTACATCGCCGGGATCTTTTAGCGTGAATAGCTTCAGGGCACACAAGACATTCTTTGATAGTGCCAAGAATCCATACTCGAAGCCAAAGATCTCTTCGGATCGCTTCTAGAGCTATCAGCAGCGCAGCTATTACTCCTGTATTATATACAATCAAGAGCGAATATTTCCTCACATGCGTCTTGATTGCGAAGCTATTGCTGGGCTGCCCTGCCTTGAAGAAGCTCTGGACTGTTTTAGAGATACTGGCCTTCTGCAATTCATAACCGATAAAGAGCACTGGAATGAAGAGCTTCTGCTGCAGTTCTATGCCACACTTCACATTCATGGCTACAACAGGGATCCGAAGACTTGGATCCTTGAGTGGATGTTAGGTGATGTGCATCATGAAGCCAAAGCTCAAGACATCATCGAGCTTACTTCCTTGCCCACTCCAGGTGAGCTCTATGAACTTGGTTGTCAGCTACACAGGAATGAGCTGCAGAGTATCTTTCAGAAGCCAAAGCCAAATATGAGTCAGATGCTCAGCATGATGAAGCCATTGCCACAAGATGCTGAATATCCCAAGGAATTCTTCGTCAAGGACCTCGAGTACTTGCCCCGCACAGTGTATCACATTCTGAGGCGTACTCTATGGCCAGTCAAGGGATATTCTTCTGAAGACAAACTTGAAGGAACCATGAAGACATTAGTATTCTATATTGTCAATGTCATCAGATTCAATACCCAGGAATTCTTCATCAGACAACTTGCTGCATCTGGGATTGATCTATTTGGCTTGAAGTTCTATGCTCCATGGGTGATGCGCCTAATCAAACTCCATTCATCTGTTGACTATCAGCCCTCAACGCGTAATCATCTTGTTTTTCTGACTGAGGTTGATATGTCAATTGAAGCCATCTACCCTGAGCCTGCCAAAGAACCCCTATATCTTCATAATGTTGATCGTCAAAGCTTCACGCAACCAATAGAAGGAATTCATGTTCCAAATGCTGCTACTCCTGCTTACCCTCTGGTTGGCAATATGCGTGAGCTACATCGTGCCAACACTGAAGCCACTGCCAGTACAATCGCTCAAAGGCCTCGGAAGCGTTCTCACGTTCTCAATGAGTGAGAGCTTCTTGTTGCCTTACATCAAAAGCATGACAAGCACCATGACTGGCTAAAGCGTTAGATGCAGAGTATCTTGGTGGACGTCAAACACATCCGAAACCTGGCCACCAAGAACTCATTCGTAGCTCATGAAGCCTGTCGGCGGTCTTGGAAGAGTCTCACACTGCTATGCCCTGAAGAAGATCTTCACGAAGATGGCTTCACAGAAGGCTTCAAATTTGATTCCAGACCTCCATGCAATGCAAGCTGGCGCCGCACTCCATCAATAGAGGATTCTGAGTATTCATCTTCGGCTGCAACTGTTGTTGCGAGAGTCTTTGATGAAGAAGACGACGTCACTTTACCAACCATGGCTGCACTGCAGCTCGACACTGCACCAGGCCCTTCTGCACCACCAAACTCAAGCGTCGACCCTGCGCCTTCATCTACTCCTGGTGGGAACGAGTAGATGCTCTATGTCTTCAAACCTTTTTGGTCCTTACCAACAAAAGGGGGAGAAGCATATGAGTTGATAGTCTTCAAGCGGGTCCTTATGGGTGGTTGCTATATTTTGCCAAGTGTTTACAACTCTTGTCTTTTGATACATTTGGTTCTTTGGGTTGTAACACTTAAACTTGATGGTCGTCTGCTACTTTTTCTGTCAGTCTGTGATGCGATGATAAATTCTGCATGAAGTCATTCCGCAGTCATCCATTTTTCATTATGCATGTCATTATCTTTGTTATATCTTTATATGCATGATGAATTGTCTTCATAAGTTGAAGAGGATCTCCACAAAGTAAAATCTGCCATGTGCATTTGCATTCAAAAACAAACTACTTATATGCACATCTTCAGGGGGAGCCTTTTGCTACTTATGAAGACAATGCCTTAATCCTTAAACTTTCACATACTTTTATCCCCGTTGAAAACTTCAACCAGTTTGTCATCAATCACCAAAAAGGGGGAGATTGTAAGTGCATCTAGTGCCACCCCTAGTTAGTTTTGGAGTAATGACGACAAACTTGGTTGAGGGACTAATGTGTTTGTGAGAATTGTAGGATAACACAGGTAGTAGTCCCACATTGATTCGGTTTACCTACCAGAGATGACCCCTAAAAATGTGTGAAGACATTGAAGACAATGGTGGTTTGTGAAGATATTCAAAACGAAGATTATGACTCGAGAAGACATTCACGTGAAGACTATGGAGTGCGAAGACATAGTTGTTTCGTAGTTTCCTTTTCTTCTTTTTTGAGTCATAGGAGCCACCGTACTGTTAAGTGGGGTCTAAGTGAACAAAGTCAGAGTGACTGATGTGATGCTCAACCAAATCCTATGTCTTCGAGCGAAGACAATGAGAGCAAATCTTATCCAGAGCTAGATGAGTCAGCTTTACTTGTAGCCCAAGTCAAGCTGCCGCGTGTGTTTGAAATCTGACCGTTTGACATGTGTTAGTTCCTTAGTGACCCAGGGTCATTTTGGACAAATCAGATCGGGTTGCCTCCTGGCTATAAATAGCCCACCCCCTACACCATAAATTGGAGGCTGCTCGGAGTTAGTGCACGGCTTTTGTCGTTTGAGATCAACCTACCTCTGAAGCATTTGAGAGAGAGAGATCCTTGCGAGGACAAAGCCCAAACACCCAGAGCCAAAGAGTGTTAGGCATCACTGAAGTCTTTCTGTCTGCGTGATCTGAAGACTTGTTACACTTGAGTACTGTGAATCCTCCAGCCGGTTAGGCGTCGCGTTCTGAGCATCCAAGAGTCATTGTGGATTGCCAGTGAACGAAGTCTGTGAAGATTTGGAAGTCTACCTTGAAGACTTACCAGAGTGATTGGGGGAGAACTAAGTGTTCTTAGCTCAAGGGGAATAAGGTGAAGACGCAGTCTTCTGAGTTGAATCTCAGCCTCCCTAACCAGACGTACAGTTGTCACAGCAACTGGAACTAGTCCAACAAATCCCTGTCCTCACCAAGCAACTGGTTCTATCTCTCACCTCCCTTTACTTACAGTCTGTCTTCGTGAAGTCATTGCCAGCTTGCATGATCAGATTGTCTTCACTATGTAAAGACTGTTGTTGATTGGCTTCATACTATCTTCCATCCTGATCCATACTACCTAGCTGCTGATAGTCTTCGTGCTTTCACTTCATTGCTTACTTGACTATGGCTTGTCTAGTGTAGTCTACCTTCCGCTGCATATCAATAGGTTTATTTGTTCTGTTTGTCTTCAAATCCCCTGTGTTTTGAAGACTTTCTTAAAAATTGCCTATTCACCCCCCTCTAGTTAATAACTAGCACTTTCAATTATCCCTAAGATAAATAAGTTGGGTGGTGAAACATTAAACCCCCAACTTTCTTTGTGTCTGACTAAAACGTATGTTCTAAAAATATGCTTTGAGTGTCAGCAATCATGGAAGACAGCATGATAGTTGAGTATGTGAAGTTTGATAAACCAAAAGCTCTTACATAGACCCTTCCTCGAAGTATGATGAATTGTAGTTTCCTTGATAACTGAGAACATAGTTTGTTAGTTTTCAAGACAGTTTACTATTTATACTTTAGCATTGTGGATGAATCGCTACTTGATCATGAGAAGTTTTATGATGAATAATTGATGTTATAATAATGATCATGATGCTACCATGTCCGTATTATTTTATCGATACTTCTGTCTATAAACATGTGTCATGATTATTGAGTTCGACATTCGCTTGAGGACAAGCTAAGCTTGGGGGTTTTGATACGTCCATTTTGCAACATGTTTTCCTACTGTTATTTATAATGTTTTTATCAGTATTTTACTTTATGATGTAGTTCTCATGCATTTTATCTCTTAATCTGCAAGATATACATGAAGAGGGAAATTGCCGGCAACTGGAATTCTGGACCTAAAATTGCCGACAATAGAGATAGCTATTCTCCAGAGCTCCAAATGACCTGAAATTTTATGGAGAATTATTTTGGAATATATAAAAAATATTAGAAGGAAAAAGTGCCGGAGAAGATCCACCATGGAGCCACAAGGCAGGGGCCGCGCCCTGCTCCCTTGTGGGGCCTACAAAAGCCCTCTTCACTAGAAAAAAATAAGTGGAAGAGTTTTGGGACGAAGCGCCACTGTCTCGACACTACAAAAAAAAGACACATCCGTGACATTTTGGCCCGAACGAAATTTTTTTCTGTCATACATATGACACTTCTATGACGATAATTGTGACAAAACCCGGTATCATCATAGATGTGGTGGGCTCCTACTTCTATGACAAAAAATCATGACAGAAAATGGGCTTTTCGTCCTAGGCGGGCCGGAGACGCAGCTGCATGACATTCTTTGGGCCGTCCATGACAGAAAAAACCGTGGTAGAAGCGAGGGGGAGGAAAATTTCTGGGAGTTCCCGGTTACGGTGGGAGGTCGGGGGCCGAGCGATGCGTGTTTCTCTCGTACACATACGCGCGTGTGTGCGAGGCGTTGGCTCTAACGGAACCCGAGCGAGGCGTTGGGCTCTAACTGAACCCGAGTGATTACACTGCAGGCTACGCGTTACTGAACCCGAGCGATCGATCGATGGCTGTTAACTAAACCCGATCGAGCGATTCCTTGGCTACTGCTGCTAACTGAAGCCGATCGATGCTGCCTCTGGATGAACAGTGGGCGTTGTAGGGGGTTTGGATGAACAGTTCCCAGTGGGGTGGATGAACAGGACCCCGTGGTGTTGCCTCTGGATGAACAGGACCTCGTGGTGTGGTGGAGGGCTGGATGAACAGTAGATGGTGGAGGGGTGCCCGTGGAGGGGTGGATGAACAGGACCCCGTGGTGTGGAGGGCAGGATGAACAGTAGACGGTGGAGGGGTGCCCGTGGAGGGGTGGTTGAACAGGACCCCGTGGTGTGGAGGGCAGGATGAACAGTAGACGATGGAGGGGTGCCCGTGGAGGGCTGGTTGAACAGTAGACGGTGGAGGGGTGGTTGAACAGTAGACGGTGGAGGGGTGGTTGAACAGTAGCCGGTGGAGTAGCGCGCGGTGGAGGCTGGATGAACAGGAGCCCGTGGAGGCTGGAGGAGGTCGACGGTGGATGAACAGTAGCTCGTGGAGGCTGGAGGGGGTCGACGGTGGAGATGAACAGTATCACATGGAGTCCCGTTTTGCGGTACGCCACACCCCTCTCGATGAACAGGACCCCTGTTTCGACCGTAGCGCTCCAACACAAGTCCAGTTCCTCCGTTTTGCGGTACGCCACACCCCTCCCGATCAACAGGACCCCCGTTTCGACCGTAGGAGGTCCGTTTCCTCCGTTTTGTGGTACGCCACACCCCTCCCGATCAACAGGACCCCCATTTCGACCGTAGGAGGTCCGTTTCCTCCGTTGTGTGGTACGCCACGCCCCTCCCGATGAACAGGATCCCGTTTCGAACGTGGCCGGTCGAACACAAGGCCGTTTCCTCCGTTCTGCGGTACGCCAGGCCTCGTTTCCATCGCATGTTCCGTCCAAGCCCTCGATGAACACGACCACGCATTCCGTTGCCTCCCCATGAACACGACGCATTCCGTTGCCTCCCCATGAACACGATGACGACGTTGTTTCTCCGTTTTGACCCATCCATGTCAACGAGCCCTCGCCGTACGTATGCGTGAGTAGGCGTTCGAGACCCCGCCCGTATGTACACATACGTGGCTGTATTTTCTTTCTTGCACCCTGGCCGCTATACGTACGTGTACATGCTACATGCGCGCCTCTACTACGACACGTGCGCGCCTCTACTACGACACGTGCGCGCCTCTACATCGACCAGTATATATGTACGTACACGTTCGTGACCAGAATGACAACGCTATGTATGCTTTGACCAGGTGGGTCCCGACTGTCAGGCACTTCCTTGCCTGCGAAGATCTAGCTGGTGGGTCCTAGCAGTCAGGGGGCGAATCGTTTTTTTTTGCCCGGACGCACTTCCTTGCGTGCGAAGATGTAGCTGGTGGGTCCCAGAAGTCGGGGGGCTGGCGGGTCCCAGCAGTCAGGGGGGCGAATCGTTTTGGTTTTTTTTGCCCGGACGCACTTCCTTGCGTGCGAAGATGTAGCTGGTGGGTCCCAACAGTCAGGGGGGCGAATCGTTTTTGTTTTTTTGCCCGGACGCACTTCCTTGCATGTGAAGGTGTAGCTGGTGGGTCCTAGCAGTCAGGGGGGAAACGTTTTTTTGCGAAATACGGTGGCCCGCCCGATGGGTCCCCGCTGTCAGGTGGAGGAATAATTATTTTGCACGTAATAAGGAGGCACTTCCTTGCTACGGCCGTGGACCCAGCTGTCAGCCTCTCCACGTACAGTCCACGTCCAATGGAAGTCGTTCCTTGACCACGTTGACCACGCCGCGCCGAGAGCACCAGGGCGGTGGACAACGGCGAGGCCTAGGAAGGGGACGACGGGGAGCTGGGGAAGACGCGGTAGTGGAAGCCCGCGCGCACGGAGAGGAGTACGAGGGTTCACTGGTTCGGCTGCAGTGTGAGGCTGCCGTCGCCACAGGGCCTGGCCAGCGGTGGGAATAGTAGGGGCGGTGAGGCCTCCACGGCAGCACAGCCGGCCACAGGAGGCAGGAGCATGCGGCACGACCGGCGCTGCTTTGGGCGGCTGGAGCAAGAACACCAGAGGTTGAAGAAGCACTAGGGCCGTTGGATGGACATCGTACGGTCAATGGAGCTAGAATCGTTCATATTGACTAAGTTGACAAAGCCCTTCGTCCCCATCAACTTAGTAGGCCCACAAGTCAGCCTCCCACCAAGGTGGATCCCAGCTAGCCGGGGGAGTATTCTTTTTTTATGCGTAATAAGGAGGCACTTCCGGTGGGTCCGAGCTGACAGCGGGGGGAACGTTTTTTTCGCGAAATACGGTGGCCCGTTCGGTGGGTCCCAGCAGTCAGGGGGAAACGATTTTTTTCGCAAAATAATGGTGGCCCGTCCGGTGGGTCCCTGCTGTTAGGTGGAGGAATAATTATTTTGCACGTAATAAGGAGGCACTTCCTTGCTACGGCCGTGGACCCAGCTGTCAGCCTCTCCACGTACAGTCCACGTCCAATGGAAGCCGTTCCTTGACCACGTTGACCATGCCGCGCCGAGCGCACCAGGGCGGTGGACAATGGCGAGGCCTAGGAAGGGGACAAAGCGGAGCCGGGGAAGATGCGGTAGTGGATGCCCACGCGTAGAGGAGTACGAGGGCACTGGTTCGTTGCGGTGTGAGGCTGCCATCGCCGCTGAGTAACAGGGGGTGTGGGTGAGTAGAGGGATGGCCTGGCCAGCGGTGGGAGTAGTAGGGGGCGGTGAGACCTCCGCCGCATCGCAGCCGGCCACGGGAGGCAGGAGCACGAGGCACGACCGGCGCTGGTTTGGGCGGCTGGATCAAGAAGACCAGAGGTTGAAGAAGCACTACGGCCGTTGGATGGACATCGTACGGTCACTGGAGCTAGAATCGTGCATTATTGACTAAGTTGACAAAGCCCTCCGTCCCTGTCAACTTAGTAGGCCCCACAAGTCAGCCTGCCACTATACTGGGTCCCAGCTAACAGGGGGAGTATTCATTTTTTTGTGCGTAATAAGGAGGCACTTCCTTGCGTGCGAAGATATAGCTGGTGGGTCCGAGCTGTCAGCGGCGGTAATGTTTTTTTCGCGAAATCCAGAGGCCCTTTCGGTGGGTCCCTGATGTCAGGTGGAGGAATCATTATTTTGCGCGTAATAAGGAGGCATTTCCTTGCTTGTGGCCGTGGACCCAGCTGTCGGCCTCTCCACGTACAGTCCACTTCAGATGCATGTCGGTCGTTGACCACGTTGACCAGGCCGCGCCGAGAGCACCAGGGCGGTGGACGACGGCGAGGCCTAGGAAGGGAACAACATGGAGGCAGGGAAGACTCGGCAGTTGTTTCCCACGCGGAGGGGAGTACGACTATATGAGGGTTTACTGGTTCATCTGCCGTCGCCGGAGAATAACAGCAGGTGTGGGTGAGTAGAGGGATGGCTAGGCCAGTGATGGGAGTACGGTCGGGCGGTGAGGCCTGTGCGGCAGCAGAGCCGGCCGCAGGGAGGAGGGAGCAGGCAGTCCCGCCGGCGCCTGTTTAAGCGGCTGGAGCAGGAAGAGCAGAGATTGAAGAAGCACGACGGCCGTTGGATGGACATCCAACAATCACTGCTTGTGCATCAACCTTTTTTTTAGGAAAGCCTCAAATCTGTGGAAAACAGCATACAGCCCATCTGCCATTATTTCTCATTTTCAGCCCATTTGCTAATTCTTAAGGTTTTTTTTAGCCCATATTCTTTTTGTTAGCATTACAGCCCAAATTGTGGCCATGGTTAAAAAATTATATGAATTTTTGCATATTTCGGTGCGGTCTGAACTGTTTTTAATCCCGAAATTTCGACTCACATTCAAACTGATTTTAAAAATAAATGTATATCTATATAAAATCCAACAAATTCTCCACGCATAAAAATTAATGTAATTTAAAATCTTGAAATGAAAAAAAAAGATATTTGAAACTAATTGTCGGTTTGATGTGTTTAAAAAATGTACAGCCCATTTCTCATTACTGATGGGCCATTTTCTCGGCCAATCGAATGAAAGCTCTCCTCGTCTTGAAAGATTTGCAGCCCAACAGGCCTGACAAAGCGACTTACTTGGCAAATCACAAAAAAACTGGGTTGTGGCCGTGGACCCAGCTGTCAGCCTCTCCACGTACAGTACTCTTCCGATGGAAGTCGTTTCTTGACCACGTTGACCACGCCGCGCGGAGAGCACCACGGTGGTGGACGACGGCGAGGCCTAGGAAGGGGACAACGCGGAGCCGGGGAAGACGCGGCAGTGGAAGCCCGCGCGGAGAGGAGTACGAGGGTTCACTGGTTCGGCTGCGGTGTGAGGCTGCCGTCGCCGCAGGGCCTGGCCAGCGGTGGGAATAGTAGGGGGCGGTGTGGCCTCCGCGGAGCATGCGGCACGACCGGCGCTGCTTTGGGCGGCTGGAGCAAGAAGACCAGAGGTTGAAGAAGCACTACGCCCGTTGGATGGACATCGTACGGTCACTGGAGCTAGAATCGTTCATATTGACTAAGTTGACAAAGCCCTCCGTCCCCGTCAACTTTGTTGGCCCACAAGTCATCCTCCCACTATGGTGGGTCCCAGCTAGCAGGGGGTATTCATTTTTTTTGTGTAATAAGGAGGCACTTCCTTGCGTGCGAAGATATAGCTGGTGGGTCCGACATGTCAGCGGGGGGAACATTTTTTTCGCGAAATACATAGGCCCTTCCGGTGGGTCCTAGCTGTCAGGTCCTCGCAAAAAAAAGAGAAAGAAAATCAAAGACTTGGGAAGGCGTACAGAACAAGCTAGTGTACCAGTAAAGAGACATTGTCAAGGTTTAGAAAAAAGAAAGACGTACTCCTGTAGCTGGTTCGAATCCAAACCTAGACGATGACTATATATGGTGCTATGCTACTCTGCAAGTAATGAAACTGACATATCCAACGTTCACTTCTCCTCTTCTCTACTTACTCTGCCTAGCATCAGAAGCTCTGGCCACAGCAGCCATGTCCGCTGGCTGCTCGTCCACCTGCTCTTCAGCAGGCAACAACCAGATATGCACCAAGTCGCAACCCGTACCATCGCCTGTGGGTCTCATCACACCCTCGCCGGCACGCGCACTGCAGCCGATTGCTCATCGCAACCCACTGCCGTTGGTGTGGTGCCACTGCTGCAAATCACGCAGAGTCATCTGTCGCGTCTCAACCACAATCCGCAACCCTGGCCGAGTCTTCTACAAATGCCCGAATCATGGGGTAATAATATGTTTAAGTGTTGTTCTGCTGCTTTCAGTTGCTGATTTTTTTAATAGTTTGGTTGATGATCTAATTTGATTCGTGCAGAAAAGGGAAGATTCGTGTGATTTGTATTTCTGGGAAGTTGCTGATGTGGGGGAATGCAACTACGCTGATTATTTGGTTAGCCGAGGAATCCCAATACCAGCAGGTTGGGGTGTTGGACAAGTAACTGAAGGAACGGCAGAAGAGGAAGATGCAGAGCAGAAGGTTAAAGATGCAGTTCCTCTGATCATGGCCAAGCAACAGCTGCTGAACAGCCTTGACAGCAATGAGGAGATGAAAGAGCTTGTGAAGATAATGGGCAAAATCGATGTGCTCTGTAGGATGATTATCTCTTTATTTGCAGTGTATGTAGCACTCGTGATGTATTCAGTGGCTACGACATGAGCACTTTGCTGAAACTAGTAATGAATGAAACCTGTGTAGCAGGCTGGGCATAGTGTTTTGAACATCTAATGATTTCTATTAACGGAAATCAGGGGGTATCCCCTTTTGCTCATATAAATAAATAAATAGCAGAGGCCCTGTCGGGTCAGCTTTGTTCTCATTCGAAGACGTCGAGCAAATTGCAGTCCAACAGCAAACTATGTCATCAAATTCAAGTTTCACAGCCAAATATGAGTACAACTAAACAACAATGTCATCATGTTTTAGTTGTCATACAATCACCAAACACAAATCAGCATACATAACAAGTGATGTTCTCACAGCAAAATACTAAACAACATGTTCATCAGGTTTTAGTTGTCATAGCAAACACAATTTCACATAGTAGATAAAAAACGTCTTCTGATAGGCAAATACGACAAAAGCAATGTAATCATCATCCGTAGCAGCAGCGTCAACATCTTCGCCATGTGTATCAGTCTGAATCGTAATTCCCTACGGTGTCATCTTCTTCTTCGTCCTCAACGTCCTCGAACGTTGGCTTCTTCTTGATCAACTCTTGTATGTCCACAGCATGACAGGCAATCTTTTCACCGGCGTCATTGACGTGATGGTTCTCAAAGATATTAGGAACATCTGTGTTATCTTGTACATCAGGAGCAGTGTAAGCATCATCTTGTTGTGCAACTTCATTAAACGAATTCCTCTGCTCAAACCTTTGCAATACTCTCCAGTCATCGCTACGTGCAAATGTGTCTTCCAAGAAAAATATCTGTGTTGCTTGATTTGCCAAAATAAAAGGCTCGTTGGTCTGGTACGCCGCCTTGACATTGATGGATTTGAAATAATCATCAGCCCTGGGTTTTGCAATCCTGGAAAACAGGTTATACCAACGACAGCACAACAGAACCACACACCGATGATCCTCGAAACTGGAGATATACTGCAACTGAACAATGTCTGTTATGTTAGCATACATTTCAGTTGTTTCTTTATCATACGTATCCGTGCTCATGATGGCACTGTTTTGTGTCTTCCTGCCTTCGTCTTGTGCAAGGGTGTTGTAGCGCACATCTCCAACAACGCAAGATTCATAATGTCTTACCCGAGTATCAGGACCCATTGCTAGTGAGTAAAGGGCATCATCAACTGCCTGGCCATCCTCCCGCATATTCTTAACCTATGGTTAGAAAATAGACAAGCTGATCATCTTATGTACTCAATATATTAAAAAAACAGATAGTGCACTTCAAAAGCTTACATGGTTCTTGAACCATTTCGCAAATCCTGCCATAACCAGTTTGTCAATGTTTCTTGGATTTTGCGGTAGTAACTCCTCTTTGTAGATGCTGCACAACATATTGATTGCGTCAAACATCTAAATATATAAGAATGTGCTGCAAGTTTGGTAGATTACGATGTATAAGCTGCAGTACTGCACTTACTTGATATAAGGTAGTATCTCAGGACAGTTATTCAACACATACCAAACCATTTTGTCCAAATCTTTAGGTTTGTCCTCTTGTCGAATCTTCCCTATAACTCGAACAGAATAATCGAAAAAATTGAGCCCGGGATTGTCTTCACCCACCTCTTTGCTAAGCTGATCAGATGTTTCAATGTATTTTGAGCAGAATGTCAATGCTTCTGTAGCAATGTAGGCCTCTGCAATGGAACCCTCGGGTCTAGCTCTGTTCCTAACATAGCCCTTGAAAGTGCCTAGCCGCCTTTCAATAGGGTACATCCAGCCATACTGTACTGGACCTCTAAGTAGTGCCTCATCAGGTAGATGAACAGCCAAATGCACCATCACATCAAAGAAGGCTGGAGGATATATCTTCTCAAGGTTGCATAGGATAGTTGGTATCTTGTCTCTAAGACGCTCCAAAGCATCTATCCTGATATTCCTATTGCAGAGTTCCCTAAAGAATTTTCCCAACTCTGCAACTGCTCTGTATAAGTCAGGGCGGCCCAATCCTCTAAGGATAACAGGTAAAACCCTTTGAAGTAGGACGTGGTAGTCATGAGTTTACAACCCTTGTACCTTGTTTCCATCTGCACCGACTCTCCTTTCAGGGTTGGAAGCAAATCCATGTGGGAATCTCACACGTGATAGGACCTCGCAGAATTCTTTTCTTTTTACCTTGTCCAAGACGTACATAGCTGGTGCCATATCCCATGGTTTACCTTCATCTTGCACCTGCAAATCCTGTCTGATACCCAGGTGTGTAAAATTAATCCTAGATTTTAAGGTATCTTTCGTCTTGCCTTCAATATTAAGAAGTGTGCCGATAATGCTGTCACATATATTTTTCTCGATGTGCATCACATCAAGATTATGCCGCAGATCCAAATCTTTCCAATACTCCAAGTCCCACAAAGTGGACCTATGGGTAAACAATAATCTCTCTTCTGCCCTGCCATGCTTCCTTTTCCCGCTACCATTATCAGGATGGTTTCCTGGTGTAATATGCCTGACCTTCTCTAATTCCACTTGCAACTCATCGGCGGTGAGCCTCTTTGGCGCATCACGGTTTTCATGCTTTGCATTGAAGACATGTCTTCGGTATTTTCTAGGAAGCGGCTTGTCCTTGGCAAGGAAACGGCGGTGTCCAATGTAACAGATCTTGCTAAGTATTGCGTATGACAGCGGATTCCTGTCACAGCGAACACATGCCCAAATACGGATAATCATGGATGCACCAAATTATAACAGCATGCAGAAAGAAATCAGCTGGTGGGCTGCTATATAGGTCTCAAGTGAGAACACCCTTCCATAGCTATTGAAGTTCCTCCACAAGAGGCTCCATGAACAAATCAAAATCCTTTCCATGACTTTTTGGACCTGGGATGAGCAAGGCCATCATGTAGTTTGATTCTTTGGTGCAGACATTTGGAGGCATGTTGTAAGGAATAACAAGCACTGGCCACATGCTATATGTGGCGCTCTGGTGGCCAAATGGGTTAAATCCATCTGAAGCTAAGCCAAGTCTAATGTTTCTCGGGTCAGAAGCAAACCCTTTGTGTTTATCATTGAAGCTTTTCCACTCACTACCATGAGATGGATGGCTCATTACATTCTGATCTCTGTACTCCTGGTTCCTAGAATGCCACAGTACATCCTCTCTTGTTTCAGCATCATGAAACAACCTCTGCAATCTTGGTGTAATTGGAAAATGTCTTAGAAAATTATGAGGAATCCTCTTCACAGCATCGCCATCTTTCCATCTTGATGATTTGCATTTCGAGCATTCACTTAAGTTGGCATAATCCTTCTGGAACAGAACACAATTATTCTTACAAACATGGATCATATCATATCCAATTCCAACTGCACGAAGGAAATTCTTCATTTTACTGTAGATGTGTGGCAGCTCAGACGCATCTGGGAAAGATTCGCGGAAAGCAGCCAACATCGCATCGAATGATTTGTTGGTCATTCCTTAGATGTCTTCACCTGAAGAAAGGTGACCATAGCTGAGAATACTGACAGCTTATTTCCTGGGGTGACAGCAACGTTGCATTGTTCCAACATGCGGGCCCACCGTTTTTCTTCTATAGGTGAAAGTTCACGGAATACACGAGCATTTCGTAGCATTGTTTCAGTGTTGGTCAAACTCACTGGCTCCGCCACCACCACCTCCTCCTCCTCTTCCACCTGAGCATCAGGCGGATCAAGATGGTGATCTGCTGCTTCCACATAGTCAATAACATTGACGTTCACAGCTTCACCATGATGAACCCACCTAGTATATGTGACCGACATCCCATACAAGTGTAGATGATTTTGCACAGTTGACTGGGGTCTTGTAACTGAATTCATACAACTGCTACACGGGCAGAGCACATCTGATTTCGGACCATCGTACTCAGCTCTGATAAAGTTCATGAAGTTTTCAACCCCCTCGACATATGCAGCGGAGAATCTTCGAGAAGAAGTTATCCAAGTCCTGTCCATCTGTTAGACATACAAATTAGTTCTTCTACTAGATATTACAGGAAAAACATATATGCTTTTTTATGAAGTCCAGAAAAAAATACCTAGGTCGATGTCTAAAGCTATGGCAAGATATTTGGACGAGCAGATCTAAGTAACGAAATATATGTAAAGCTAATTTAGCAAACAGATTTGAGTGCCAAATTATGGCAGGCTATTTCAGCAGTCAAGGAGGCCGAGCACACAGCCATCGAACTATCGAAGGCCATCACAGCAACAAAGATCGAGTATAGAACGGTGTAGAGCTATTTCACCGAACAGATTGGCTACTAGACCATGGCAATCTACGTCACAATAAATATATGGCAGGATATTTTAGCAACTAATCAGCCTTGGCATGCCATCTCAGCTAAGCAGATTGAGTGCAGAACAGGGCAAGGAAGCTTCTTAACCAGAGCATATTGACAGTAAACTACTTCGGCAAACAGTGAGATTAACAGCGTCTATCAGCTAACATTCAGCGCTACACCGACATGAACGGGGCCTCAGTTTAGAATGCGCGTACCGTGGGAGAAGCTGACCGCCGTGCGTCTCCACACGAACGTCGCCAGCGGTGGCGGTGCTGACCGCCGTGCGCCTCCATAAGAACGTAGCCAGAGGTGGCGGCGCGGCTAGAGGACGGCAGTCTACAAGAGCGTACTGTGGGAGCGAGAGGATCGCCGAACCGCGGCGCCGACGTATCGGCGCGACGGGGAGGGCTGCTTTGGCGGAGCGAATGGAGTGGAGGGGGACAGGAGGGAGGGGGGTTTGGGGAATATTATTGGCTAGTTGGCCGAAGGGCGGTTGAATCGGATTTGGGGGGAATTTTTGGGTGTGGCGGGGAGGATTTTCGCGCGGTGGGCGGGGGGAGTTTGGCACATGGTCGATTTCTCCAAGTGTAGTCCTACGTTTCAGTGAAGAGGCAAGCCGAAGCGCGTTCAATTTGCGTGAGCCGTGTGCAGGACCGAACGTGTGTGGGGTGCAATGCGACCGCGACATGAGTGCTGTGAGTGTACCGCATTTTTTCCTTTTAATCTAGGTACTTTGCCCCCACAAAAAAATATGTTGCTTCGCCTGATCCATCGATACTACTACTAGTAATCCGGTAATCCCGACTAAAACGGCGCGACCGGGTCTTTTCCCGCGCGATATGCTGGGAGGTTGGCTTAGTTGGGTTTTTTAGGACGAGTAATGCTACACCTACGTAATCCCACTTACGTAATTAACGTAATGTGAAATGTGTGAGCTGTTGATTGTAGATTGGGGGGAGGGAGGGGCCCACCACCATGAAAATCAGGGGAGGAGAGAGAGAGGCAATTTACGTTAACCTTTTCGTAGGTTCCCATAGATCTAGAAAGATGTGTCCGATCCTGCAATATAGGCCGTCCGATCTATATCTAACAGATAGGAAGGAAACTATGACAATTTACCCGCACTCCTCTACACATTTGCAGATAAGGCTTTCCCTCGTTCATCCTTTTCTCCCACGAGATCTTGATCTTCCGTGCAACACACGGGCATCTTGCTAGTACTCCTACAATATGTATATTATTGTGAAAGTTCATATACACCGGCCGAGATTAATGCAAACACAGCAGATTTTCATTACATTTCGAACTTTTATAGGACAAAAAAATAAAAGAAACCCGACCCTAAACCTATTCTACGGCGACGACTGACGTCCTCCATCTGTGATCTCCATGTACGGGGGTGGGGTTCAAGACCCGTGAAGTGAAGGTGCGGTCTCCGGCGAGGAAAAGTAGAACACGGGAGATGGACCGGCCAGTTGGCACACCATGCTCTGCCGCCTCCCATGCCCTACTCATCCTCAGAGGAGTCCCCGACCTCGACGGTGCCGGACGTTGGACGGCGGCAAGTAGGACGCGTGGCTGACAGTGCTCCCATCGTCGGCCACCAGCGTGGCCACCGCTTGTGCGGCGACTTCAGCGAGGGCGGCGACCTCGAGCTCCATCCTCGAAGACAAGCTCTCCCGCAGAGCGTTCGCGCTTGTGGTCATGGCGGATGTGGTTCCAGGTAGGAGGACGATGCGCTATGGTGTGGAGGTTAGCTGGGCGTTGCCGCTTTAAGTAGCGCATTCCAGTGAGGCCAAGCGTCCGGGTGCGTCATTAAGTTGCCGGAGTTGTTCCTCGGGCACCGAGCCTCTTAATGACGACATACGAACGGATGACATGAATGCGGGCAGCTGGCGCCGGCTGGGAACGCACCGCACGACGGCGCAAGGGACGAGGGTTTTGGTGTGCCAGGGTAGTCAGTTGCGGTCATGGCAACGTTGGAGATGCCCTTTGCTCACATGCGATCCCGGCATGTCATTGAAAAAGCAAGACGACCCGGCATGGTCTCAAGTCCAGAGGATGCAGTTGGCCGCGCTACACCACTCCGCGGACGCGTCGCGGCACCCCGTGCATCCTCGACAAGCCGGGTGTTGGGGTGTGTTTGGATTGTGGCCAAAGTGCACCTTGCCAAAATTTTGGTCATGACCAAAAGATTGGTCTTTGTTTGGATGGTTGCCATTTTTTTGGCATGCCAATGAACTCTAGCCAACTCTAGTCCATTTTTCTTGCCAATGTCGGCCAAATCATGGGCAACCAATACCTCAACCAAAATTTTGGTCATGACCCAAAGATTGGTCTTTGTTTGGATGGTTGCCATTTCTTTGGCATGCCAATGAACTCTAGCCAACTCAAGTTCATTTTTCTTGCCAATGTCGGCCAAATCATGGGCAACCAATACCTCAACCAAAATTTTGGCTACCCAATGCTTTGATGGGGCAACCTTGGGCACAAACCAAACATACCGTTGGTCGTGCCACAGCACTAACGCCACCCTCGGCAAACTGAAACCGATCGTGTCTAGCGACGATATGAGTGTGTCGCTCACCACGGTCGCCGTGTCCAGAGGCGGTGCTGGAGCTACGCCCCGTTGTTGGCCCCAACGACCCACATGAACGGTTGTCGGTGGCGAGGAGGTCGTGGGCCAGCTCCTCCATTGGACTAGTCTGCGCTACATCGTCCCGACGGGTGTGCCCCACATGTCTGTTTCCCTGTTTTCCCGGCCATATTCGAGCGTCAGTGCTCCGTGTTGCGCATTAGGCCTTTCACTATGTAGGCCAAGCGAGACAACTTATTGTTTATTTGAGCCGTTCAAGTATAATCATGTGGTGTTTGCTTATTTCTCATTCCTCTCCAACCCTCTTCTCCATCGATCATGTCGCCCTCCAGTCGAGTCCATCCTCCCGCATGCCTCATTTGAACATTCCGCCGTGTATCATTCGCATGTACCCACCCTAGTCCTCTTTCAATAGATCTCTGGACCCCGAGATGAAATCGAGAGGGAACGAGTGGGGACACGTGATACCTAAGGCGGATTCAAAATTTTGAACCGGTGATCATAGCATCCGCAAATCATATATAAAGGGTATTCAATGTTCGTTTCGTTTTTGAACGTACAATATACTCCCTCCTATCCTTTCTACTCCCTCCTTCCATCTATATTGGGCCTAATGCATTTTTCAAGACCGCCTTTGACTATTGACAAGATTAATAGTACATGACATGTATAATGCGAAAATTATATCATTGGAAGCTCCTTTCACATACGAATTTGATGGTATGCTTTATTTAAGTTGCATGTCATATATTATTGCTCTACCTTTTGGTCAAAGTTAGCCTCGAAAACGCGTTAGGCCCTATACAGATGGAAGGAGGGAGTAGTTTACATATAAGTTTTATGTGTAGTCAAAGTATATCTACTTTGATAAAAAAAGGTATCAACATTCAACAACGCCCGATCAATATTGTTAGATTCGTACATACTCCTAGATTTGTACTCGAGATGGTTTCCAATTTGACTATTGACAAGATTAATAGTACATGAGATGTATATTGTGAAAATTATATCATTGGAAACTCCTTTCACATACGAATTTGACCGTATGCTTTGTGTAAGTTGCATGTCATATATTATTACTCTAACATTTGGTCAAAGTTAGCCTCGAAAAACGCATTAGACCCTGTATGCTTTGTGTAAGTTGCATGTCATATATTATTACTCTAACATTTGGTTAAAGTTAGCCTCGAAAAACGCATTAGACCCTGTATGCTTTGTGTAAGTTGCATGTCATATATTATTACTCTAACATTTCTGTAAGTTGCATGTCATATATTATTACTCTAACATTTGGTCAAAGTAGTATAGTGGAAGTGGATCCTCTGACGTAGGTATCCCTGCCTTACCCTCCCTTTCGGTCACTTACTGGCGGACCCCATGCTTGCTAGGCCCCGCATGTCAATTACTCAATGGGTTCGGCCACGTCAGGGGATCCTCATCCGTAGTAATACTCCCTCTATTTTTATTTACTACGCATAAAACGGAGGGAGTGGTTGTATAATAAATGACGCGGGCGGGGGAGGGGGAGGGACGTCGCTTTGCTCTCAACTGCGGTCCCACAAGCGAGCGAAAACGCAAGACGAAGCGCGTTCCATTCGGTGGGCGACGTGGAGGGTCCAGCGTGCCGGGCTGCAACGCGAACGCGACAAGAGCGATGTACAGTCAAAACCGATTGACCGATCGTCACTGGAACCACTATTCACACCAGAACCTTAGCTGCTCGGCCTATGCCAGCCACTTCCCTAAAACCACACCAAATCTCCAGCCCATTCCCCCACCTTTCGATCCCCTAGCCCGCATCAAGCGTCCCCTAGTTCGCCGGAAAGCCATGGTGCGCCGCAAGATCACTTACTACAAGATGTTGACGCCGGAGCGCCACGCAGAAATCGCGGTGGCGGTCGGCGCCACAGACCTCCGTTCCCAAGCTCTCTTTGCGGCGGGCCAATCCCAGAGTTCTCTGGAGCCAAGCTACGAGGAGGAGGAAGCCGATCCAATGTTCATGGCGGAGGTCGCGGCGTAGAAGGCCCCCGATGGGTATGAGACGATGGACGTCGACTTCGTGCCGGCGTCCGAGTCCCGCATGGTGCAGGCGGACCAGCGGTTCAACATGGCGATACTAAAGGAGGACCGGGAGGCAGAGGCTCAACTTGACACGGAGCGCGCGCATGCCGCTGCCATCGAGGCTCTCCTGCAGGTGGAAACGGATGTCGTGGATGTGAACCGGGCGGCGGAGGCTCAACATGAGGCGGAGCGCGCGGATGCCGCTGCCATCAAGGCCCTCCTGCAGGCGGAACCGGACGTCATGGACTTGAACCGGGCAGCAGAGGCTCGACTCGACGTAGAGCGCACGGATGCCGCTCTCATCGACACCCTCCTGCAGGCGAAACCGGACGTCCTGGACTTGAACCGGGCGGCGGAGGCTCGACTCGACGCAGAGCGCGCGGATGCCGCTGCCATCGAGGCCCTCCTGCAGGCGGAACCGGGTTGTGCTCTCGTTCGTGCAGAGCGCCCGCACGCTCCGCTTGAACGAGTAGCTGGAGGCCGAGGACAACCACGGTGCGGAGACACACGTCGGCAGCGGCGGCTGGTTCGCGCCGGCAGCCAAAGACGACGAGGCCGTCTCTTCCCGCGAGCAGTGATAGTTTTTCTTTATGTTGTTGTTTTCATGGATCGTTTGCTGTGTAAAAACATATATTTGTTATGCAAGTCGCCTGACTTGGGTCAGTCTACCATTTCAGGCAGTTGGATGAATATCCTACGTCTCCTAACCCTTCTTTCCTTCTTCCTCACCTCTTCTTCTTCCCCAACAGACCACAGCATGGGCCGTACGAATACTCCCCAACATGCGATTGGATAAACATACTCTATGAATGAAAATTATGTGTCAGCGATAGGATGGCTGAGTTTGGTGTGTTCACATGCGACAGCACGTGTCAGTGAGGGTGCATTCCCTTGGTTGGGTTTGCGGCGTGCAGGAGCGACCGTGTGAGGGTGCGGTGCGACCGCGGTGTGCAGGAGCGACCGTGTGAGGGTGCTCTGCGACCGCGATAGCCGTGCGCAAGTGTACCTCCTTCTCATTTTGAAAACTTTAGGCAAGCTTGGCAAAAATGTGTGGTGAAGTTTGGCAATGCAAGGCCTAGACCCAAACAGGATAAGTACGTACGTACTAGGAGTACTAGTGCTAAAAAAGAAAGGCTGGGTTTTCCTTCACGGGATTTAATCAATACAAATCCTCGTTTCACGTGTCAATTAATGCGTATTTTCTTCTCCAAAGACCAAAGATCTAACCATCTCACTCCTCATTGCTTGATTAATGCAGGGCCATGCAAACCAACCTTCTCACTTCCGCATGCATGCAGGGGATATTAATGTCCTTGGTTGCTAACCCCATCAATTTTGCCTCGATTAGTGTTAGTGGCCCTTTCCAAATTGTAATTTTGATATACTGGCCTTGTGTACAAAAAAATGGAGGTAGTAACTATATTTGAATTCCTTCCCCACTGCGGTGACGTCGACGATATTTTTTTTGGTGGTGGTTTGGCAAAGTGCGTTCGACGGAGAACACCATTTGCATCCAGGAAGTCCTTTACTAGTACTACTAGGAGTAACGAATGCGGCGAGATGGCTTCTCTAAGAAGACGATGGAGAAGCAGAGTCAGCGAAGAGTGAAATGATGGTTGCTTCATCCGTTCTTTTGTGATTTGACGCCTCATTGCTTTGTGATTTGTGATAGAAGGGACAGGGGAGTAGACTCTGTGCTCTATACTGTAGTACTACATGCGTCCAAGCATGGGAGAAAGAGGAGAGACGTTGCATTTTTCTATTCCTTCAATCAATCAATCACGGAGCTTTGGTTCCATCTTTTTCGCTTTGGCAACACCGTCCACAATGGTTCCCACGATGCCAAAAGCTATTTTCACATTTGGATACACATTGTGGATGCCCTTAACTGTACCACTTGGTTTTGCTCCTGTGTGCTATCTATACAAATCTCAATTATATTGATCTAAAAAATTATAGAATCGAGATTAGTAAAAAGGAGGTGATTTTGCCGCGCAGATGGCGGGGGAGGTTTCTTATTTGAGCACTGCTACATCCACGTAATGGTTTACGTAAAGTTACGAACTGATGTGATGTGGGACTATTTGATTGGATTAAAGGAGAGGATTAGGCCCACCGCACCTTAAAATCAGGGGGGGCATATATAGATTAGATGGAAAGTATACGTAGCAGCTACGTAGCCCTTTGTAAGTCTAGGATTAGGCTTCTTATTTTCGGAGGATGTTGTCCTGGCGGTTTGCTAACATGCAGTCCCACGTGTCAGTGCTTTACCAAGCCGATCCGCGTCCCACATGAGGCATAACAACGGCAGAAGCAACACGTGGTTAAGTTGAAGAAGATGAGGGAGAAGCGGATTCAGCAACGAGTGAAATGATGGTTGCTTCGTCCCTCCAACTTAACTGCGGGAAAGGTGCAGCTTTGTGATTTGACGCCTCATTTCTCATTACTACGCCGGCGCCATGACTGGGGTGCTTCACCCCGGCTGCTCTGCACTGTATTCCGGTATGGCACGTGGACCCGGTAGCTTGATGTCCCACATGTCGATGAAAGGGACTAGAAGATTTATGAAAGCGAGCGCTCCACTCTTACGACGGAGGAGTAGACGACACGACGGCCCAGTGAACTGTCACTTGTACTGTATAGTACTAGTATAGTTTTGCTGTTTCGCACGATCCATTGATACAAACCCGATTAAACAGGAAAGGGCGGGATTTTTCCCGCGCGGTAGATGATACTGGCCATACATTTCAAAGGCAATTTTAATGTATGCAAACTGAATAATTATAAGTAACAATATGATATCTAGTAAAACTAAAAACACATATGATTTATTGTGTTAGAGTGTGGTAGTAGTGTTGTATTGCATAGTTGTTAGATGTAACATGCGAGAACGTGTAGAGATGTAGTTTTGGAGGGCCTACAGAGAGAAAAGCATACACTAGTGCAGAACCGGGCAATAGCACCGGTTCGTAAGGCTTTTTAGTGCCGGTTCCATAACCGGCACTAAAGTGTGGTCACTAAATCCCCCCCCCCTTTAGTACCGGTTCAGCACGAACCGGTGCTAAAGGGCAACCACGTGGCACGAGCCAGCTCCGGGGGCCGGGAGCCCTTTAGTACCGGTTGGTAACACCAACCGGTACTAAAATGTTTGGGGGGTTTTTGGTTTCACGATTTCTTTTTCATTTAATTTTGTGTTTTCCATTTTAATTCTTTTTCTTTTGCTGGTATTTTACGATACTACACATTGTACACGTTATGCATATATATATATATATATAATTTCTAGTAGAACCAATCATACATATATCATCAATGTCTCACAAACCACCATATTAATTCACACATACACACATGTATAGCTATATACAATTTCTCCTACATATGCATGTTGCCTTCGGAGCCAGTGGCATTAGCCTATATTGGTGCCTTCGGAGCATGTTGACTTGGTCGATGGGGGCGGTAGCGGGTAATAGTATTCTCCCTTCGGATTTATGACATGGTCGAGCAAAAATCCCGCTATTTCCTCTTGAAGTGCTTCTACGCGCTCCGTTTCTAGGAGCTTGTCCCGCACCTCTGTGAACTGTTAAGAAGGAGATTAATATGCATGTGTATTAGTTGTGTGACTAGATATCGATAATGGTGTAAAAATTGTGAATAGTGTTCTGACAAGCGTACCCATTCCTGTCTTTGAGATCTGCTCCTTTAGGACGCCATCATGCGAATGTTCTCGCAAATGCAGAATGCACACAGATCAGTCCCCTGCGCCTGCTTCAGGGCCTTTACGAGAATGGAATTTGATCGGATAATAATTAATCAAGCATGATAATTAAACAGATGGCAGCTAGCTAGCTAGCTAATACTACTTAATTACTTACCTTGGGTCGAAACCATTTCAGCTTTTTTTCCATTCGCCTGGAGTGACGCTGATGAACCTTGCCCAAGCCCTGCCCACCGACAAAGAAAATGAATAAAGGGGCTATTAATTAAATAGTTCATATCATGAAATGACGAACTAAATAGGCTGAGATATATAGTTAATAATGATTGAAATTACTTGTTGACTATCCCAAACAAGATGTTATAGTCACTTTCTTTTTTAAGTAGTGAGTCCAGTATTTCAATTGTTCCGTCGTCAACTTTAATGATACACAAGATCCAGTGAAATCTGCATGCACACACGTTTGCATGTCTTAATTAAGCGGGCATATGTAAGCAAAAACATGTAGCTAGCTAGTAGGCAAAAACAGAGAATTTGTAGTACAAGACTGTGTGACTCACTGGAAGTTGTAAGGAAGTAGTATATCTTCATTGTATTTGAGGCGCTTCAAGAACTCTAGCATGCTGTCCTCTACATGCTTTTCATGATATTGATCTATTTTCCATGTGTATTCATTAACGGTGTTTGGGTCAATGAACCCAATGCCATAGCGTCCACCTTTTTTCATTTCATACATCTTCATCCTGCATAATACCACAGAAAAGAATATAGTGAGGATAATTACAGGTAATGATTGATCAAAAGGATCACTACAGCTAGCTTTAGACTTAAATTACAGAAAGAAATCACTTACAGACAATAGCAACTGACGATAGATTTGTCGAGTGCGTCTTGATTGTATAATTGAAACAGTTCAGAATACTCAACGGCCACAGCTTTCTCATGGTAGTAATGATCCTTGTTGACTTGCACCATGAGGGACTCTCGATCGGATCTCTTGGTAATGTCCATGTACCATTGATGCAATTCATACATTCTCGTTGGGAGCTTCTTGACATCTTCTGGCTTGACCAAAGGTTGGCCCCGGGCATATTTCCGTTTTATTTCCTCCTCTGTAAGCACAGGCATGTCCTCGATCTCGAGGAGTTATCCAACAGTGATGTTGAGAGTTTCAGCCTGCATTATATGCTCCTGGGTTATTACCACATCGCCCACCTCGGGAACATAAACTGTTTGCCCACAATAATATTGGGCACGCGTACTGTCACGTGTTGTTGGCAGCACAACAAGCGGTTCGATCGATTGCGCCGCCTATTCTCCCAGCTGGGCAACGGTTTTCCCGCATTTTTTGACAGCTGCTTGTTGTCTGCTCGAGCTCGAGCTCGCCTCCTTCTATAGACGTTTTCGATTTAACTTCCTGATGTGGCGCTCATAGTCTGTGTCAACAGGCTTAGGAGCTGGTGGTTGAGCCATACGAATGAAGTGGTCAACTACTTCCACAGGCACTTTCTCCCTTGGCGGCGGTGGCGGTTTCGGTCCAAAATGGGTGTCGACTTCTGCCCGCACTATGGCATTGGTTTGCTCCTTGGTCCTGTCATAAGCCCTCTCAGGAAGAGGAGTATTGAGGTTTGGACCATATTTATATCGCTTGCCTCCGCCTGTACTTCATGTACTATGACCTCGACTCGTACCGCTACGCACCATAGCTGCGGGGTGTCTCTTCTGCGATTGCTTAGGCGGCGGAGATGGCTGACGGGGCTGAGTTGGACGAGGAGGAGTGGCCTGAAGCTGTGCGGGACTTGGAGGAGGAGTGGCCTGAGGTTGTGCCGGACTTGGAGGAGGAGTGGACGTATGACGCTGTGTCGGACTTGGAGGAGGAGTGGCCTGACACTTTGCCGGACTTGGAGGAGGAGGAGTGGCCTCACGCGTTGGTGGACTTGGAGGAGCGGGAGTCTGCTGAATCGGTGGCGGACTTCGACGAGGAGTCGGGTGACGCGGTGTCGGTGGCCTTCGAAAGATGATGCAATCCTTTCTCCATAGGATGATACGATGTTTGGCCTCTCCGAGTGTGTGCTCCTCGTCACCTCCAGGAATGTCAAGCTCTAGCCCCGAATATTGGTCCACCACCTCATCAACCATGACACGAGTATAGCCTGCTGGAATCGGGTTGCAATGGAAGGTTGCATCGGGGGAATTTGTATAAGCAACGCCGTCCGCCACCTTCAAGGATATGTTCTTAATTTTGAAGTGTAGCTCGCAGTTAGTGTTATCCGTGATGTCATCCACGGGGTATCTATCCAGCATTGCGTCAAACGGGGCGGAACCCACGCTGCTTCTCGGCATGGATGGGGCGGTGGTATCCAATGCTAGATCATCCGCTAGCTGCTGCAGCTGCTGAGACCCCCTTTGCTGGCTGAGTGAGTCGATCTGCTCCTGCTGCTGCTGGAATTTGACTGCCAAGTCCGCGTGCGCTGATTCTAGGCCTTGAAGGCGTTCATAGTCCAGCTTCCTCTTCTCCTCCTCCATCTTCCTCTGCTTATCCTCCGCAATCTTCCTTCTCGCACGGGTTCTGTAGTCGGTGTTCCAGTCCGAAAACCCCTCATACAATGGAATAGCGCCCTTGCCTCATGTTCTTCCCGGGTGTTCAGGATTTCCCAGGGCACACGTAAGCTCGTCGTTCTCTCTGTTGGGCTGGAACACCCCCGTTCGAGCCTCTTCTATTGCAGCAAGTATATTATCGTCGGCTCCGTTCAGAGATGCCTTCGTCGAAACTTTGCCTGTCTTCGGGTCCAACTCCCCCCCATGCGCATAGAACCAACTCCTGCACCTGGGGGGCCAGCTCTTAGTAACCGGAGTGACACCTGCATCCTCCATCTCTTTCTCAGACTTATCCCACTTAGGCATTGCCACCGCGTAGCCACCTGGCCCCAGCTTATGGAACTTATCGTTTTTTCGGCATTCTTCTTGTTTATTCTCGACCGTTCCTTAGCTAATTCTGAATCCTTGAATTTCACGAAATCGTCCCAATGAGCACTTTGATTCTCTAGTGTTCCCTCGAATACTGGAGTCTTCCTTCCATCCTTGATGTAGTTGTCCCATACTTTGTTCTTGTGGTTCTTGAATGCAACCGCCATCTTCCTAAGAGCGGTGTCCTTGACTTTCTCCACATCTGCATCTGTGAAATGATCTGGTAGGGTGAAATGTTCCATGAGAGTATCCCAAAGCAGTTTTTTTGTCTGTTGTCGACAAAAGTAACATTTGGACGTGGCTTTGCTGGCTCTCTCCGTTCTTGAAGGGAGATCGGGAGTTGGTCCTTCACAAGAACTCCGCACTAACGAATGAACTTGTCCGCAATCTTCTTAGGCGCTAATGGTTCGCCATTAGGTCTGATTGCCTCGATATTGTACTTTACGCCCTCCTTCAACTTTTTGTTCGGGCCTCATTTCGTCCTGTTGTCTGAAGATTTGCTCGATTCGGATGGCTGAAAGAAGAAAGATTGATTCGTTAATATATCTTCAACTCATTTAAAACATGTGATGATCACCAGATGCCTGCTTATATAAATATATATACCTCGCCGGTCTTTGTTGTTTCAGGATCAACATGTTCTTCGTCATCGTCATAATCGTAGTTCATGACTTCATCAATTCGGTCATCGTGATCGAATATCATATCACCCTCTCCGGTGTTGTTTAGAAATTCGGAGCCGTCATAATCTTCTTCATTCTGATCATCATATGGCCCGCGTATCATATCGAACGTGGTCTGTTCTCTCTCTCTCTCTGTCGGTATTGTCTGCCATAGCTTTTATTTAACTATGCCAAAAGAAATATAAAACAATTTAGTATTCAAATTACATCATCTCGAATAATAGATATAATCTCGAATACATCATCTCGAATAATAGATATGATCTCAAATACATCGTGTCGAATAATATATAATATTGAATAGTACATCACTGGCTAGGTAGCTAATTAAAGATCGAATACTACATAAGAATCTAGGACACTCGCGGTTCCTGCGGCGCGGGCGGTGGACACCCAAAGAGAAGGAACCCTCACAGGATCATAGCTGAAGTGAGATCCCTGAAGAAACTGCCAGGTATTGGAGAACCTGCCGCCCTCTAACGCAACCATGTAGCGATGGACGTACTCGTCCTCCTCCCTGACACGGCGACGTACCACCTCCGGCGGGGCCGGCTCCCTCCGCACCGAAACTGGCCCACGCGAACGCCACCAAACGAGATCAGGGTCGACGACGGGACCCGGGGCCGGGTTCCTCATCAAGCGGCGCGCCCCTCCAGGCAGCACCTCCCAGTGCCAGCCCGGCGGAGCCAAGTCCTGGACATGGGTCAGCCGGACGTCGTCGCGGACGGGTCGACGGCGAGGATGCGGGCTGGGCATCGTCGAGAACAAATACTAGCTATATGCCCGCAAAAAGTAACATTTCTTTAATGATTGGATTTTGATAACTAAAATTTCTAACATTTCTATATATAACACTAATTATGCTATCATTGCATATGTCAAAATTCTATATGCTATTTCATACTAATTAAGCATCTAACACTAAAAACAGAAAACACAACTTCTATACATCCATTAAAAAACTGAAAAACAACATACTAATTAAGCATCTAACACTAAAAACAGAAAACACAACTTCTATAGCATCTAACACTAAAATTTCCACACTAATTATATCCATCTAACATGCATTCATACATATATAATAGTGAAAAAATAATAATCTAAAAAATCTAAACTAATTAAACATACAAAATACGTATATACTAACATGCATTAATTCATACATATGTACGTGTGTGTGTGTGTGTGTTCATCATTCTTGTGTGTGTGTATGGGCTCGGGGAGGGGCGGCGCCCATGGTGGCCGCCGGGGGCGAGGGAGAGGGGGGTTAGAGGGGGAGAGCTCACAGCGGGGCGACGGCGACGGTGAGGCGACGGACTGGGGCGGCGACGGGCCGGGGCGTGACGCGGGGGCGGCGACGCGGGGACGGCGCGATGGGGACAGGCCCGGGACGGCGACGGGGACGGGGGCGGCGACGGCGACGGCGTCGATCGATCGGGGCACGCGGGCGGTGCTTCAATGGGGAACAGAGGAAGAAACAGAGGGAGAATGAAATTTTTCGAAGTGTTGTATATATAGAAGGCACCTTTAGTACCGGTTGGAGCCACCAACCGGTACTAAAGGCCTGTTTTGGCCAGGCCAAGCGGCGGGAACCGCACCCCCTTTAGTACCGGGTGGTGGCGCCAACCGGTACTAAAGGCCCCCCTTTAGTACCGGTTGGTGCCACGAACCGGTACTAAAGGGGGTGCACTGGCGCAGGTGCGGTGTGGCAAGTTTAGTCCCACCTCGCTAGCCGAGGGGCGACCGCACTGGTTTATAAACCCCCGTGCGGTAGCTCTCTCGAGCTCCTCTCCAAAGCAGGCCTACTAGGCCTACATGTTCTGTACCCTGTGGGCCTACTGGGCCTTTGCGGGCCTGCATCCTGGCCCAACAACGGGTTGGGTTTCTAGTCGTATGCGGGCCGCTCTGGCCTAGTAGGCGGGCTTTTTTTTGCTTTATTTATTTTTGAGTTGTTTTTTTGTGTATTTAGAGTTTCTTTGTGAATATTTTTGCTTTAGGCATGAAAGAATTTGTTTGCACATAAAATTTCTTCGCGTTTCAAATGCCAAAACACATAATTAACTACCCTAACTATTACAGAGATTCCCTTCTGGGTGTGAAACACAGAAGAAAGTGATGATAGTGAAGCCGATCACATCCCAGATCTTTGGGTGTGAAACTTTTTCTTCGCGTGTGTCCCTTTGCGCCGTAACCATGGAAACTCTTCATCATTTAACGGGATGCTCGGGTCAATATTCACTATGAATGGAGCAATTTCATCAAACTTTTCATAATCTTCTGACTTGTCTGTCTTGTCATCCACTCCCACGATGTTTCTCTACCCAGAAAGAACTATGTGCCGCTTTGGCTCATCGTACGATGCATTCGCTTCCTTATCTTTTCTTTTTCTTGGCTTGGTAGACATGTCCTTCACATAGAAAACCTGTGCCACATCATTGGCTAGGACGAATGGTTCGTCTGCATACGCAAGATTGTTGAGATCCACTGTTGGCATTCCGTACTGCGGGTCTTCCGTTACCCCGCTTCGTGTCATATTGACCCATTTGCACCGAAACAAAGGGACCTTCAAACCACGTCGATAGTCAAGTTCCCATATGTCCTGTATATAACCATAATATGTTTCCTTTCCCGTCTTGGTTTCTGCATCAAAGCGGACACCACTGTTTTGGTTTGTGCTCTTCTTATCTTGGGCGATCGTGTAAAATGTATTACCATTTATCTCGTACCCTTTGAAAGTCATTATATTCGAAGATGGTAACTGGGACAACAAGTACAGGTCATCTTGAATAGAGGTGTCATGCATGGTACGTGTCTGCAACCAGCTGGCGAACTCCTGGTTTGTTCACGTGTAATCCAGTCATCAGACTGCTCCGGGTGTTTGGAGTGTAGCAAATTCTTGTGTTCATCCATATACGGAGCCACCAAGGCGGAATTCTGTAGAACTGTGTAGTGTGCTTCAGTGAGAGAATGTCCGTCCATACATATTATTTGTTCCCCTCCTAGCGTGCCTTTTCCATCCAGTCTGCCCTTATGCCGCGATTCAGGAACACCAATCGGCTTAAGGTCAGGAATAAAGTCAATACAAAACTCAATGACCTCCTCATTTTGACGGCCCTTGGAGATGCTTCCTTCTGGCCTAGCACGGTTATGAACATATTTCTTTAAGACTCCCATGAACCTCTCAAAGGGCAACATATTGTGTAGAAATACATGACCCAAAATGTTAATCTCTTCGCATAGGTGAACTAGGACGTGCGTCATGATGTTGAAGAAGGATGGTGGGAACACCAACTCAAAACTAACAAGACATTGCACAAAATCATTCTGTAACCTTGGTATGATTTCTGGATCGATTACTTTCTGAGAGATTGCATTGAGAAATGCACATAGCTTCACAATGGCTAATCGAACGTTTTCCGGTAGAAGCCCCCTCAATGCAACCGGAAGCAGTTGCGTCATAATCACGTGGCAGTCATGAGACTTTAGGTTCTGGAACTTTTTCTCTGCCATGTTTATTATTCCCTTTATATTCGACGAGAAGCCAGACGGTACCTTAATACTGAGCAGGCATTCAAAGAAGATTTCCTTCTCTTCTTTGGTAAGAGCGTAGCTTGCAGGACCCTGATGTATGCCGTCTTTTCCGTGCATACGTTGCTGGTCCTCCCGTGCCTCAGGTGTATCTTTTGTCTTCCCATACACGCCCAAGAAGCCAAGCAGGGTCACACAAAGATTCTTCATCACGTGCATCACGTCGATTGCGGAGCGGACCTCTAGGTCTTTCCAATAGGGCAGGTCCCAAAATATAGATTTCTTCTTCCACATGGGTGCGCGTCCGTCAGCGTCATTCGGAACAGGTTGTCCACCAGGACCCTTTCCAAAGACCACCTTCAAATCCTTGACCATATCATGTACATCAGCACCAGTACGGTGGTGAGGCTTCGTCCGGTGATCCGCCTCACCTTTGAAATGCTTGTCTTTCTTTCTTACGGGATGCCTGCTTGGAAGAAATCGACGATGTCCCAGGTACACATTCTTCTTACAATTAGCCAAATATATATTGTCGGTATCGTCCAAACAGTGCGTGCATGCGTGGTATCCCTTGTTTGTCTGTCCTGAAAGGTTACTGAGAGCAGGCCAATCATTGATGGTCACGAACAGCAACACCTTTAGGTCAAATTCTTCCCCCATGTGCTCATCCCACGCACGTACACCTGTTCCATTCCACAGTTGTAAGAGTTCTTCAACTAATGGCCTTAGGTACACATCAATGTTGTTGCCGGGTTGCTTAGGGCCTTGGATGAGCACTGGCATCATAATGAACTTCTGCTTCATGCACAACCAAGGAGGAAGGTTATACAAACATAGAGTCACAGGCCAGGTGCTATGGTTGCTGCTCTGCTCCCCAAAAGGATTAATGCCATCTGTGCTTAGACCAAACCATACGCTCCTTGCGTCATCTGCAAACTCCTTCCCGTACTTTCTTTCGATTTTTCTCCACTGCGACCCGTCAGCGGGTACTCTCAACTTTCCGTCTTTCTTACGGTCTTCTCTGTGCCATCGCATTGCCTTGGCATGCTCTTTGTTTTGGAACAAACGTTTCAACCGTGGTATTATAGGAGCATACCACATCACCTTGGCAGGAATCTTCTCCCTGGGGCGCTCCCCCTCGACATCACCAGGGTCATCGCGGCTGATCTTATAGAGCAATGCACCACATACCGGGCAAGCGTTCAAATCCTCGTACTCACCGCAGTAGAGGATGCAATCATTAGGGCATGCATGTATCTTCTGCACCTCTAACCCTAGAGGGCAGAAAGCCTTCTTTGCTTCGTACGTACTCTCGGGCAATTCGTTATCCTTTGGAAGCATATCCTTTATCATTACCAGCAACTTTCCAAATCCCTTGTCAGATACACCATTCTCTGCCTTCCATTGCAGCAATTCCAGTGTGGTGCCCAGCTTTTTCTTGTCACCTACGCAATTCGGGTATAACAATTTTTTGTGATCCTCTAACATGCGCTGCAACTTCTTCTTCTCCAAATCACTTGTGCAGTTTCTCTTTGTATCGGCAATGGCCCGACCTAGATCATCAACGGGCTCATCTGATGCCTCTTCTTCAACTTCTTCCCGCATTGCCGGCTCAGCTTCTTCCCGCATTACCGGCTCAGCTTCTTCCCCCATTGTTGTATCATCGTATTCAGGGAACCCATGGCCAGGATAGCTATCGTCGTCCTCTTCTTCTTCATTGTCTTCCATCATAACCCCTCTTTCTCCGTGCTTGGTCCAAACATTATAGTGGGGCATGAAACCGGACTTAAACAGGTGGACGTGAATGGTTCTTGATGTAGAGTAATTGTGACCATTCTTACAGCCAACACATGGACAAGGCATAAAACCATCCGCCCGCTTGTTTGCCTCAACCGCAAGCAGAAAAGTATACACGCCCTCAACGAACTGGGGAGAGCATCGGTCATCGTACATCCATTGCCGGCTCATCTTCATTACACAACACCGAATAGACCAAATTAATACAAGTTCATACATAAAGTTCATACAACACTTAAATGCAACAAACAAACAAATAACTCTCTAGCTAAAGCATTTAAATGCAACAACAAATGCGATCAAGATCGCAACTAAGGTAACAATGGATCCAACAGCATAATGATACCAAGCCTCACTATCGATGGCATATTTTCTAATCTTTCTAATCTTCAAGCGCATTTTCTCCATCTTGATCTTGTGATCATCGATCGACATCGTGGAAAGTGCGTTATATCGACTAGAGGGGGGGTGAATAGGCGATTTTTATGAAAGTCTTCAAAACATGAGAGTTATGAAGACAAACAGCGAAGATTATGCCTATTACTATGCAGCGGAAGTTAGATTACACTAGGCCAGCCATGGTCATGTATTCAATAGAGTGAAAGCACAATGACAAACAGCTTCAGTGTAATAAGGATCAGGTAGGAAGAAGTTATGAAGCCAAACAGATCATACATTCACGTTGTGAAGACAAAAGATAAAGCAAGCATGCAATGGCTTCACAATGAGTAACAGTAAGAAAAGGAAGTGAAGATGAAACCAGTGACTCGTTGAAGACAATGATATGTTGGACCAGTTCCAGTTGCTGTGACAACTATACGTCTGGTTGGAGCGGCTAGGTATTTAAACCTTAGGCAGTCCCGGACACCCAGTCCTGAACACACAGTCCAGGACACCAAGTCCTCACCGTATTCTCCTTGAGCTAAGGTCACTTAGTCCTCGCCCAATCACTCTGGTAAGTCTTCAAGGTAGACTCCCAAACCTTCACAGACTTCGTTCACTGGCAATCCACAATGTCTCTTGGATGCTCTAAACGCGACGCCTAACCGTCTGGAGGATTCACAGTCCTCAAGTGTAATAAGTCTTCAGATCACACAGACAAGAAGACTCAAGTGATGCCCAATTTGCTCTGGCTCTGGGTGGTTATGGGTTTTCTCCTCACTAGGAATTTTCTCTCAAAGGCTTCGAGGTGGGTTGCTCTCAAACGACAAAAGCCGTGCACTGATGTTCCAACGGTCAGATTTCAAACTCTCGTGGAAACTTTACTTGGGCTACAAGCAAAGCTGACTTGTCCGGCTCTGGACAAGATTCACTCTCATTGTCTTCGCTCGAAGACATAGGTTTTTGATTTAGGCATCACTTCGATCATTCTTACTGGTTCTCCTGGACCCCACTTAACAGTACGGTGGTTCCTATGACTCACCACAGAATAAAAAGAACTACGAAAGATCTAAGTCTTCGAGTTCCATAGGCTTCATAACGTGTCTTCTTTTGTCATAGTCTTCAATGTGAATATCTTCATATACCACCTTTGTCTTCAATGTCTTCATACATTTTTAGGGGTCATCTCTGGTAGTAAAACCGAATCAATGAAGGGACTTCTACCCCTGTGTTTTCCTGCAATTCTCACAAACACGTTAGTCCCTCAACTAGGTTTGTCGTCAATACTCCAAAACCAACTAGGGGTGGCACTAGATGCACTTACAATCTCCCCCTTTTTGGTGATTGATGACAAACTAGTTGAAGTTTTCAACGGGGAACATAATTTGTGAGATAGTAAAGGAATTTGTCTTCATAAGTTGCAAGGGCTCCCCCTGAAGATGTGCATATAAGTAATTTGCCTTTTGAATGCAAATGCACATGGCAGGTTGTACTTGTGGAGATCCACTTCAACTTATGATGACAATCCACTATGCATGTGAAAGTATATGAAGATAATGACATGCATAATGGAAAATGGACGTCTGCAGTAAGAGATGAGTGCGGAATTTATCGTCACACATGCGGAATTTATCTTTGCAAAACGGAGTGACAAACAGGTAGCAGACGGCCATCAAGGCTAAGTGTTACAACTCAAAGAAGCAAATGTAGCAAAAACGGGAGTTGTAAGCACGAAGCAAAATGTAGCAAAATATAAAGGCACCCGCCCAAAGTGACCCGCTTGAAGACTATAAACATCATGCTTCTCCCCCTTTTGTCAGTGATGACCAAAAAGGTTCGAAGACATAGAGTTTTCTACGCGTTCCCGTGCGCAGCAGGGTCGGTGGAGTTGTTTGGTGGCGGTGCAGATGAGCTTGGTGCAGATTCGACGTGCGTTGAAGCAGGTGGAGATGATGTCGCGTCGTCATCTTCTTCAATAATCCGGGCAGACACGGTGGCAGCAGAAGAAGAGAATTCGGACTCTTCAAGTGATGGTGTGCTTCGCATCACAGCTCTTCTTGGAGGCGTGGAGTCAAATTGGAATCTCTCTCTGAAGCCATTCTCTTGCAGTTCAGCTTCATTGCTCATCATGGTGAGGCCTTTCCAAGTGCGGCGACAGGTCTCGTGGGCGACAAACGCATTCTTGGTTGCCAAATTTCTGATGCGATTGACGTCTTGCATGATGCTTCTCATCTGCCGCTTGAGCCAGTCGTGATGCCTATCTTGCTTTTGGTGAAGAGCCACAAGAAGCTCTCGGTCATTGAGTGCTCGAGCGCGCTTCTTGGGTCTCTTGGCAGCTGTGCTGTCAGTGGCTTCAGTTGATGCAGGGGCACGTGTGGTGCCAGCCATTGGATACACGCGGGAGAGAGCTTCAACACCTTCAATATTTTGAGTGAAACTCTGGTGTTCTGCATTCTGAAGACTTACTGGTTGCTTGGCAGGCTCTGGATATATTGCTTCAGCAGATGTGTCCACATCGGGCAAAAATATCCTGTGGTTGCGGGCTGAGGGTTGATAGGAGATTGCAGAGTGAAGCTTAATCAGCCTCATAACCCAAGGAGCATAGAACTTCAATCCAAACAATTCTGAGGCAGACGCTGCAAATTGACGGATGAAGAGATCCTGTGCATTGAAGCATTTGCCATGAAGAATGCAGAAGATGAGAGTCTTCATTGCACCATCAATCGTTGCATATCGAGAGTGTCCCTTTACAGGCCATAGAGTCCGCCTTATGATGTGATATATTGTTCTGGGCAGGTACTCTAAGTCTTCAACGAAGAACCTAGTTGGATAGGGTGCATTAGGAGGCAGTGGCTTCATCATTGAGAGCATCTGACTCATATCTGGCTCAGGACACTGAAATATGCTCTCAATTGCTTCAGTATGGAGTTGGCACCCTTCTTCAAAGAATTCACCAGGAGTGGGAAGGCCGGTAAGCTCAATTAGGTCGAAAGCATTGGCTTCATGATGGATATTGCCTGTCATCCACTCCAGAATCCATGTCTTCGGATCTCTGTTATAGCCTTTGATATGCAAAGTGGCATAGAACTGGAGCAGAAGCTCTTCGTTCCAGTGCTCTTCATCAATGATAAATGGCAGCAAACCCACTTGCTTGAAGCAATCCAGTGCTTCTTCCAGACCAGGCAGACCAGCAACAGCTTCAACCTCAAGGCGCTTGTGAGGAAAGATGCGGCCTTGGTTGTATAGGATACATGAATAATAGCTGCGCTGTTGATGACTCCAGAACCTATCTGATACAATCCGTTCCCTTGAATAAGGGTTCTTGGAGCGGTCGGAAAACGTGTTATCTGCCCTAAAGCCGTTGATGTTGAAGGAACCAGGAGCTGATGCAGGACCTGGGAACCTTGGCAGTCGTGGGATCGGCTTCTGGACCTGGGGTCTGTACGCAATATGATAGTTGAATTGTGTTCCGGCAGCAGACTCAGCCACAGAATGTTCAGGAGCAGTAGCTTCATTGTCTTCTGAAGCTGTTGTTGGGTTGGGCTCCACATTTGCTTCGGCGTTGTTTGTGGCAGCCTCAACATTTGCAGACTCAGGCACGTTCTCCTGGAGAACTGCTTCTTGCTGGTGTGGGGGAGTTGGAGCTTGTGGTATCTCTGCATGCTCTTCGGCTGATGCAGCTGGAATGTCGTCAGCAGCCTGAGCCCTTGGCCCTTTGCGAAGCCTACGGAATGTAGGCGCCGGTGGAGTTGTAGTGGGCTGGGGCTCATCTTCCTCCTGTGGGCGATCTGCCCACGATGCATCTTGTGTGATTGGCGTCAATGGACGACCAATACTGATCAGTTTGCTTGTCTCAAGCTGAGGAAGGGATGCATCACCTTGCACATTGTCTTGGAGACCAATGTCTTCAGCAGCGTTGGGTTCGTCTGCTGGAACATCTTCAGCGTTGGGTTCATGCACAGTCAACTGACGATCTGCGTCAGGATAGCGGACGGTGAGGGGTTCAACTGTCAAGGGCTCTGTGGGAGCAGCCCGAGATTTCTTGGTCTTGCGCTTCTTGATGATGGGTTCAGAAGGAGAGGCTTCAGAATGTTTTCTCTTCTTAGCTTCAGCTTCTGCAGTCCGTGTCTTCTTGTGCTGTGAAGCGGTTGATCGACTCTTTGGCTTCGAGCCAGTCGTTGCAGCGGGGAAGACAATTGGAGCAGTTTCTGACCTTGGCGCTTCAGGTTCAGGCACAGCAGCCTTATTTTTCTTCTTCGCGGCCATCCTGGGGTCATTGCCAGGACGCCCAAGTGCCTTGCGCTTCTCTGCCTCATTGTAGGCCTGCACGCAGCGATCAGCCAAAGTCTTCATGCGCTCTCGCGAGCCTTGAGCTTCAGCACGCGTCTTCAGAAAGTTCTCCTTCAGTTCATGCAACATGATCTTGAAGTTTTTCACTTCTTGCACGCTGAGCTTGGCCACGTGCTTCTTGAACTGAGCCTTTTCATAATCAATTTTCTGCTTCAGTTCTACAATTCGCTGGGCTATTGCAAGTTCTGAAGCAATTGCACCTTGAAAGGCAACGCTGAGGCCTATGGGCAGCTGCAGATCAGCGAAGCTTATGTCTGGAGTGTCAAACCATTCATCAATGAAGCTGTGGATGACGGCGACATCAAACAGAGGCAGATTGTTGAAGATTTCAGCCTCCTCCTTGCTCTTGATGAGCTGCTCAAGTGCGTCATCTCCAAGATCTTCATCGCTTGATAGATCAATGTTTTCGCAGCGCAGAACGGCAGCAGCTGTGAGCTCTTTGCCTGTGTGTGGCTGAGGCTTCTTGGCTTCTTGGGGCTTGGAGACTCATGATATGTCTTCAGACTGCACACTGGCTTCAGGAGGTACAGTTGCCAACGGCTTCGCTCTTGAGATTTTGGGAGAAGCGGCTGGCTTTGAAGCTTTTGGAGCTTTTGGCTTCTTCTGCTTTGGCTTCGGAGCAGCAGGGGCGTCATATGACTCAGTATCTGCTGGAGGGTCATTCACAGTAGTCCCTTGGACTAGGATGCGAGTGATGAGGCCTGCAAGATTGGCATACGGCCCGATGATATTGGGATCGGCGTCGCGTGTGCCATCTGCCCTTGGTGAGGAGGGACCAGGGTTGAAGTCAAGCCCAAATTTCTTCTTATTTATCTTTGCTGATTGTTGTGCAAACTGAAAGTTGCGCTTGAAGAGATTATCATCGCGGCACCAGAGAAGTGATGACGGATGTGCTTCAGCTGGCTTTGGTCCTCTCACCATGCATGGATAGAAGCCTTGAGCAATGGCTTCGTCTCTGGACCTGGGTACGAGATTCTTATATAATACGTCTCCCCACGGTCTCTTGATGGCGCACTTCTCCGCATATTCCTGAGTGACGAAGCGGTAGTGGAACCATTGCTCTGCCCAATATCTTCGAATCCATTGGATTCGTGTCTTGCGCTGACCATAGCTTTCTTCAGGATCAGTTTTGTACATCTCTGCCAATTCATCAGGCAGATCTTTGGACGTTTCACCACGTCGCTGTCTGCCTCCCTTCCTTGTTGCTGTTTCTGAAGCCATGAATAACTTGGAAGGCTTCAAGATGTTCAAAGGTTTCAAAGGCTTCCATTTGCAAGAACTGGCTTCAGGAGAGTTGATGTGATGCTGCAAGTACTCTGCAAATGAATGCAGACTATGAGAACCAAAGGATTCTCCCACGGACATGTACCTGTGACAGCATTAAGGTGCGAGGGAAGGGGAAGAGGTCATATGCATTCTCAGAAGATTTTGAAGATAAATCGGTTTAGAAGACATTGACCTCATTGTGCGAAGACATTCACTTATAGATAAGAAGTTGGTTCCAGATTTGTACGAACCCATAGATCAGTACAAGTGAGGAATCTAACTGCTTTATGAAGCACAAGTGAATGTACTAGGCATGTTATGAGATGCAGCGAGAGATTTAACTGGTGTGAAGAGAAACTTCTTATGGCAGAAAGTGACTGAACTGTAGGATCAAAAGAAGCTGTAAAAAGAGGTTTTATTTACCACACTTGGAACTGCTAGACGAAGTGAGAGTTGAGGCCAAGCAATTCGATCCTCCGTGCCCTAACTTGGCGACGGAAGACACCTACGGCGACGGCGGAGAGAGCGATGTCCGCTGTCGGCGTGAAAACGGCGTCGGAGAGGTTGCGGCAGCGAAGCGCTTCGTCTCCGGCGTCGTCGAGTGCTAGCGGTGGCGCTAGGGTTCATGCGAGGGTGGAAGAAGGAGATAATGACCGCAGTGAATCGTGTATTTATAGGGATAGTGGCGGCACTGCGCTATTACGCAGGTACCCCTGGCGGTTCGCGTTTGAGGCACGCGTGGCCAGTTAGAGGAAGATTGGGATTTGTTCCACGTCCCACGCACGCCCAAATTGTCGGGCGGTCGTTCCTGCTTCTCCGGATCTTATGTGGAGGAATGAGCATTAAAAACGGACTTTTATGGTTGTCACTATGTCTTCAGCTGACAAGGACACAGTGAAGACATTTGACAGTTTCAACAGAATGCATATGACTTGGAGAGATAGAGTTTGAGATAGAAAGCATGGAGAGGTTAGGGTCCGATCACATTCACTTAGTTCAAAAGATTCAACCAAGAAGACATAGCTATAAGTGAATGCTGTGGAGGACGAAACATCAATGCATATATATATATATATATATCTTTATAATCAACGCAGTGAAGATAATCATGAAGACATATTGCGAATGAAGCCAAACAAAATGTGAAGACATTGCGAGGTAACGCCATGAGAGAAACACTTCAAAATGGAACGTTTGTTGGTGGCGTTACCCACCGTATAGGAAGTATTAGACCCATACACGGCGCACAATTATCGTGGCGCTCCGAAGTCAAATTCCACATTAATGTATTCACACTTAGAATGTATGTCTTCATTGTTTGAAGATATACGCTACTTCGTGTGTTGCACATCTAAGTCATCAATATGCATAAGTGTTAGGATGTGTGCCTGATCACAGGACATTTGAGGATTCCAAGATATTTAGCTCACACCGTAACTTGCAAAATCTCTTCTCATCCAAGGGCTTGGTGAAGATATCTGCCAATTGCTCTTCAGTGTTGACGTTTATGATATCAATGTCTTCCTTCACAACATGATCTTTGAGAAAGTGATGACGAATTTCAATGTGCTTTGTCTTCGAGTGCTGAACTGGGTTGTTGGCAATCTTGATGGCGCTTTCGTTGTCGCAGTAAAGTGGCACTTGCTTCAGATTAATGCCATAATCCTTGAGTGTTTGCTTCATCCACAGAAGCTGAGCGCAGCAAGATCCAGCAGCAATGTATTCAGATTCAGCAGTGGAGAGAGATACACAGTTCTGCTTCTTTGAAGACCAAAAGACAAGAGATCGTCCAAGAAAGTGACATGTGCCTGATGTAGACCTGCGATCAACTTTGTCACCAGCATAATCAGCATCCGAAAATCCAACCAAATCAAACTCTGAGCCCTTTGGATACCATAATCCTAGAGTTGGGCTGTGAGCCAAATATCGAAGAATTCGCTTCACAGCTAAGTGATGCGACTCCTTTGGTGTCGCTTGAAATCGGGCACACATGCAAACACTAAGCATGATATCTGGCCTAGATGCACATAAATAAAGCAAAGACCCAATCATGGAGCGGTATACCTTTTGATCGAACTCTTTACCATTGTCGTCGGGACCCAGATGATGCTTGGCTGGCATTGGTGTTGTGAAGCCTTTGCAGTCTTGCATACCGAACTTCTTCAGGCACTCTTTAAGATATTTCTCTTGAGATATGAAGATGCCGTTGCGTTGTTGCCGTATTTGAAGACCGAGGAAGAACTTCAGCTCCCCCATCATGGACATCTGATATTGCTCTTGCATCATATATCCAAACTCTTCACTATACTTCTGATTGGTGCAGCCAAAGATAATGTCATCCACATATATTTGGCACACAAACAGTTCACCATCATATGTCTTCGTGAAAAGAGTGGGATCCAGGGAACCAGGTATGAAGCCTTTGCTTTTCAGAAAGTACTTGAGTGTATCATACCAGGCCCTAGGGGCTTGTTTGAGGCCATACAGTGCCTTGTTGAGCTTATATACCATATCAGGATGTTTTGGATTTTCAAAGCCAGGTGGCTGTGCAACATACACTTCTTCTTCAATCTTGCCATTGAGAAAGGCACTTTTCACATCCATCTGATAGAGAAGTATGTTATGATGATTTGCATAGGCCAGCAGTATGCGTATGGCTTCAAGCCTAGCCACAGGAGCAAATGTTTCATCGAAGTCAATGCCGTCCACTTGAGTATATCCTTGAGCAACGAGACGAGCTTTGTTTCTGACAACTTGACCATGCTCATCTTGCATGTTGCGGTATATCCATTTGGTGCCTATTATGTTGTGCTTCCGTGGATCAGGACGCTTAACCAGTTCCCATACATTATTCAGCTCAAACTGTTGAAGCTCTTGTTGCATAGCTTGAATCCATTCAGGTTCCATGAAGGCTTCTTCAACTTTCTTGGGTTCTGATATTGAGACGAATGCGAAATGCCCACAGAAGTTTGTTAACTGAGTTGCCCTTGAACGAGTGAGTGGACCAGGTGCATTGATGCTGTCAAGTATTTTGTCGATCTGTACTTCATTTGCAACACGAGGATGTATACGGCGAAGACTTTGCTCTTGCTGATCTGTGTTGTCATTTGGTGGTATATCTTCAGGCTGAGCATTGTCTTCATGTGGATCAGGTGCTGAGATGATAAGTTCTTCTTCAGGGTGAGCTTCAGAAGGTACAATTTCTCTAGTTCCCATAAGCTTGATTGATTCATTTGCTGGAACTTCATCTAGCACATTTGGCAATTGCTCTCTTTGTGATCCATTGGTTTCATCAAACCGCACATCCACTGTTTCAACCACTTTGTAGTGGAAGAGATTAAAGACTCTGTAGGAGTGCGAATCCTTTCCATATCCAAGCATGAAGCCCTCATGTGCTTTTGGTGCAAACTTTGAGGTGTGGTGTGGGTCCTTGATCCAGCATTTTGCGCCAAATACTCTGAAGTAACTGACATTTGGCTTCTTGCCAGTTAGGAGTTCATAAGATGTCTTGTTCAGAAGCTTGTGAAGATAAACACGATTGATTGTACGGCATGCAGTGTCAATGGCTTCAGTCCAGAATTTTCTTGGAGTCTTGTATTCATCTAGCATTGTTCTGGCCATCTCAATGAGTGTTCTGTTCTTGCATTCGACGACGCCATTCTGCTGTGGCGTGTATGGAGCTGAGAATTCATGTGTGACCCCCAAGGTATCCAGATATGTATCAAGGCCAGTGTTCTTGAATTCAGTGCCATTGTCACTTCTGATGTGCTTTATCTTGGCGCCAAAATTATTCATAGCTCGATTTGCGAAGCGTCTGAAGACATCCTGCACTTCAGTCTTGTAAAGGATTATGTGCACCCAAGTATATCTAGAGTAATCATCAACAATGACGAAGCCATAGAGGCAAGCAGAAGTAGTAAAAGTTGAGTAGTGAGTGGGACCGAAAAGATCCATGTGATTTGTACACCCACTGTCAATAATCCATTCTCAAGACTTTGAAGTCGCTGGTGTCGTACCCTATAGTGCAGTTAGGGGGATAGGCTTCACGAAGAGTGTTGTGAAGCATAAACATTTGACGAACCAGTGGGTTATGAAAACTTAGATCCAGATTAGGACAAATAGGGAGAGTGGCATGCGTTTCAGGAACAAAGTACATAATGATGCCATTTGGGCATTTTATCTTGCGCCCCACAAGATTTTTATGGTCCCCAGCAATAGCATCAGAAGATTTTGTTTTTGTGCTGGAGACCTTTCCCTGCAAAAGAGAGTTAAGCTTTCTTAACCACCCACATCTTCAAGGGTGGCTTAGAAGCTATAAGTCTAAGTGCAGCATCTGAGAATTTTGGCTTTGAAGCCTTAGCAAGCAGTCTAGCAGGTGGACAATAATACTCATAGGAATAAGCAGAATAATTTTTGGTCATATGAACATGACGGTTCGATGAACCGCTCTCATATTCATATGCCTGAGTATGGTTCCCCTGCAAAACATTTGCGTTAGTGTGACTCAGGTGAGTCCTCTGTCTGTATGAAGCCTTTGATCCATATGAAGCCTTTGGTCTGAGGTTTGTCTTCTTCAAGTGAGGTGTCAAGAAGACATTCACAGGAAGACTTTCCAGACATGTTTTCGGAACCCAGATCTTCTTCATAGGCAGTCCATTCCTGCAGTTAGTACCAATGTACCTGGCAAACACTTCACCATTCTGATTCTTAAACAGTTTATAGTTTGCATCAAAGGATTCATCAATGATAATTGGGTTAGCACAAGTGAAGCCAGACAGATTGGATGGATCGGCTGAGGATTCCTTTGCAGCAACCCATGTGGTTTTGGGGTACTGCTCAGGTTTCCAGTAAGACCCATCTGCATTAATTTTCCTCACGAACCCAACACCCTCTTTCCTAGGGTTTCGGTTCAGAATCTGCTTCTTAAGGACATCACATAATGTCTGATGCCCTTTCAGACTTTTGTACATCCCTGTTTCAAGCAATGTCTTCAACCTAGCATTCTCATCAGCAATAGCAGTGGTATCCTCAGCAGAGGGGTTAGTTACCACATCAACAGTTGAAGATATTGGAACAGTAGTAGCAGTGGAACATTCAGCAACAGAAGTAGCATTATCACGCTCAATGCATTTAAGACATGGTGGTTCAAATCCTTCCTGAGCGGGACTGATCTGTTCGGCGCGAAGTGACTCGTTTTCCTTTTGAAGATCTTCATGAGCCACCCTCAATTTCTCAAGTTCTTGCTTCCTTTGAAGATAATCATAGGAAAGCTTTTCATGAGTTGTTGAGAGAGTATCATGACGATCTTCAAGTTCCTGATACTTAACATGAAGGTTTTTTATGTCTTCAATTAAGGATTCAGATCGAGTCATTTCAGCACCCAACAGATCATCGCTTCTGTCTAACAGTTTTTGAATATGTTCCATAGCTTTCTGTTGTTTAGTTGCAATTTTAGCAAGTGTTTTGTAGCTAGGTTTTGAATCACATTCAGAATCATCGTCACTGGATGTTTCATAGCGAGTAGTGCGTGTGTTTACCTTGGCACCGCGTGCCATGAAGCAGTAGGTAGGAGTGGAGTCGTTCTTGTCATTTGCGTCGGTGTCGGTGATGCAGTCATTGTCTTCAGTGTTGAAGATGGACTTCGCGACGTATGCTTTAGCCAGACTCGCAATGCCAGAATCAGACTCCTCCTCAGACTCCACCTCTGCCTCCTCAGATGCGGACTCCTCCTCTGAATCCATCTCCTTTCCAACAAACACACGTGCCTTGCCAGATGAGCTCTTCTTGTGTGATGAAGACTTTGATGAAGATTTGGAAGAAGACCTTGAGTATTTCTTCTTCTTCTTGTCGTCAGAATCATATTCCTTTCTCTTCTTCTTTCTTCTGTTCTCATTGTCCCACTGTGGACACTCAGAGATGAAGTGTCCAGTTTTCTTGCACTTGTGACATGTTTTCTTCTTGTAGTCATGAGCAGAAGCTTCATCATTTCTTGAGCTTGATCGTGAAGATTTTCTGAAACCTTTCTTCTTAGTGAATTTTTGGAACTTCTTCACTAGCATTGCAAGTTCTCTTCCAATGTCTTCAGGATCATCAGAACTGCAGTCAGATTCTTCTTCAGATGAGGAGACAGCTTTTGCCTTCAAGGCACGAGTTCGCCCATAGTTTGGACCGTAGATATCTCTTTTCTCAGAAAGCTGAAACTCATGTGTGTTGAGCCTCTCAAGTATGTCAGACGGATCGAGTGTCTTGAAATCAGGACGTTCTTGAATCATCAGGGCCAGGATATCAAACGAACTATCAAGTGATCTCAGCAGCGTCTTGACGATTTCATGTTTGCTGATCTCAGTGGCGCCGAGGGCTTGAAGCTCATTTGTGATGTCAGTGAGCCGGTCAAACGTGTGCTGGACATTCTCATTTTCATTTCGCTTGAAGCGGTTGAAGAGGCTGTGAAGAACACTGATTCTTTGATCTCTCTGGGTTGAGATGCCTTCATTGACCTTTGAGAGCCAGTCCCAGACCAGTTTGGATGTCTTCAAGGCACTCACACGGCCATACTGTCCTTTGGTCAGATGACCACAGATGATGTTCTTGGCAGTAGAGTCCAGTTGAACGAATTTCTTGACATCAGCAGCAGTGACACCTTCTCCAGCCTTGGGAACGCCGTTCTCGACGACATACCATAGGTCAACATCAATGGCTTCAAGATGCATGCGCATCTTATTCTTCCAGTAGGGATATTCAGTTCCATCGAAGACGGGGCAAGCAGCGGAGACTTTGATTATCCCTGCAGTCGACATAGCTAAAACTCCAGGTGGTTAAACCGAATCACACAGAACAAGGGAGCACCTTGCTCTGATACCAATTGAAAGTGGGTTATATCGACTAGAGGGGGGGTGAATAGGCGATTTTTGTGAAAGTCTTCAAAACGTGAGAGTTATGAAGACAAACAGTGAAGATTATGCCTATTACTATGCAGCGGAAGTTAGATTACACTAGGCCAGCCATGGTCATGTATTCAATAGAGTGAAAGCGCAATGACAAACAGCTTCAGTGTAATAACGATCAGGTAGGAAGAAGTTATGAAGCCAAACAGATCATATATTCATGTTGTGAAGACAAAAGATAAAGCAAGCATGCAATGGCTTCACAATGAATAACTGTAAGTAAAAGGAAGTGAAGATGAAACCAATGACACGTTGAAGACAATGATTTGTTGGACCAGTTCCAGTTGCTGTGACAACTGTACGTCTGGTTGGAGCGGCTAGGTATTTAAACCAAAGGACACACAGTCCCGGACACCCAGTCAAGGACACTTAGTCCAAGACACCCAGTCCTCACCGTTTTCTCCTTGAGCTAAGGTCACACAGACCTCGCCCAATCACTCTGGTAAGTCTTTAAGGTAGACTCCCAAACCTTCACAGACTTCGTTCACCGGCAATCCACAATTTCTCTTGGATGCTCAGAACGCGACGCCTAACCGTCTGGAGGATGCACAGTCCTCAAGTGTAATAAGTCTTCAGATCACACAGACACGAAGACTTAAGTGATGCCCAATTTACTCTGGCTCTGGGTGGTTAGGGCTTTTCTCCTCACTAGGAATTTTTCCTTCAAAGGTTTCGAGGTGGGTTGCTCTTAAACGACAAAAGCCGTGCACTGAAATCTGAGCAGCCAACCATTTATGGTTGTGGGGGTGGACTATTTATAGCCACTTGGCAACCCGACCTGATCTGTCCGAAATGACCCTGGGTCACTAAGGAACTGACACGTGTACCAACGGTCGAATTTTGAACTCACACGGCAACTTTACTTGGGCTACAAGTAAAGCTGACTTGTCTGACTCTGGACAAGATTTTCTCTCAAAGTCTTCGCTCGAAGACATAGGATTTGAATTAGGCATCACTTCAGTCATTCTGACTGGTTCTCTTCGACCCCACTTAACAGTACGGTGGTTCCTATGACACAACATGAATGAAATAAAACTACGAAGGATCTAGGTCTTCGAGTTCCAAAAGCTTCATAGGGAGTCTTCTCATGTCATTGTCTTCAATATGAATATCTTCATAAACCACCATTGTCTTCAATGTCTTCGTACATTTTTAGGGGTCATCTCTGGTAGTAAAACCGAATCAATGAGGGACTTCTACCTGTGTTTTCCTGCAATTCTCACAAACACATTAGTCCCTCAACTAGGTTTGTCGTCAATACTCCAAAACCAACTAGGGTGGCACTAGATGCACTTACAACAATCCACTAAGTATTTGGACCGAATTACGACCCAGTGTGTTTCCGGCCTGTTAAAGGTCCTGCTACATTTGGGCCCATTTATTGCCCAATGAAACTTTCGGCCCATAAAAGACCGTGAAAGAATTGGGTAATATTTGGCAATGTCTGACATTCGGCCTATTTTTTTCGACCAGGAACGGTAAGAAAGGCTCCTACTGTGTTAATATATTAATAAATAGTGTGGGGGCTGTACAATGAAGTATTTACATGATACAAATCAAGCCACTTCTAGCCTGTTGTGTTTTCGGCTTGTTAACGTCGGACAAAATCCATGGGCCATATGTGGCCCAATGTCACATCGGGCCTATTAACGACCCATATAATCGCTGATACAAATCAAGCCCGACCGCACTTTTGACCTTGTAAAGGCCCGTGTAGTAGGTCGGAGCATTTACGGCCCGTGTGAATTTTGGCCCGTGAATGATCCGCATTGTAAATGGGCCACCATGAACTGAGATACATTTCGGCCTGCTAATGACCAGTGGGTTATTTGGCACATTTCAGGCCCAATCATCTTCCGGCCTCCTAAAAGCAATGGCCATAATCTGGCCCAATTAGGGCCCAATCTGACTTTCGGCCTATTAAAGGTCCATGTTATTTATGGGCCATATTAGGCCTGCGAGATATTTACACATGTTAATGGCATGTTGTCACTACGATCCAAAATTATGTTTAGGTCTGTTAAAGGCCCACCATGGGCACAATCCTATCAAAAACAAGAAAGCTTATGCTGATTTAGGCCCTGACATTTTTAGTGGGTTACATGCCCATTACGGCCCATAATCGTTTTTAGCCCAATTGGGATTGTGGGCCCGGCAAATGTTGGCCCATTGGGCTCCTATGATGCATTCGGTCGAAAGCAGATCGGTGATGCCGAATACATTACTAAGATAAACCAACACTATACAAAAATAGCGTCATAATTTCTACGGCCTTTGGTAGCACGATAAATGTTGTATCATAATAAAATAAATTATAGCCATACAACAAATGCCCTGTTGGCATAAAAGTTTACAGTCCATGCAGATAAATGCACCATCAGATGTATAGAAGCATGATATGTCTCCAACGCAGCGGATGAATGGCAGAAATTCGATGATAAGCTGTCAAACATGAGAATTGGTCGACGGCCCGGGCGGCCGCAAGGGGTTCGCGTTGGCCGATTCATTAATGCAGCTGGCACGACAGGTTTCCCGACTGGAAAGCGGGCAGTGAGCGCAACGCAATTAATGTGAGTTAGCTCACTCATTAGGCACCCCAGGCTTTACACTTTATGCTTCCGGCTCGTATGTTGTGTGGAATTGTGAGCGGATAACAATTTCACACAGGAAACAGCTATGACCATGATTACGCCAAGCTATTTAGGTGAGACTATAGAATACTCAAGCTTGCATGCCTGCAGGTCGACTCTAGAGGATCAACATAGTGATGTTCACCATTGAAAACTACTCCATTTCACGTGATGATCGGTTATGGTTTAGTTGATTTGGATCACGCTATCACTTAGAAGATTAGAGGGATGTCTTTCTAAGTGGGAGTTCTTAAGTAATATGATTAATTGAACTTAAATTTATCATGAACTTAGTCCTGGTAGTATTAGCATATCTATGTTGTAGATCAATTGCTCGTGTTTAGCTCCCCTGTTTTATTTTTGATATGTTCCTAGAGAAAACTAAGTTGAAAGATGTTAATAGCAATGATACAGATTGGACCCGTAATCTAAGGATTATCCTCATTGCTGCATAGAAGAATTATGTTCTTAATGCACCGCCAGGTGACAGACCTATCGCAGGAGCAGATGCAGACGTTATGAACGTTTGGCTAGCTCAATATGATGACTACTTGATAGTTTAGTGCACCATGCTTAACGGCTTAGAATCGGGACTTCAAAGTCGTTTTGAACGTCATGGATCATATGAGATGTTCGAGGAGTTGAAGTTAATATTTCAAGAAAATACCCGAGTTGAGATATATGAAGTCTCCAACAAGTTCTATAGCTAAAAGATGGAGGAGAATAGCTCAAGCAGTGAGCATGTGCTCAGATTGTCTGGGTACTACAATCGCTCGAATCAAGTGGGAGTTAATCTTCCAGATAAAATAGTGATTGACAGAATTCTCTAGTCACCATCACCAAGTTAGTAGAACTTCGTGATGAACTATAGTATGTAAGGGATGACGAAAACTATTCCCGAGCTTTTCATGATGATGAAATCGATGAAGGTAGAAATCAAGAAAGAGCATCAAGTGTTGATGATTAACAAGACCACTAGTTTCAAGAAAAGGGCAAAGGGAAAGAAAGGGAACTTCAAGAAGAAAGGCAAGCAAGTTGCTGCTCAAGTGAAGAAGCCCAAGTCTGGACCTAAGCCTGAGACTAAGTGCTTCTACTGCAAAGGGACTGGTCACTGGAAGCGGAACTGCCCCAAGTATTTGGCGGATAAGAAGGATGGCAAAGTAAACAATGCTATATTTGTTATACATGTTATTGATGTGTACTTTACTAGTGTTTATAGCAACCCCTCGGTATTTGATACTGGTTTAGTTGCTAAGAGTAGTAACTCGAAACGAGAGTTGCAGAATGAACAGAGACTAGTTAAGGGTGAAGTGACGATGTGTGTTGGAATTGGTTCCAAGATTGATATGATCATCATCGCACACTCCCTATACTTCCGGGATTATTGTTGAACCTAAATAAGTGTTATTTGGTGTTTGCGTTGAGCATAAATATGATTTAATCATGTTTATTGCAATACGGTTATTCATTTAAGTTAGAGAACAATTGTTGTTCTGTTTACATGAATAGAACCTTATATGTTCATACAGACCAACAAAAATGGTTTGTTGGATCTCGATCGTAGTGATACACATATTCATAATATTGAAGCCAAAAAGATGCAAAGTTAATATTGATAGTGCAACTTATTTGTGGCACTGCCGTTTAGGTCATATTGGTGTAAAACACATGAAGAAACTCCATGCTGATGGGCTTTTGGAATCACTTGATGCTTGCGAACCATGCCTCTTGGGCAAGATGACTAAAACGCCATTCTCTAGAAGAATGGAGCAAGCAACAAATTTGTTGGAAATCATACATATTGATGCCTGTGGTCCGATGAGTGTTGAGGCTCACGGAGGGTATCGTTATTTTCTGACATTCACAGATGATTTAAGCAGATATGGGTATATCTACTTGATGAAACATAAAGTCTAAAATATTTGAAAAGGTCATATAATTTCAGAGTGAAGTGGAAAATCATGGTAACAAGAAAATAAAGTTTCTATGATCTGATCGTGGAGGAGAATATTTGAGTTACGAGTTTGGCCTTCAGTTAAAACAATGTGAAGTAGTTTCACTACTCACGCCACCTGGAACACCACAGTATAATGGTGTGTCCGAACATCGTAACCGTACTTTATTAGATATGGTGCAATCTACGATGTCTCTTACCGATTTACCACTATCGTTTTGGGGTTATGCATTAGAGATAGCTGTATTCACATTAAAAAGGGCACCATCTAAATCCGTTGAGATGACACCGTATGAACTGTGGTTTAGCAAGAAACCTAAGCTGTCGTTTCTTAAAGTTTGGAGTTGCGATGCTTATGTGAAAAAGTTTGATATTAATAAGCTCAAACCCAAGTCGGAGAAGTGCGTCTTCATAGGATACCCAAAGGAGATAGTTGGGTACACCTTCTATCACAGATCCGAAGGCAAGACATTCGATTCTTAGAATGGATCCTTTCTAGAGAAGGAGTTTCTCTCGAAAGAAGTGAGTGGGAGGAAAGTAGAACTTTATGAGGTAACTGTACCTGCTCCCTTATTGGAAAGTAGTTAATCACAGAAATCTGTTCCTGTGACTACTACACCAATTAGTGAGGAAGCTAATGATGATGATGATGTAACTTCAGATCAAGTTACTACCAAAACCTCGTAGGTAAACCAGAGTGAGATCCGCACCAGAGTGGTATGGTAATCCTGTTCTGGAGGTCATGTTACTTGACCATGACGAGCCTACGAACTATGAGGAAGCGATGATGAGCCTAGATTCCGCGAAATGGCTTGAGGCCATGAAATCTGAGATGAGATCCATGTATGAGAACAAAGTATGGACTTTGATTGACTTGCCCAATGAGCCATTGAGATTTAATGGATCTTCAAGAGGAAGACTGACGCTGATAGTAGTGTTACTATCTACAAAGCTAGAATTGTTGCAAAAAAGGTTTTTTTTCAACAAGTTCAAGGTGTTGACTACGATGAGAGTTTCTCACTCGTATATATGCTTAAGTCTGTCCGAATCATGTTAGCAATTGCCGCATTTTATGAAATTTGGCAAATGGATAAACAAAACTGCATTCCTTAATGGATTTATTAAAGAAGAATTGTATATGATGCAACCAGAAGGTTTTGTCAATCCTAAAGGTACTAACAAAATATGCAAGCTCCAGCGATCCATCTATGGACTGGTGCAAGCATCTCGGAGTTGGAATATACGCTTTGATAAGTTGATCAAAGCATATAGTTTTATACAGACTTGCGGTGAAGCCTGTATTTTCAAGAAAGTGAGTGGGAGCACTACAACATTTCTGATAAGTATATGTGAATGACATATTGTTGATCGGAGATAATGTAGAATTATTCTGCAAAGCATAAAGGAATGTTTGAAAGGAGTTTTTCAAAGAAAGACTTCGGTGAAGCTGCTTACATATTGAGCTTCAAGATCTATAGAGATACATCAAGACACCTGATAAGTTTTCCAATGAGTACATACCTTGACAAGATTTTGAAGTAGTTCAAAATGGAACAGTCAAAGAAGGAGTTCTTGCCTGTGTTACAAGGTGTGAAGTTGAGTAAGAATCAAAACCCGACCACGGCAGAAGATAGAGAAAGAATGAAAGTCATTCCCTATGCCTCAGCCATAGGTTCTATAAAGTATGCCATGCTGTGTACCAGACCTATTGTATACCCTGCCCTGAGTTTGGCAAGGGAGTACAATAGTGATATAGGAGTAGATCACTGGACATTGGTCAAAATTATCCTTAGTGGAATAAGGATATGTTTCTCGATTATGGAGGTGACAAAAGGTTCGTCGTAAAGGGTTACGTCGATGCAAGTTTTGACACTGATCCAGATGACTCAAAGTCTCAATCTGGATAAATATTAAAAGTGGGAGAAATTAGCTAGAGTAGCTCCGTGCAGAGCATTGTTGACATAGAAATTTGCAAAATACTTATGGATCTGAATGTGGCTGACCCGTTGACTAAACTTCTCTCACAAGCAAAACATGATCACACCTTAGTACTCTTTGGGTATTAATCACATAGCGATGTGAACTAGATTATTGACTCTAGTAAACCCTTTGGGTGTTGGTCACATGTCGATGTGAACTATGGGTGTTAATCACATGGTGATGTAAACTATTGGTATTGAATCACATGGCGATGTGAACTAGATTATTAACTCTATTGCAAGTGGGAGACTGAAGGAAATATGCCCTAGAGGCGATAATAAAGTTATTATTTATTTCCTTATATCATGATAAATGTTTATTATTCATGCTAGAATTGTATTAACCGGAAACATAATACATGTGTGAATACATAGACAAACAGAGTGTCACTAGTATGCCTCTACTTGACTAGCTCGTTGATCAAAGATGGTTATGTTTCCTAACCATAGACATGAGTTGTCATTTGATTAACGGGATCACATCATTAGGAGAATGATGTGATTGACATGACCCATTCCGTTAGCTTAGCACACGATCGTTTAGTTTGTTGCTATTGCTTTCTTCATGACTTATACATGTTCCTATGACTATGAGATTATGCAACTCCCGTTTACCGGAGGAACACTTTGTGTGCTACCAAATGTCACAATGTAACTGGGTGATTATAAACGTGCTCTACAGGTGTCTCCGAAGGTACATGTTGGGTTGGCGTATTTTGAGATTAGGATTCGTCACTCCGATTGTCGGAGAGGCATGGGCCCTCTCGGTAATGCACATCACTTAAGCCTTGCAAGCATTGCAACTAATGAGTTAGTTGCGGGATGATGTATTACGGAACGAGTAAAGAGACTTGCCGGTAACGAGATTGAACTAGGTGTTGAGATACCGACGATCGAATCTCGGGCAAGTAACATACCGATGACAAAGGGAACAACGTATGTTGTTATGCGGTCTGACCGATAAAGATCTTCGTAGAATATGTGGGAGCCAATATGAGCATCCAGTTTCCTCTATTGGTTATTGACCGGAGACGTGTCTCGGTCATGTCTACATAGTTCTCGAACCCGTAGGGTCCGCACGCTTAACATTACGATGACAATTTTATTATGAGTTTATGTGTTTTGATGTACCGAAGGTTGTTCGGAGTCCCGAATGTGATCACAGACATGACGAGGAGTCTCGAAATGGTCGAGACATAAAGATTGATATATTGGACGACTATATTCGGACACCGGAAGTGTTCTGGAGTAGTTTCGGATAAAGCCGGAGTGCTGGAGGGTTATCGGAACCCCCGGGGGAACTAATGGGCCCCGATGGGCCTTAGTGGAGAGAGAGAGTGGCGGCCAGGGAAGGCCGCGCGCCCCCTCCCCCTTGAGTCCGAATTGGACAAGGAAGGGGGGGCCCTTTCCTTCTCCCTCTCCCTCTCCTTCCTTCCCCCTCTCTCCCTTTTGGTGGAAACCTACTAGGACTTGGAGTCCTAGTAGGATTCCCCTCTTGGGGGCGCGTCATAGAGAGCCGGCCGGCCTCCCCCTTGCTCCTTTATATACGGGGGCAGGGGCACACCCTAGAGACAGAACAATTGATCATTGATCTCTTAGCCGTGTGCGGTGCCCCCCTCCACCATAGTCCACCTCGATAATACTGTAGCGGTGCTTAGGCGAAGCCTTGCGTCGGTAGAACATCAACATCGTCACCACGCCGTCGTGCTGACGAAACTCTCCTTCAACACTCGGCTGGATCGGAGTTCGAGGGACGTCATTGGGCTGAACGTGTGCTAAACTCGGAGGTGTCGTACGTTTGGTACTTGATCGGTCGGATCGTGAAGACATACGACTACATCAACCACATTGTGCTAACGCTTCCGCTTTTGGTCTACGAGGGTACGTAGTCAACACTCTCCCCTCTTGTTGCTATGCATCACCATGATCTTTCATGTGCGTAGGAATTTTTTTGAAATTACTACGTTCCCCAACAGTACCTGTAGCTGCTGCTGCCTCTCATACTGCGGAGATCTCCGGACCGAATCAAAGTCTGGAGCGGGCCATAGAAGAATTTGGCCAATTGAAAATGCAATTGAGGGATAAACAAGGTATGCACAAGCGTTGCACGCATTTATTGTGAAATAAATGTTCAGTATGAAATAAGCCGCATAATCTGTGCTAGGGGTTATGACCGAAGTCGAGGCCCTCAATAGGGCCTTTGCCGAGGCCGAGAAAAAGGCGGCCACAGAGCAGACTCTTCGTGAGAAACACGAGGCTAGAGTTTTTAAAGCTGAGCAGGAGCTGCAAGAGGCCGTAAGTAAATGCAAGACCTTGGATCAGAGTTTAACGGAGAAAGCTTCCGAACTCACCAAGGTGAGTCAAGCCACGAGCGATGCCCGGGGGGAAACCCAAAGCGCCCCGCAGGGGATCCAAGAGGCGAGAAAGATCGCGACGGGTAAGGCTTTTCCCATGTAAAGCAAGTATTTGAAGGGAAAGCTATGTTTCTGATTTTGAATCCGGATTTCTCAGGTGTATTTGCCGAGCTACCTTGCAGCATATCAGATGCCGCCCAATTTTACCGAGCCAAAGAAAGGAACACCGCAGATAAGCTCTTTTGGTCGCAGTATTTGGCGTCGAATTATCCGGTGCCTTTTGCCGATCAACTGAAACAGCTGATCGAACTGCATAAGGTGGCGGAACTAGCCATGAAAGATATGGTTATCCGGCTATGGCCTGCCGAGCCAATTCCAAGCAGCTACTTCGGGCTCATGAGGCGGCTTGTTAATACGTCTCCAATGTATCTATAATTTTTGATTGCTCCATGCTATATTATCTACTGTTTTGGGCAATATTGGGCTTTATTATCCACTTTTATATTATTTTTGGGACTAACCTATTAACCGGAGGCCCAGCCCAGATTTGTTGTTTTATGCCTATTTCAGTGTTTCGAAGAAAAGGAATATCAGACGGAGTTGAAACGGAACGAAATCAACTGGAGAAGTTATTTTTGGAAGGAAACACACCTGATGGACTTGGACCCCAGGTCAGGGGAGACACGAGGTGCTCACGAGGGTGGGGGGCGCGCCCCCCTAGGGCGCGCCCCCTGCCTCGTGGGGCCCCTGTGGCTCCTCCGACGTCCTCCCTGCACCCATATATATCCATGTACCCTAAAACTTCCAGAACGGAGATTAGATCGGGAGTTCCGCCACCAGAAGCCTCCGTAGCCACCAAAAGTCAATCGGGGCCCTGTTCCGGCACCCTTCCGGAGGGGGCAATCCTTCACCGGTGGCCATCTTCAGCATTCCGGTGCTCTCCATGACGAGGAGGGAGTAGTTCTCCCTCGGGGCTGAGGGTATGTACCAGTAGCTATGTGTTTGATCTCTCTCTCTCTCTCTCTCGTGTTCTTGATTTGGCACGATCTTGATGTATCGCAAGCTTTGCTATTATAGTTGGATCTTATGTTTCTCCTCCCCCTCTTCTCTCTTGTAATGAATTGAGTTTCCCCTTTGAAGTTATCTTATCGGATTGAGTCTTTAAAGACTTGAGAACACTTGATGTATGTCTTGGTGATCAACTTGCGGGTTTCGTGACATTGGGAAACTATGCATAGGGGTTGGCACACGTTTTCGTCGTGATTCTCCGGAAGGAACTTTGGGGCACTCTTTGAGGTCCTTTGTGTTGGTTGAATAGATGAATCTGAGATTGTGTGATGCATATCGTATAATCATACCCGCGGATACTTTAGGTGACATTGGAGTATCTAGGTGACATTAGGGTTTTGGTCGATTTGTATCTTAAGGTGTTATTCTAGTACGAACTCTAGGGCTGTTTGTGACACTTATAGGAATAGCCCAACGGATTGATTGGAAAGAATAACTTTGAGGTGGTTTCGTACCCTACCATAATCTCTTCGTTCGTTCTCCGCTATTAGTGACTTTGGAGTGACTCTTTGTTGCATGTTGAGGGATAGTTATGTGATCCAATTATGTTAGTATTGTTGAGAGAACTCACACTAGTGAAAGTATGAACCCTAGGCCTTATTTCCTATCATTGCAATACCATTTACGCTCACTTTCTCACTTGCTACCTTGCTGTTTTTATTATTTCAGATTACAAATACCTTTATCTACTATCCATATACCACTTGTTTCACTATCTCTTCGCCGAACTATTGCACCTATACAATTTACCATTGTATTGGGTGTGTTGGGGACACAAGAGACTCTTTGTTATTTGGTTGCAGGGTTGCTTGAGAGAGACCATCTTCATCCTACGCCTCCTACGGATTGATAAACCTTAGGTCATCCACTTGAGGGAAATTTGCTACTGTCCTACAAACCAGTGCACTTGCAGGCCCAACAACGTCTACAAGAAGAAGGTTGTGTAGTAGACATCAAGCTCTTTTCTGGCGCCGTTGCCGGGGAGGTGAGTGCTTGAAGGTATATCTTTAGATCTTGCAATCGAGTCTTTTAGTTTCTTGTTTTATCACTAGTTTAGTTTATAAAAGAAAACTATAAAAAATGGAATTGAGTTTGTCTCATACGCTTCACCTTTTTAATATCTTTCGTGAGTATGATGGAAAGGATAATTGTACTCAAGTGCTAGAAGAAGAAATCTATAAAATGCTTGGCACTAAATATTTGAATGATGAGCATGATTGCAATGTTGTTAGTATGTATTCCTTGAATATCCATGATGCTAATGATATGCAAAGCCACAAGCTTGGGGAAGCTATGTTTGATGAAGATGATATTTTTTGTCCCCCAAGTTTTTGATGAGCAAATTTATTATGATGAAAGCATGCCTACTATCTATGATGATTATTGTGATGACACGTATGCTTTAAAGAATAATGATAACAATGAAACTTGTCATCTTGATTTCAATTTTCAATCCCATGATAGTTACTTTGTTGAGTTTGCTCCCACTATTATTCATGAGAAGAATTTTGCTTATGTGGAGAGTAGTAAATTTTCTATGCTTGTAGATCATGAAAAGAATGCTTTAGGTGCTGGTTATATTGTTGAATTCATTCATGATGCTACTGAAAATTATTATGAGGGAGGAATATATGCTTGTAGGAATTGCAATAATACCAAGTTTCCTCTCTATGTGCTTAAAGTTTTGAAGTTATGCTTGTTTTACCTTCCTATGCAAGTTGATTCTTATTCCCACAAGTTGTTTGCTCACAAAATCCCTATGCATAGGAAGTATGTTAGACTTAAATGTGCTAGTCATATTCTTCATGATGCTCTCTTTATGTTTCAATTCTTATCTTTTATGTGAGCATCATTGAAATCATCATGCCTAGCTAGGGGCGTTAAACGATAGCGCTTGTTGGGAGGCAACCCAATTTTATTTTTGTTCCTTGATTCTTGTTCCTGTTTAGTAATAAATAATTTATCTATTCTCTGTTTAGATGTGGTTTTTTTCTTTTAATTAGTGTTTGTGCCAAGTAGAACCTTTGGGAAGACTTGGGGAAAGTCTTGTTGATCATGCTGTCAAAAACAGAAACTTTAGCGCTCACGAGAACTGCTGCCATTTTTATTTGAAGAGTGATATTTAGTTAATTATTTTTGAAGATGATTAATAGATAAATTCCTCAGGTCCAGAAATTTATTTTAGAATTTTATGAGCTCCAGAAGTATACGTTTGATTCAGATTACTACAGACTGTTCTGTTTTTGACAGATTCTGTTTTTCGTGTGTTGTTTACTTATTTTGATGAATCTATGGATAGTAAAATAGTTTATAAACCATAGAGAAGTTGGAATACAGTAGGTTTAACACCAATATAAATAAATAATGAGTTCATTACAGTACCTTGAAGTGGTGATTTATTTTCTTATACTAACGGAGCTTACGAGTTTTCTGTTAAGTTTTGTGTTGTGAAGTTTTCAAGTTTTGGGGTAAGGATTCGATGGACTATGGAATAAGGAGTGGTAAGAGCCTAAGCTTGGGGATGCCCAAGGCACCCCAAGGTAATATTCAAGGACAACCAAAAGCCTAAGATTGGGGATGCCCCGGAAGGCATCCCCTCTTTCGTCTTCATTCATCGGTAACTTTACTTGGAGCTATATTTTTATTCGCCACATGATATGTGTTTTGCTTGGAGCGTCAATTCATTTTATTTAGTTTTGCTTGCTGTTTGAATAAAATACCAAGATCTGAAATTATTAAATGTTAGAGAGTCTTCACATAGTTGCATAATTATTCAACTACACTCATTAATCTTCACTTATATCTTTCGGAGTAGTTTGTCATTTGCTCTAGTGCTTCACTTATACCTTTTAGAGCATGGTGGTAGTTTTATTTTGAAGAAATATATGAACTCTCATGCTTCACTTAGATTATTTTGAGAGTCTTAAATAGCATGGTAATTTTCTTAAAATCCTAATATGCTAGGTATACAAGATTAATAATAGAATTCTTATTGGTGTGTTGAATACTAAGAAAAGTTTGATGCTTGATGATTGTTTTGAGATATGGAGGTGATAATATCAAAGTCGTGCTAGTTGAGTAGTTGTGAATTTGAGAAATGCTTGTGTTGAAGTTTGCAAGTCTCGTAGCATGCACGTATGGTAAACGTTGTGTAACAAATTTGAAACATGAGGTGTTATTTGATTGTCCTCCTTATGAGTGGCGGTCGGGGACGAGTGATGGTCTTTTCCTACCAATCTATCCCCCTAGGAGCATGCGCATAGTGCCGAGGTTTTTGATGACTTGTAGATTTTTGCAATAAGTATGTGAGTTCTTTATGACTAATGTTGAGTCCATGGATTATACGCACTCTCACCCTTCCATCCTTGCTAGCCTCTTCGGTACCGTGCATTGCCCTTTCTGACATTGAGAGTTGGCGCAAACTTCGCCGGTGCATCCAAACCCCGTGATATGATACGCTCTGTCACACATAAACCTCCTTATATCTTCCTCAAAACAGCCACCATACCTACCTATTATGGCGTTTCCATAGCCATTCCGAGATATATTGCCATGCAACTTTCCACCGTTCCGTTTAATATGACACGCATCATCATGGTCATATTGCTTTGCATGATCATGTAGTTGACATCGTATTTGTGGCAAAGCCACTGTTCATAATTTTTCATACATGTCGCTCTTGATTCATCGCAATCCTGGTACACCGCCGGAGGCATTCATATAGAGTCATACTTTGTTCTAGTATCGAGTTGTAATCATTGAGTTGTAAATAAATAGAAGTGTGATGATCATCATTAATAGAGCATTGTCCCAAATAAAAAAAAGGCCAAATAAAAAAAGAAAGGCCAAATAAAAAAAGAAAGGCAATAATAATAATAATAATAATAATAAGGGGCAATGCTACTATCCTTTTTCCACACTTGTGCTTCAAAGTAGCACCATGTTCTACATATAGCGAGTCTCATATATCGTGTTTCAAAGTAGCACCATGTTTTTCATATAGAGAGTCTCATATGTTATCACTTTCATATACTAGTGGGAATTTTCATTATAGAACTTGGCTTGTATATTCCAACAATGGGCCTCCTCAAGTGCCCTAGGTCTTCGTGAGCAAGCAAGTTGGATGCACACCCACTAGTTTCTTTTGTTGAGCTTTCATACATTTATAGCTCTAGTGCATCCGTTGCATGGCAATCCCTACTCCTTGCATTAACATCAATCGGTGGGCATCTCCGTAGCCCATTGATTAGCCTCGTTGATGTGAGACTTTCTCCTTTTTGTCTTCTCCACATAACCCCCCTCATTATTCTATTCCACCCATAGTGCTATATCCATGGCTCACGCTCATATATTGCGTGAAAGTTTATAGGTTTGAGATTACTAAAGTATGAAACAATTGCTTGGCTTGTCATCGGGGTTGTGCATGATGAGAGCATTCTTGTGTGACGAAAATGAAACATGACTAAACTATATGATTTTGTAGGGATGAACTTTCTTTGGCCATGTTATTTTGAGAAGACATAATTTCTTAGTTAGTATGCTTGAAGTATTATTGTTTTTATGTCAATATGAACTTTTGTCTTGAATCTTATGGATCTGAATATTCATATCACAAGTAAGAAGAATTACATTGAGATTATGCCAACTAGCATTCCACATCAAAAATTATCTTTTTTTTATCATTTACCTACTCGAGGACGAGCAGGAATTAAGCTTGGGGATGCTTGATACGTCTCCAATGTATCTATAATTTTTGATTGCTCCATGCTATATTATCTACTGTTTTGGGCAATATTGGGCTTTATTATCCACTTTTATATTATTTTTGGGACTAACCTATTAACCGGAGGCCCAGCCCAGATTTGCTGTTTATGCCTATTTCAGTGTTTCGAAGAAAAGGAATATCAGACGGAGTCGAAACGGAACGAAATCAACTGGAGAAGTTATTTTTGGAAGGAAACACACCTGATGGACTTGGACCCCAGGTCAGGGGAGACACGAGGTGCTCACGAGGGTGGGGAGCGCGCCCCCCATAGGGCGCGCCCCCTACCTCATGGGGCCCCCGTGGCTAATCCGACGTCCTCCCTGCACCCATATATATCCACGTACCCTAAAACTTCCAGAACGGAGATTAGATCGGGAGTTCCGCCGCCAGAAGCCTCTGTAGCCACCAAAAGTCAATTGGGGCCCTGTTCCGGCACCCTGCCGGAGGGGGCAATCCTTTACCGGTGGCCATCTTCATCATCCTGGTGCTCTCCATGACGAGGAGGGAGTAGTTCTCCCTGGGGGCTGAGGGTATGTACCAGTAGCTATGTGTTTGATCTCTCTCTCTCTCTTGTGTTCTTGATTTGGCATGATCTTGATGTATCACGAGCTTTGCTATTATAGTTGGATCTTATGTTTCTCCTCCCCCTCTTCTCTCTTGTAATGAATTGAGTTTCCCCTTTGAAGTTATCTTATCGGATTGAGTCTTTAAAGACTTAAGAACACTTGATGTATGTCTTGGTGATCAACTTGCGGGTTTCGTAACATTGGGAACCTATGCATAGGGGTTGGCACACGTTTTCGTCGTGATTCTCCGGTAGGAACTTTGGGGCACTCTTCGAGGTCCTTTGTGTTGGTTGAATAGATGAATCTGAGATTGTGTGATGCATATCGTATAATCATACCCACGGATACTTGAGGTGACATTGGAGTATCTAGGTGACATTAGGGTTTTGGTTGATTTGTATCTTAAGGTGTTATTCTTGTACGAACTCTAGGGCTGTTTGTGACACTTATAGGAATAGCCCAACAGATTGATTGGAAAGAAAAACTTTGAGGTGGTTTCGTACCCTACCATAATATCTTCGTTCGTTCTCCGCTATTAGTGACTTTGGAGTGACTCTTTGTTGCATGTTGAGGGATAGTTATGTGATCCAATTATGTTAGTATTGTTGAGGGAATTTACACTAGTGAAAGTATGAACCCTAGGCCTTATTTCCTATCATTGCAATACCGTTTACACTCACTTTTATCCCTTGCTACCTTGCTGTTTTTATTATTTCAGATTACAAATACCTTTATCTACTATCCATATACCACTTGTTTCACTATCTCTTCGCCGAACTAGTGCACCTATACAATTTACCATTGTATTGGGTGTGTTGGGGACACAAGAGACTCTTTGTTATTTGGTTGCAGGGTTGCTTGAGAGAGACCATCTTCATCCTACGCCTCCTATGGATTGATAAACCTTAGGTCATCCACTTGAGGGAAATTTGCTACTGTCCTACAAACCTGTGCACTTGCAGACCCAACAACATCTACAAGAAGAAGGTTGTGTAGTAGACATCACTTGTAAGCGCTTGCCCTCGACTTGACGTCATCAAGCGGTCGGTCTGTATAGAAGGAGCGCGAATGGCCTTCGCCCGCGCAAAGGTGCACCGGGGGAAGATGGATGCCAAAAAGCTGATGACCGAAGGACCGCCAGAGGGGAAGGAGCACCGCAAGCCCGAATTATATTATGAGAGTGTCCTGAAAGGATCCTACCTTGCAGCGGAGCTATGCACCAAGGACATTATATTTCCATGAATGCCAATCATGTTGTCCTTTGTAATGTTTGAACAAGGTCGTTTATTTGTCGCCTGTTATATAAAAGTTTACCCTTCTGTGCGGCCGTTTTTCTATTAAACCTGAGAGTTGGCTAGTCGTCGGCTTCTGCACCCACGTAAGAAGTACTGGGGTGTTCGGGATAAACCCGAGCACTCTTTATCCTAGTTTTGGGTCCTTCAAAGGAGGTGCTCAGCACAACGAACTAGGCAATCGGACTATAGGGCTTTATCACTCTCACTTAGCCATAGGAGCTTTAGTATGGTCGGCGCAGCCCCTTGTGTTCGGAAGACCGTACTAGGGGCTCTATAAGCGCCCGATCGGAGAAAAAACCGATCCATCGCACGCTGCATTGGTTATGGCATTATGCGGGAGAAATCATTAAAGATTTTGTAACCGCTCGAACAGCTGACCAGCTCTCGCCGTATCATGACAGTCAGTTTTCGGCTTTCTCTACTGAGGTGCTCATCCGGAAGAACCGGGACACAATCACAGTAGTTCTCCTAGTGCTATCTTAGCCAATATAACGGAACGTAAGGTACCAAAACATGGGAGCCGGGCAAACCCAACTATTGACCCAAGACATGATTCGGAGCTGATGCATATATGCTATAGGTTCGGGGTGCCGAACTTCCATGAAGGTGTTCAGACTTTTATTGCCGTGTTACGGGAAAAACGAAGCCCCTGGCATATTTAAGGCATATCACTGTGTACGGATGCCACTTGACAAAATGATTTCGATAAGAAATAATCAGCAGGTAAACGTCATATAAATCCACATGTTGTATTTGAATAATACGTCTATGCGTATGGGTACAAGTAATGTGATAAAAAGGGGTTGTGATAGCCGAACCTGCTGTGAACAGGGGGAAGAGGTTGAGTGCGGATCCGTAATATAGACGGACGGTCACTGCGGGGAATGTCTAAGGATTCCCTAACGCGTTCAAGCTGCCTCCGTGTAGTCCGTCCTGGTCGGTGCAAAGGTGAACCCGTGAAGGAAATATAAGAAATCTTTACGTGCCGGAGGGCGGTTGAACCGCTGAGTTTGGCCTGTCATGGCCTTCGCCGGAATGTTTAGTTGAGCTCTGGACGAGATGGGGTATCCTTCCGCGAAGTAGTTCGGAGCCCCTTGATGGTGTCCGGGAGCCTGGACGTCGAGACTCAAGGTTCGGCTGCAAGGTGCTGCTCGTTGTTTCTGCTGCTAAGGAAGTGGTGTATTTGTTGGTGCCGAAGGAAGGTTCGACCTTGCCATGAACCGTGATGACGCCGCGTGGACCAGGCATCTTGAGCTTACGGTAGGCATAATGTGGCACCACGTTGAATTGAGCGAACTCGGTTCGTACGAGCAGTGCTTGATAATCACTGCGAAAAGGGGCGATTTCGAAGATTAACTCTTTGATATGGTAATTTTCTGGTGATCCGAAGATTACCTCAAGGGCAATGGAGCCTGTACAGCTAACCTCCATACCTGGTATGATGCCTCTAAAAGTGGCTTTAGTGGGTTTAGTCGCCGAAAGATCGATGCCCATCCTGCGCACTTTGTCCTGGTAAAGCAGATTTAAACTCCTACCTCCATCCATAAGGACTCGAGTGAGGTGGAACCCATCCACTATTGGGTCGAGGATTAGTGCGGCTAGATTGCCCTGATTGGTGTTAACTGGATGATCCGTGCGGTTGAAGGTGACCGGCCCTAGTTTATATTGTGGGACGGCTAGTTCCGTTGAGTCACCATCCCTAAGAGTGCATATCTGGTCCGAGTTGGCAATTTGGGTGGTATTTACCACATTCACCGATTGAATATGGGGGGGGGGATTTCTTTTGCCCTCCTGTGTTCGGTGATCTGGGCTCTTTGTCGCTATCGTCGCTTTGAGACCCCTCTTCGTCTTTGCCGCCTGCCTTGCCGGCTTGTTTGAACACCCAGCATTCTCTGTTGGTATGGGTGGCTGGCGTTTCTGGGGTGCCATGAATTTGGCATTGGCGATCGAGTATGCGGTCCAGACTGGATGGACTCGGATTTTTATTTTGGGTGGCTCTTTCCGCTGACCGGACTTTGAGCCCCTGAAAGTGCAACTATCCCTAGGTGGTTTGGTAATTCCTAACAACATATAGCTCATTGAGATAATGCTATTCCAAGATTAATATTTCAGGAAAAGCTCAATGAATGGCATGGCATGGATGAGGAATGTGGACCCCTCAAAATATTAAGGACAAAAAGATTGGCTCAAGCTCAAAGCTCAAGACTCTACATTTTATATTTTAGTGATCCAAGATCACATTGAGTCTATAGGAAAAGCAATACTATCAAGGAGGTATGAGGTGTTGCTTAATGGCTTGCTTGCTTCATAGTGCTTAGTGATATGCTCCAAAACCCTCAACTACCTTCCCACATCCACATATGACCTAAACCAAAAGTCAAACTCGGCCCTACCGATTCTTTCTATTTGGCGCCACCGAGTTTCAAATGTCATAGCCACTGCCACAAACCCTAGGCAAATCCGTCTCACCGATAGGGATTTCGGTCACACCGAGATGGGGTTGTAATCTCTCTGTTTCCCTTCATAACATTTCGGTCCTACCGAGATGAGTGATCGGTCCCACCAAGATTGCAATGTAAACTCTCTGTTTCTCTTTTGTAACATTTCGGTCCCACCGAAATGAGCGATCGGTCCCACCGAGTTTACCTCACCAACTCTCTAGTTAGCTTATTACCAAAATCGGTCCCACCGAGTTTGTGTAATCGGTCACACCGAGATTACGTTATGCCCTAACCCTAACCATATCGGTCCTACCGAGTTGCATCTCAGTCCCACCAAAAATCCTAATGGTCACTAGGTTTGCTAAATCAGTCCGACCGAGTTTTACACTTCGGTCTCACCGAGATTGGTAAATTGTGTGTAACGGTTAGTTTTTTTGTGGAGGCTATATATACCCCTCCACCCACTCTTCATTCATGGAGAGAGCCATCAGAACATACCTACACTTCCAATACACATTTTCTGAGAGAGAACCACCTACTCATGTGTTGAGGCCAAGATATTCCATTCCTACCATATGAATCTTGATCTCTAGCCTTCCCCAAGTTGCTTTCCACTCAAACCCTATTTTCACCAAATCCATATCCTGTGAGAGAGAGTTGAGTGTTGGGGAGACTATCATTTGAAGCACAAGAGCAAGGAGTTCATCATCAACACACCATTTGTTACTTCTTGGAGAGTGGTGTCTCCTAGATTGGCTAGGTGTCACTTGGGAGCCCCCGACAAAGATTGTGGAGTTGAACCAAGGAGTTTGTAAGGGCAAGGAGATCACCTACTTCGTGAAGATCTACCGCTAGTGAGGCAAGTCCTTCGTGGGCGATGGCCATGATAGGATAGACAAGGTTGCTTCTTCGTGGACCCTTCGTGGGTGGAGCCCTCCGTGGACCCGCGCAACCGTTACCCTCCGTTGGTTGAAGTCTCCATCAACGTGGATGTATGATAGCACCACCTATCGGAACCACGACAAAAACATCCGTGTCTCCAATTGCGTTTGAATTCTCCAAACCCTTCCCTTTACATTCTTGCAAGTTGCATGCTTTATTTTCCGCTGCTCATAGACTCTTTGCATGCTTGCTTGAATTGTGTTAAGATTGCTTGACTTGTGCTAAGATAGCTAAAATCTGCCAAACACTAAAATTGGGAAAATGATAGATTTTTATTTGGTCAAGTAGTCTAATCACCCCCCCTCCAAACATACTTTCGATCCTACAAGTGGTATCAGAGCTTTGGTCTCCATTTGCTTTGATTTCCATAGCTTTTGGTGGTCATAGCCTTGGTTTCACAACCTAGGAGAGTATGGCGTCTAGCGAGGGAAATTATCACCGTAGAGGTCCTTACTTTGATGGCACTAATTTTGCTAGTTGGAAGCATGAGATGAAAATGCATATTCTTGGACATAACCCTGCCGTTTGGGCTATTGTGTGCGTTGGCTCGCAAGGTGAATTATTTGATGGGAGAGAACCGAATCGTGAAGCTACCACGGATGAGTTGAAGATGCTACAATACAATGCTCAAGCTTGTGATATCCTCTTCAACGGATTGTGCCCTGAAGAATTCAACAAAATCAGTCGTATTGAGAATGCAAAGGAAATTTGGGATACTTTGATTGATATGCATGAAGGTACCGACTCCGTCAAGGAATCCAAGTTGGATGTGCTTCAAAGTCAACTTGACAAGTTCAAAATGAAGGATGGTGAAGGTGTCGCTAAAATGTACTCTAGGCTTGCTCTTATCACAAATGAGATTGCCGGCTTAGGAAGTGAAGAGATGACCGACAAATTCATCATCAAGAAGATCCTAAGAGCCTTGGATGGAAAATACGATACCGTATGCACATTGATCCAAATGATGCCAAATTACAAAGATCTCAAGCCAACGGAAGTCATTGGAAGAATTGTTTCTCATGAGATGTCACTCAAGGATAAGGAGGAGCTCCATACCAAGTCAAGTGGTGCTTACAAAGCCTCATGTGAAGCCCCCACATCATCAAGTGATAAACAAACCTTCAATGAAGAATTGAGCTTAATGGTGAAGAACGTCAACAAGTTCTACAAGAATAGAAGCAAAGAGAGAAGTTTCAAGTCAAGGTCCTACAATGACAAAAGATCTTCTAGTCGAGAGCGAAACTGCTATAATTGTGGAGGACCCGGACACTACTCCAATGAGTGTACGGCTCCCCACAAGAGAAGAGAAGATTCTCCCAAAAGAAGAAGTAGAAGAGAAGAATCGCCATCAAGGGAGAGAAGGAGTAGGGATGATCGGTATGAACGAAGACCCTCACGGAGAAGCAAGGATTCGGAAAGGAAGGACAAGTCATCAAGGAGCTACACAAAATGAAGACATCAAGCTCATGTTGGTGAATGGGTATCCGGCTCCGACTCTGACAATGACTCCGAGAGAAGCTATCACTCCGACTCCGAATATACTCAAGATGAAGGTGTTGTCGGTCTAGCACTTGTGTCAACCAACTCCTACGACATGTTTGATTCACCAAATGAAGGAATTGGAAGATGCTTCATGGCCAAAGGTCCAAAGGTATCACACCCCGAGTATGTTGATTTCAATAGTGATGAAGATGACTTGTTAGGTGATGATGAGTTACTTGTTGACAACTTTGGTGATGAATACTATAATGAAACGAATGACAATGATAAGGAGAAGATTGAGTCTCTAACTAAAGAACTAAACACTCTTAAGTTAGCTCATGAAACTATCTTAGGAGATCATCGAGAACTTTTAAGGACTCATGAGAAATTACGTTTTGAGAAGCTCAATCTTGAGCAAGAGCATGAGTTCTTAAAAGCAATCAATGATGATATTCGCAAGAAAAGTTCTTCTTACATTGCCAAGCGTTTACTCTTATCCACTTACATGCCTCAAGTCAAGTCTAGTAACAAGAACAAGAAGGATTCTTCTTCTAGTAGTAACAATAATCATGCTAAATCCAATATTGTTGCTTCTAGTAGTTCTCTTGATTCCACTAATGATTCTCTTAGCCAAGTTACACTTGAGCAAGAAAATAGCTTATTGACGGGAATTATAGAGAAAGGTGTTTACAAGAGCCTTGCGAGGAGTAAGCAATTCGAAGAAATTGTACGCAAGCAAGGAAGGCATCGGAAGAATCAAGGTATTGGTTTTGAACAAAAGTTCAATGCCAATGGAGTTGATGTTGGGTTTCGTAGTAATTTCAAAAAAATTTCCTACGCACATGCAAGATCATGTGATGCATAGCAACGAGAGGGGAGAGTGTTGTCTACGTACCCACGCAGACTGACTGTGGAAGCATTGACGCAACGTAGAGGAAGTAGTCGTACGTCTTCACGATCCAACCGATCAAGTACCGAAACTACGGCACCTCCGAGTTAGAGCACACGTTCAGCTCGATGACGATCCCCGGACTCCGATCCAGCAAAGTGTCGGGGAAGAGTTCCGTCAGCACGACGGCGTGGTGACGATCTTGATGCACTACAGCAGCAGGGCTTCGCCTAAACTCCGCTACAGTATTATCGAGGAATATGGTAGCTGGGGGCACCGCACACGGCTAAGGAATAGATCACGTGGATCAACTTGTTGTCCCTTTGGTGCTAGCCCTGCCCCTCTATTTATATGTTGAGCCCCGGGGTCGAAACTTGGAGCAAAAGCCTCCTCAAAGTCGGTTTTGCCTGAAAGGCAAGAGTCCCACTCGGAATCCAGGACCAAAGGCCACAATCCTTGGCGTCTGGCCCAGATGCCATGGGCCTCGGCGTCTGGCCCAGGGCCAGACGCCAGGGTCTCCGGCGTTTGGCCCCCTGGCCTCTGCAAAACTCCTTTTGCACCGACCTAAAGCCTCATGGGCTTGACCCCTTGGCCTAACCATATCATCCAATATATGAATCTTTACGTCTCGACCATTTCGAGACTCCTCGTCATGTCCCCGATCTCATCCGGGACTCCGAACTCCTTCGGTACATCAAAACTCATAAACTCATAATATAACTGTCATCGAAACCTTAAGCGTGCGGACCCTACGGGTTCGAGAACAATGTAGACATGACCGAGACACGTCTCCGGTCAATAACCAATAGCGGGACCTGGATGCCCATATTGGCTCCTACATATTCTACGAAGATCTTTATCGGTCAGACCGCATAACAACATACGTTGTTCCCTTTGTCATCGGTATGTTACTTGCCCGAGATCCGATCGTCGGTATTCCTATACCTAGTTCAATCTCGTTACCGGCAAGTCTCTTTACTCGTTCTGTAATACATCATCCCGCAACTAACTCATTTAGTTGCAATGCTTGCAAGGCTTAAGTGATGTGCATTACCGAGAGGGCCCAGAGATACCTCTCCTACAATCGGAGTGACAAAACCTAATCTCGAAATACGCCAACCCAACATGTACCTTTGGAGACACCTGTAGTACTCCTTTATAATCACCCAGTTACGTTGTGACGTTTGGTAGTACCCAAAGTGTTCCTCTGGTAAACGGGAGTTGCATAATCTCATAGTTATAGGAACATGTATAAGTCATGAAGAAAGCAATAGCAACATACTAAACGATCGGGTGCTAAGCTAATGGAATGGGTCATGTCAATCAGATCATTCTCTTAATGATGTGATCCCCTTAATCAAATAACAACTCATTGTTCATGGTTAGGAAACATAACCATCTTTGATTAACGAGCTAGTCAAGTAGAGGCATACTAGTGACACTCTGTTTGTCTATGTATTCACACATGTATTATGTTTCCGGTTAATACAATTATAGCATGAATAATAAACATTTATCATGAAATAAGGAAATAAATAATAACTTTATTATTGCCTCTAGGGCATATTTCCTTCAGTCTCCCACTTGCACTAGAGTCAATAATCTAGATCACATCACCATGTGATTAACTTCGATAGTTCACATCATCATGTGATTAACACCCATAGTTCACATCGCCATGTGACCAATACCCAAAGGGTTTACTAGATTCAGTAATCTAGTTCACATTGCTATGTGATTAACACCCAAAGAGTACTAAGGTGTGATCATGTTTTGCTTGTGAGAGAATCTTAGTCAACGGGTCTGCCACATTCAGATCCGCATGTATTTTGCAAATTTATATGTCAACAATGCTCTGCTTGGAGCTACTCTAGCTAATTGCTCCCACTTTCAATATGTATCTAGACCGAGACTTAGAGTCTTCTAGATCAGTGTCAAAAACTTGCATCGACGTAACCCTTTACGACGAACCTTTTTTGTCACGTCCATAATCGAGAAACATATCCTTATTTCACTAAGGATAATTCTGACCGCTGTCCAGTGATCTACTCCTAGATCACTATTGTACTCCCTTGCCAAATCAGTGCAGGGTATACAATAGATCTGGTACACAGCATGACATACTTTATAGAACCTATGGCCAAGGCATAGGGAATGACTTTCATTCTCTTTCTATCTTTTGCCGTGGTCGGGCTTTGAGTCTTACTCAACTTCACACCTTGTAATACAGGCAAGAACTCTTTCTTTGACTGCTCCATTTTGAATTACTTCAAAATCTTGTCAAGGTATGTACTCATTGGAAAAACTTATCAAGCGTCTTGATCTATCTCTATAGATCTTGAAGCTCAATATGTAAGCAGGTTCACCGAAGTCTTTCTTTGAAAAACTCCTTTCAAACACTCCTTTATGCTTTACAGAATAATTCTACATTATTTCCGATCAACAATATGTCATTCACATATACTTATCAGAAATGCCGTAGTGCTCCCACTCACTTTCTTGCAAATACAGGCTTCACCACAAGTCTGTATAAAACTATATGCTTTGATCAACTCATCAAAGCGTATATTCCAACTCCGAGATGCTTGCACCAATTCACAGATGGATCGCTGGAGCTTGCACATTTTGTTAGTACCTTTCGGATTGACAAAACCTTCTAGTTGCATCGTATACAACTCTTCTTCAATAAATCCATTAAGGAATTCAGTTTTGTTTATCCATTTGCCAGATTTCATAAAATGCGGCAATTGCTAACATGATTCGGACAGACTTAAGCATAGATACGAGTGAGAATCTCTCATCGTAGTCAACACCTGGAACTTGTCGAAAAACCTTTTGCGACAATTCTAGCTTTGTAGATAATAACACTACTATCAGCGTCCGTCTTCCTCTTGAAGATCCATTTATTTTTATGGCTTGCCGATCATCGGGCAAATCCATCAAAGTCCATACATTGTTCTCATACATGGATCATATCTCAGATTTCATGGCCTCAAACCATCTCGCGGAATCTGGGCTCATCATCGCTTCCTCATAGTTCGCAAGTTCGTCATGGTCTAGTAACATGACTTCCAGAACAGGATTACCGTACCACTCTGGTGCGGATCTTACTCTGGTTTACCTACGAGATTCGGTAGTAACTTGATCTGAAGTTACATGATCATCATCATTATCTTCCTCACTAATTGGTGTAGTAGTCACAAGAACAGATTTCTGTGATAAACTATTTTCCAATAAGGGAGAAGGTACAATTACCTTATCAAGTTTTCTACTTTCCTCCCACTCACTTCTTTCGAGAGAAACTCCTTCTCTAGAAAGTTTCCAAATTTAGCAACAAAAGTCTTGCCTTCGGATCTGTGATAGAAGGTGTATCCAATAGTTTCCTTTGGATATCCTATGAAGACACATTTCTCTGATTTGGGTTTGAGCTTATCAGGTTGAAACTTTTTCACATAAGCATTGCAACTTCAAACTTTAAGAAACAACAGCTTAGGTTTCTTGCCAAACCATAGTTCATATGGTGTCGTCTCAACGGATTTAGATGGTGCCCTATTTAACGTGAATGCAGCTGTCTCTAATGCATAACCCCAAAACGATAGTGGTAGATCAGTAAGAGACATCATAGATCGCACCATATCTAATAAAGTACGGTTATGACGTTCGGACACACTATTACATTGTGGTGTTCCAGGTGGCGTGAGTAGTGAAACTATTTCACATTGTTTTTAACTGAAAGCCAAACTCGTAACTCAAATACTCTTCTCTACGATCAGATCGTAGAAACTTTATTTTCTTGTTACGATGATTTTTCACTTCACTCTAAAATTCTTTGAACTTTTCAAATGTTTCAGACTTATGTTTCATCAAGTAGATATACTCATATCTGCTCAAATCATTTGTGAAGATCAGAAAATAATGATACCTGTCGCGAGCCTCAATATTCATCGGACCACATACATCAGTATGTATGATTTCCAACAAATCTGTTGCTCGCTCCATTGTTCCGAAGAACGGAGTCTTAGTCATCTTGCCCATGAGGCATGGTTCGCAAGCATCAACTGATTCATAATCAAGTGATTCCAAAAGCCCATCAGCATGGAGTTTCTTCATGTGCTTTACACCAATATGACCTAAACGGCAGTGCCACAAATAAGTTGTACTATCATTATTAACTTTGCATCTTTTGGTTTCAATATTATGATTATGTGTATCACTACGATCGAGATCCAACAAAATATTTTCATTGGGTGTGTAACCATATAAGGTTTTATTCATGTAAACAGAACAACAATTTATTCTCTTACTTAAATGAATAACCGTATTACAATAAACATGATCAAATCATATTCATGCTGAACGCAAACACCAAATAACACTTATTTAGGTTCAACACTAATCCCGAAATTATAGGGAGTGTGCGATGATGATCATATCAATCTTGGAACCACTTCCAACACACATTGTCACTTCACCCTTAACTAGTCTCTGTTTATTCTGCAACTCCCGTTTCGAGTTACTAATCTTAGCAACTGAACTAGTATCAAATACTGAGGGGTTGCTATAAACACTAGTGAAGTACACATCAATAAGATGTATATCAAATATACTTATGTTCACTTTGCCATCCTTCTTATCCGCCAATCACTTGGGGTAGTTCCGCTTCTAGTGACCAGTCCCTTTGCAGTAGAAGCACTTAGTCTCAGGCTTAGGACCAGACTTGGGCTTCTTCACTTGAGCAGCAACTTGCTTGCCATTCTTCTTGAAGTTCCCCTTCTTCCCTTTGCCCTTTTCTTGAAACTAGTTGTCTTGTTAACCATCAACACTTGATGTTTTTCTTGATTTCTACCTTCGTCGATTTCAGCATCACGAAGAGCTTGGGAATTATTTTTGTCATCCCTTGCATATTATAGTTCATCACGAAGTTCTACTAACTTGGTGATGGTGACTAGAGAATTCTGTCAATCACTATCTTATCTGGAAGATTAACTCCCCCTTGATTCAAGCGATTGTAGTACTCAGACAATCTGGGCACATGCTCACTAGTTGAGCGATTCTCCTCCATCTTTTAGCTATAGAACTTGTTGGAGACTTCATATCTCTCAACTCAGGTATTTGCTTGAAATATTAACTTCAACTCCTGGAACATCTCATATGCTCCATGACGTTCAAAACGTCTTTGAAGTCCCGATTCTAAGCCATTAAGCATGGTGCACTAAACTATCAAGTAGTCATCATATTGAGCTAGCCAAACGTTCATAACGTCTGCATCTGCTCCTGCTCCTGCAATAGGTCTGTCACCTAGCGGTGCATCAAGGACATAATTCTTCTGTGCAGTAATGAGGATAAACCTCAGATTACGGATCCAATCCGCATCATTGCTACTAACATCTTTCAACACAATTTTGTTTAGGAACATATCAAAATAAACACAGGGAAGCAACAACGCGAGCTATTGATCTACAACATAATTTGCAAAATACTACCAGGACTAAGTTCATGATAAATTTAAGTTCAATTTAATCATATTACTTAAGAACTCCCACTTAGATAGACATCCCTCTAATCATCTAAGTGATCACGTGATCCAAATCAACTAAACCATGTCCGATCATCACGTGAGATGGAGTAGTTTCATTGGTGAACATCACTATGTTGATCATATCTACTATATGATTCACGCTCGACCTTTCGGTCTCCGTGTTTCGAGGCCATATCTGTATATGCTTGGCTCGTCAAGTATAACCTGAGTATTCCGCGTGTGCAACTGTTTTGCACCCGTTGTATTTGAACGTAGAACCTATCACACCCGATCATCACGTGGTGTCTCAACACGAAGAACTTTCGCAACGGTGCATACTCAGGGAGAACACTTCTTGATAATTAGTGAGAGATCATCTTATAATGCTACCGTCAATCAAAGCAAGATAAGATGCACAAAAGATAAACATCACATGCAATCAATATAAGTGATATGATATGGCCATCATCATCTTGTGCTTGTGATCTCCATCTTCGAAGCACCGTCGTGATCACCATCGTCACCGGCGCGACACCTTGATCTCCATCGTAGCATCGTTGTCGTCTCGCCAATATTATGATTCCACGACTATCGCTACCGCTTAGTGATACAGTAAAGCATTACAGCGTGATTGCATTGCATACAATAAAGCGACAACCATATGGCTCCTGCCAGTTGCCGATAACTCGGTTACAAAACATGATCATCTCATACAATAAAATTTAGCATCATGTCTTGACCATATCACATCACAACATGCCCTGCAAAAACAAGTTAGACGTCCTCTACTTTGTTGTTGCAAGTTTTACGTGGCTGCTACTGGCTTAAGCAAGAACCAATCTTACCTACGCATCAAAACCACAACGATAGTTTGTCAAATAGACTCCGTTTTAACCTTCGCAAGGACCGGGCGTAGCCACACTTGGCTCAACTAAAGTTGGAGAGACTGTTGCCCGCAAGCCACCTATGTGCAAAGCACGTCGGGGGAACTGGTCTCGCGTAAGCGTACGCGTAATGTTGGTCCGGGTCATCTCGTCCAACAATGCCGCCGAACCAAAGTATGACATGCTGGTAGGCAGTATGACTTATATCGCCCACAACTCACTTGTGTTCTACTCGTGCATATAACATCAACATAAATAACCTAGGCTCGGATGCCACTGTTGGGTTTCGTAGTAATTTCAAAAAAAATTCCTACGCACACGCAAGATCATGTGATGCATAGCAACGAGAGGGGAGAGTGTTGTCTACGTACCCACGCAGACCGACTGCGGAAGCATTGACGCAACCTAGAGGAAGTAGTCGTACGTCTTCATGATCCAACCGATCAAGTACCGAAACTACGGCACCTCCGAGTTCGAGCACACGTTCAGCTCGATGACGATCCCCGGACTCCGATCCAGCAAAGTGTCGGGGAAGAGTTCCGTCAGCACGACGGCGTGGTGATGATCTTGATGCACTACAGCAGCAGGGTTCGCCTAAACTCCGCTACAGTATTATCGAGGAATATGGTGGCTGGGGGCACCGCACACGGCTAAGGAATAGATCACGTGGATCAACTTGTTGTCCCTTTGGTGCTAGCCCTGCCCCTCTATTTATATGTTGAGCCCCGGGGTCGAAACTTGGAGCAAAAGCCTCCTCAAAGTCGGTTTTGCCCGAAAGGCAAGAGTCCCACTCGGACTCCAGGACCAAACGCCACAATCCTTGGCGTCTGGCCCAGACGCCGTGGGCCTCGGCGTCTGGCCCAGACGCCATGGGCCTCGGCGTCTGGCCCAGACGCCATGGGCCTCGGCGTCTGGCCCAGGGCCAGACGCCAGGGTCTCCGGCGTTTGGCCCCCTGGCCTCCGCAAAACTCCTTTTGCACCGACCTAAAGCCTCATGGGCTTGACCCCTTGGCCTAACCATATCATCCAATATATGAATCTTTACGTCTCGACCATTTCGAGACTCCTCGTCATGTCCCTGATCTCATCCGGGACTCCGAACTCCTTCGGTACATCAAAACTCATAAACTCATAATATAACTGTCATCGAAACCTTAAGCGTGCGGACCCTATGGGTTCGAGAACAATGTAGACATGACCGAGACACGTCTCCGGTCAATAACCAATAGCGGGACCTGGATGCCCATATTGGCTCCTACATATTCTACGAAGATCTTTATCGGTCAGACTGCATAACAACATACGTTGTACCCTTTGTCATCGGTATGTTACTTGCCCGAGATTCGATCGTCGGTATTCCTATACCTAGTTCAATCTCGTTACCGGCAAGTCTCTTTACTCGTTCTGTAATACATCATCCCGCAACTAACTCATTTATTTGCAATGCTTGCAAGGCTTAAGTGATGTGCATTACCGAGAGGGCCCAGAGATACCTCTCCGACAATCGGAGTGACAAAACCTAATCTCGAAATACGCCAACCCAACATGTACCTTTGGAGACACCTATAGTACTCCTTTATAATCACCCAGTTACGTTGTGACGTTTGGTAGTACCCAAAGTGTTCCTCCGGTAAACGGGAGTTGCATAATCTCATAGTTATAGGAACATGTATAAGTCATGAAGAAAGCAATAGCAACATACTAAATGATCGGGTGCTAAGCTAATGGACTGGGTCATGTCAATCAGATCATTATCTTAATGATGTGATCCCGTTAATCAAATAACAACTCATTGTTCATGGTTAGGAAACATAACCATCTTTGATTAACGAGCTAGTCAAGTAGAGGCATACTAGTGACATTCTGTTTGTCTATGTATTCACACATGTATTATGTTTCCGGTTAATACAATTATAGCATGAATAATAAACATTTATCATGAAATAAGGAAATAAATAATAACTTTATTATTGCCTCTAGGGCATATTTCCTTCAGTTGAGTGGGAAGAAAATCAATACCCCGAGACGAAGTTTGTTCCTCAACAAGAGAAGTATGATCCTACTTCATTCAAAGGGACACAAGCTCAAGATGATCTTCCACCACAAGACCACAAGCAAAAAGGCAAGGACAAGATTCAAGAGGAAATCGATGCATTTGAAGAAGCTCCTAAGGCCTTGGTCAAGTGGGTTCCCAAGACTACATCAAGTTCCACTTCATCAAGTACAACTACAACTCCGAGGATTCCCATCAAGATGGTGTGGATCCCGAAGAAGAAGAACTAGAGATTTCTTGAGGGTGACTCCGCCAATATACTTCACTCTTATCATTTTGGCAAGAACAAGTGCAATCAACTTCCACATCTTGCACTAGTTCAAGGAGTCACAAACCCTCTTGTTGGTAAGACAAGGGACAAGGTAACCTAAAGCTTTCATAGATATCATCTTGTGTGCATCACTCTATGTCTATGGATACCCTTGTTTGTTACTTGTGGGACTAACCCGTGTAGGTATTGAAAGTGCAACTCACTCCAAAGGATAGCTCCAAATGATCTACATCAACATAGAGCATCCACATCTTCAACACCTACATGAAGTCATCATCGACAAAACCCAAGGTTAGTTCATCCCTCTTAGGGGGGATCTCACATCTAGGGGGAGCTTTACTCTAACAATTGAGTTAAAGCAACTCTAATGGTGTGAACACAACAACGCTTTATGTAAAAGTGGTAACCCCACTTGTGCTTAAACGATGAGTATGACCTATGATTAAATGTTCTTATTTGACTCCTAAGTCAATATACTCATATATAGATGACCTAGTCATCGCCAATTGCTTGATAGATGCTAGAATTGTTTGTGCATGCTTTGCCACATATTTCATTTGCCATTTTATTGTGTGAGCATGTTGGTTGCATAATTTACTCATTCGAGGACATCCACTTGTTGTTTTGATTGATTGGTTTCCTTTTCTTTTGGCCAAGTGGATGGACAAGAATGCCTAAGAACCTTCTCTAGCTATCTATGCTTTTCTCGTCTCAAACTCTATTCATGCTGCATCACAAAATTTGATCAAGTCAGATTCGAACCACTCTGTGTGAGGAGCACTCGGAGTCCCCGATTCGTCATAGACGTAAACTTCCAAAACTTCTTTGTGCATTTCGGTCTGACCGATTCACCCATTTCGTTCATACCGACATCACTAAGTCGATCTAGGTTTTCAATCTCGGTGCAACCGATTTGAACTTTTCGGTCACACCGAGTTGTTCCACTCGGTCACACCGACAGGGTCAGGCTATATATACCAACGGGTCAAATTTTGCAAAACTTTCCGAACCTCCTCGACCCGCGCTTAGCCCGCTCTGCCTCCAGGGTCTCCGGATCGTCTTCCTCGTCGCCAGCCGCCTCCTGCTGCTAGTCTCCACCGGCGTCAACGGGAATCAACCCCGCCGTTGCCGCCGTAGCGAGTTCATCGCCGAACTAGGGTATGAACTCGATCACTGTGCTATCCCTATCTGATTCCTAGCACATTGTGTTCACCATGTATCTTGCCACGATTGAGATCATTCTTATCCAGTCAAAACACTTCGTAGTTTAGTCATGAATTGAGAATTTAGGGTTAGGTTTCCGCCAAAACCATCTCGGACCCACCGAGTTGTGGAACTCGGTACCACCGATTCGGCTCAGGCCATTGCACATGTAATTTTCGGTCTGACCGATAATTGCAAATCAGTGTGACCGAGTTCAGGACTTTGTGAAACCCTAGCAGTCTCGGTGCCACCGAACTGTGACTCGGTCTGACCGAGTTCACTAGTTTAGGTTCCAACAGCTGCTTCGATATCACCGAGTTTACAAATTGGTTGATCCGAAATGCTTTCTGTGGAAAACTAAAACTAAGTTTTTGACTCATTCTTTTGCAAAAACCTCTGCATTTTGTGATGCTCATCCACTCTATCTCATCTATATCTATTCACATGGTCTGCTGTCAGTGTTTGCAATATGTCTGATCAGAGTGACAGCCAGAACAGGTCAGAGGAGCAGGTTCACCTGAGTGAGGGCACTAGTCCCTCTAGCAGCTCAGATGATGGCAGCAGGAGAACCCCAAGCAACTTATCCAAAGCTACCACCAGGGCCAGCAAGAAAAAAACTTCAGAGTCAGAGGATGAGGACTATGTGGCTGAGGAACAAGAAACCACCTCAAAGAGAAAAGTCCTTAAGAAGGAATATAGCACTGCTGCTGCCACTAAGCCTGGCATGAAAACCAAAGTGCCTGCAAAGAGAATTCCAATGTCTAAGGCCAGAGCATCTACTCAAGTCACTTTGGAATCTGAACCCAAAGAGGCTGCTGCAGAAGGGAAGAAGAGGAAGGAGAGGGTCAAAAAGACCACTGCCAGAGTGCTTGGGAGATCCTCAATCATGAGAGATTCTAAAGAGGAAGAGGAAGAAGATGCTGCACCAGCACCCAAAGCTCAGAAGCTTATGGGTGATGCCATCAGGGCAGGGGCTATTCCATCTAAGCCTAAGACTGCTCCAAAGGCTGCTGCTCCAGCTCCAAAGTTAAAACCAAAGAGGAGCACCAGGAACATCCCTGCTGAGGAAAAGAACAAGGCCCCAGTGCCTGAAGCTGAAATGGAAGAAGAAGATGATGAGTCACATGTCTTGAGGAAGCTGAAGCCAAAAATCCCATATCACAATGATGCTCATCCAGTTGCTGAGAACATGAAGATCAGGAAGGACTCAGGTCTGAGGCTATGGAGAGAGTCAGATCCATATGCCACTAGGAGGAGGACTGCTGTGGACTACAGGTTCCATACAAAGGAACATCAGGACTTCTATGAGACAGTGTTGCTTGACAAGAAGCCCATAGTGTGTGACATGAGATGGGTCGACTGGGACTACATCAAGGAGAATGAGGATCACTATCCAGGTGTACATGACAGTTTCAAGGCATGTGGAGTTAATGAGTTTGTGGCTCAGAAGCTCACAAAATGGAAAGATGAGCTCATCATGCAGTTCTACTCCACAGCTCATTTCTACCCAGATGGAAGGATTGTCTGGATGTATGAAGGTACGAGGTACCAGTCCACGGTTGTTGAATGGGCGAAGTTGATCAATGCCCCAAAAGAGAGTGAAGATGACTTGGATGTCTATGCCAACAAGAAGAAGGATCACAACACCATGGCACACATGTACAAGGAGATCCCAGATGCTGCTCTTGAGACACATAAGTTTGGATCTGTACATTACCTTCTGTCAGGCTTGACAACCATCAACTGGATCTTCAGGCACACTCTCTTGCCAAAGTCAGGTGATCACAAGATGATCAGAGGCCATGCAATTAACTTGCTTCACATCTTTGATGTCCCACAGAAGTTCAAAGTCATGAGCCTAATAGTTGAAACTATCAAGAGGACAGCTGCAGATCAGAAGAGGAGTTGTGGGTATGCCCCACAGATCCAGGAGCTGATCAACTCCAAGATGGGCACTGGTACATATCTACTGGACAAGGATCACATGCCTATCTATCCAGACTTCGAGGACAACACTGTGGTTATGAATGAGGATGAACCATCTTCTGTGCATGCACAAGCTAAGAAGGAGAAGGCAAAAGCTGAAAAGTCTGCAAGGATGCCAACTACTGAAGAAGCATCTCAGTATCTCCTGAAGAGCAAGAAAGATCAGCTTGGCTACCTGATTGCATCCACTCTGAGGATTGAGAAGGGACTGGCCACCCTGACTCAAAACCAGCAGAGCTTGGAAAGAATCATGGAGCAAAAGTTATATGACTTGGATGTGAAGGTAACTGAGATCCAGTCTGTTGTGGAGCAACTTCAAGATGATATGCAGGAGAGGAAGGCAAGACAACCACTGATGCATTTGCCAGAGTGCCTAGAGCTCAGAGGTCTGCTGTAGTGCCTGTTCCAGACACCAGAGCCACGTCATCTACACCAGCTATAGCTTCCGTGCCACCAGCTCTAGCACCTACTCCATCAGCTCCATCTACTTCGACTAAAGCCTTCGTTCTTGGAGTTATCCGGACACCACCACCTGAAGACCAAGCCTGAGAGACGATTTAGTGCTATGCATTTTCTAGAAACTTTTTGGTAACTTGTTGCCAAAGGGGGAGAAAAATGTATAGATCATAGGCTTCGAGAGAGAGCGTTGCTTTTTATTCTCTCTTGCTTTGGTGGTTGAACTTTATTTGCTTTGCTTGTTTGAGATACTTTCTGTCTGCGTGATACTTGGATGATCATGTGTTTGATCATATGCTACTTTAATGCTTGTTGGATGACATTATTTTTTTATCCCTATATGATCATTCACTTTGCTTGGTGATGAGTGCATGCATTTAATTATTATCATTTTGAGCGCTCCACCAAGATGTATGTGACATGGAAGAGTAACCCATGAGCCTAACTCTTTGCGCATTTGTAGTCCAAACCAAACCATAAACTATGCACAAATTTAGGGGGAGCTCTTGCCTTTCACATACTTCTCAAAGCGACAATGTTTTTCACTCTTATTATCATTTGTCGAAGCATTGATCTATATGTTGTCATCAATTACCAAAAAGGGGGAGATTGAAAGTGCAACTATCCCTAGGTGGTTTTAGTAATTCCTAACAACATATAGCTCATTGAGCTAATGCTATTCCAAGATTAATATTTCAGGAAAAGCTCAAGAATGGCATGGCATGGATGAGGAATGTGGACCCCTCAAAATATTAAGGACAAAAATATTGGCTCAAGCTCAAAGCTCAAGACTCTACATTTTATATTTTAGTGATCCAAGATCACATTGAGTCTATAGGAAAAGCCAATACTATCAAGGAGGTATGATGTAACGCCCCGAGACCGATGTGCCAGGTGTCGTTCAGTTATTTGCCGTTGTTGCCTTGTCATTGCTTGCGTGTCATGCATTGCATATCATGTCATCATGCGCATTTCATTTGCATACGTGTTTGTCTCATGCATCCGAGCATTTTTCCCGTTGTCCGTTTTGCATTCCGGCGCTTCGTTCTCCTCCGGTGTCCCTTTCTACCTTCTTCTTATGTGTGGGGATTAAACATTTCCGGATTGGACCGAGACTTGCCAAGCGGCCTTGGTTTACTACCGGTAGACCGCCTGTCAAGTTTCGTATCATTTGGACTTCGTTTGATACTCCAACGGTTAACCGAGGGACCGAGAAGGCCTCGTGTGTGTTGCAGCCCAACACCCTTCCAATTTGGCCCAAAACCCACCTAACTCTGCTCCATCATCTCGGTCATTCAATCACGATCGCATGGCCGAAAACCGCACCTCATTTGGACTCTCCTAGCTCCCTCTACCTATAAATAGGTGTCTCCCTCCGAGATTTCCGCGCAGATCAAACCCTAGATCCAACTCCCTCCGCGCCGCCGGACGTTTCTTCCCGCGCCGGACATGTCCGCTGCCTCCGCCACCTCACTCCGCCCAATAGGGTCACGCCACGTCACCCAACCGCCGCCGCCAGCCTATCCCGAGCCGCCACCTCACCTCCCCTGCGCCCACTTCGCCGCCATCCTCCCGGGGCCCAGATCCGGCCCGCCCCGGGGCCGAACCGGGCCATCCCCGAGCACCTCATCCCCCATTCGCCGCGCCCGAACCAGGAGCCCCGCTCCCGCAGCCGGTCGAGGGGAGGAGCCCCTCGATTCGCGCCCCCACCGCTGGCGCATCCTCGCCGCCCGTCTCCGGCGACCGCGCCACGCCGGAGCATGCTGCGCCGCCGTGTGACTTCGCCGCCAACCAGGCCTGGCTCCCCCGTGCACTGCTCCTTCCTCTCTTCCTCAACCGGATCCGGAGGGGCCATGCCCGTAGCCGTCCGCCGCGTCCTCCCCTGCATCCATTCCCGGCGGCCGCGCCCGCCGACGTCGCCGGAGAAGCCGCTGCCTGCCTGCCTCTTCGATCCAGGCGGGATCGGGAGGAGAGCGACGACCTTCCGCGTGGGCCTTGACCTCCCAGGCCCAGATCGCGTCGGCCTCGTTTGGCCTCCTCCTCCTTCGTGGGCCGGCCCAGCTCCAGCCGGCCCAACGCAGCCCCCTGCCGGCCTCATCTCTCCACCGATCGGGCCGAAGCCCATGGGTGAGCCGCCCCAGCGCCCACCTGTTTTTTTCCCGGCTGTTGGGCTTGCCTTAGATTCGGCCCGCATCATTTTTTTCCAGATCTGGATGTTTTATCTAATTTCCAGGAGATTACAGTTTTGCAGAATAACCCCTAAGCTCGTTGCATATTGTAACTCTCAAACCGTGCATCACATGAAAATGATTTATATATGAAACTTGCTTAAAATTTTGTGTAGATTAATAATATCCAACTTTCATCTATGTTTGAAATGTCTAAAATGATGTTTGTTTAAATTTTGCTCCTATGCCATGTTGAAATGATTTAATTCATAACTAAATAACCGTAACTCCGATTTTAATAATCTTTATATGTAATTGGGGTAGAAAAATGCCTAGTTTAACATGGTGCACTCATCTTGCATGTTTAACAACTCTAAAATAATGTTTAGGGCAGAACAGTACCAAACCTAATATATGCATATGAGGAGTTTCCGGAATTGTTGTTCGTTGCTTCCGGCCTCATTTAACCTTGACTAGATAGGTAGTTTACATTTGCTTCACCCTCTTGCCATGTTAATCAACATTTAATATTGTTGGGGTACATAAACGAGAGAGAACTAAATAATTGATGTGGTGTTTTGTCAATATGCATCCCGATGCATATTGAGCTCCACTTAATTTGTAGGATTGTTTCTGCACTTTGCCATGCCATGCATACTTAAACCGGACATGCATCATACTTGATTGTGCATCCTGCCATGTTGCTTACTATATTGTTTGCTTCTTTCCGGTGTTGCTTCTTCGGGTTGGTTCCGATAACGTCGTGTTGTGAGGATCCGTTCGTCTACGTCCGTTTATCTTCTTATTGGACTCGTTCTTCTTCCTTGCGGGATTTCAGGCAAGATGATCATACCCTCGAAATCACTACTATCTTTGCTTGCTAGATGCTCGCTCTTTTGCTATGCCATTGCTACGATGCCTACCACTTGCTTGCCAGCCTCCCAAATTGCCATGTCAAACCTCTAACCCACCATGTCCTAGCAAACCGTTGATTGGCTATGTTACCGCTTTGCTCAGCCCCTCTTATAGCGTTGTTAGTTGCAGGTGAAGATTGAAGTTTGTTCCTTGTTGGAACATGGAGATGTTGTTCTTGTTGGAACATGTTTACTTGTTGGGATATCACAATATATCTTATTTAATTAATGCATCTATATACTTGTAAAGGGTGGAAGGCTCGGCCCTATGCCTGGTGTTTTGTTCCACTCTTGCCGCCCTAGTTTCCGTCATATCGGTGTTATGTTCCCGGATTTTGCGTTCCTTACGCGGTTGGGCTATTATGGGAACCCCTTGACAGTTCGCCTTAAGTAAAGCTCTTCCAGCAATGCCCAACATTGGTTTTACCATTTGCCACCTAGCCTTTTCTTTTCCCTTGGGAGTCGCGCTCCTGAGGGTCATCATTATTTTACCCCCCCCCTCCCCCCGAGCCAGTGCTCCTCTGAGTGTTGGTCCACCTGTCAGCTGCCGGTGGCCACCAGGGGCAACTCTGGGCTGGCTTACCCGTACCTAAGACAATCTGAGTGTGCCCTGAGAAAGAGATATGTGCAGCTCCTATCGGGATTTGTCGGCACATTCGGGCGGTGTTGCTGGTTTAGTTTTACCCTCTCGAAATGTCTTGTTGTACCGGGATACCGAGTCTGATCGGAATGTCTCGGGAGGAGGTCTATTCCTTCGTTGACCGTGAGAGCTTGTGATGGGCTAAGTTGGGACACCCCTGCAGGGATTTGAACTTTCGAAAGCCGTGCCCGCAGTTATGGGCAGATGGGAATTTGTTAATGTCCGGTTGTAGAAAACCTGAAGTTGACCTTAATTAAAATGAATCAACCGCGTGTGTAACCGTGATGGTCGCTTTCTGGCGGAGTCCGGGAAGTGAACACGGTGTTGGAGTTATGCTTGACGTAGGTTGTTTTAGGATCACTTCTTGATCATACTTTTATCGACCGTGCTTTGCCTTCTCTTCTCGCTCCCATTTGCGTATGTTAGCCACCATATATGCTAGTCGCTTGCTGCAGCTCCACCTCATACCTTTACCTTACCCATAAGCTTAAATAGTCTTGATCGCGAGGGTGCGAGATTGCTGAGTCCCCGTGGCTCACAGATACTTCCAAAACCAGTTTGCAGGTGCTGATGAGTCCTTGCCGATGACACAACCAAGCTCAAGGAGGAGCTCTTTGAAGATCTTGTCCTTTATGTTGTTTCGTTCTAGTTGATCAGTAGTGGAGCCCAGTTGGGGTCGATCGGGGACCTTCGTCGCATTTGGGGTTCTTCTTTTATTTTGGTTCCGTAGTCGGACCATGAGTGTATTTGATTGATGTAATGTTTATTCATGTAATTGTGTGAAGTGGCGATTGTAGGAAAACTATGTATCTCTTTCCCTTATGTATTACATGGGTTGTGTGAAGATTACCTCACTTGCGACATATGCCTTCAATGCGATTATGTCTCTAAGTCGTGCCTCGACACGTGGGAGCTATAGTCGCATCGAGGGTGTTACATATTAGGTGTTGCTTAATGGCTTGCTTGCTTCATAGTGCTTAGTGATATGCTCCAAAACCCTCAACTACCTTCCCACATCCACATATGACCTAAAACAAAAGTCAAACTCGGCCCTACTGATTCTTTCTATCCGGCGCCACCAAGTTTCAAATGTCATAGCCACTGCCACAAACCCTAGGCAAATTGGTCTCACCAATAGGGATTTCGGTCACACCGAGATGGGGTTGTAATCTCTCTGTTTCCCTTCATAACGTTTCGTTCCTACCGAGATGAGCGATCGGTACCACCGAGATTGCAATGTAAACTCTCTGTTTCTCTTTCATAACATTTCGGTTCCACCGAAATGAGCGATCGGTCCAACCGAGTTTACCTGACCAACTCTCTGGTTAGCTTATTACCAAAATCGGTCCCACCGAGTTTGTGTAATCGGTCACACCGAGATTACGTTATGCCCTAACCCTAACCATATCGGCCTACCGAGTTACATCTCAGTCCCACCGAAAATCCTAACGGTCACTAGGTTTGCTAAATCGGTCCGACCGAGTTTTTCACTTCAGTCTCACCGATATTGGTAAATTGTGTGTAATGGTTAGTTTTTGTGTGGAGGTTATATATACCCCTCCACCCACTCTTCATTCGTGGAGAGAGCCATCAGAACATACCTACACTTCCAATACACATTTTCTGAGAGAGAACCACCTACTCATGTGTTGAGGCCAAGATATTCCATTCCTACCATATGAATCTTGATCTCTAGCCTTCCCCAAGTTGCTTTCCACTCAAACCCTCTTTCCACCAAATTCATATCCTGTGAGAGAGAGTTGAGTGTTGGGGAGACTATCATTTGAAGCACAAGAGCAAGGAGTTCATCATCAATACACCATTTGTTACTTCTTGGAGAGTGGTGTCTCCTAGATTGGCCAGGTGTCACTTGGGAGTCTCCGACAAAGATTGTGGAGTTGAACCAAGGAGTTTGTAAGGGCAAGGAGATCGCCTACTTCGTGAAGATCTAGCGCTAGTGAGGCAAGTCCTTCGTGGGTGATGGCCATGATGGGATAGACAAGGTTGCTTCTTCATGGACCCTTCGTGGGTGGAGCCCTCCGTGGACTTGCGCAACCGTTACCCTCCGTGGGTTGAAGTCTCCATCAACGTGGATGTATGATAGCACCACCTATCGGAACCATGACAAAAATATCCGTGTCTCCAATTGCGTTTGAATTCTCCAAACCCTTCTGACGGTGTCCTGGACTAGGGGGTACTCACCACGTCATCTCCTGATCCATTAGATTGGGCCGAGGACCCCCATGGCCGTATACTCATGGGCCAGTTCGGACAGTTGCCGCATACATGGAAGATTACACAAGACTTGGCGATCAAGACAAGGACTCCTCCCCACCGGCGTATTCGGCTAGGACTCTTGTTATCCTAGGCCTCTGGTGCATTATATAAACCGAGGCCAGGCTAGTCGATAGAAGATACACAACAACCATAACATACAATCATACCATAGGCTAGCTTCTAGGGTTTAGCCTCTCCGATCTCATGGTAGATCAACTCTTGTACTACCCATATCATCAATATTAATCAAGCAGGACGTAGGGTTTTACCTCCATCAAGAGGGCCCGAACCTGGGTAAAAACATCATGTCCCCTGCCTCCTGTTACCATTCGCCTTAGACGCACAGTTGGGGACCCCCTACCCGAGATCCGCCGGTTTTGACACCGACATTGGTGCTTTCATTGAGAGTTCCGCTGTGTGTTCAGCAAAAGGTTGATGGCTCGCCTGCAGATCAACTGCGACTTCGGCATCTTCGTCACCAGCTCGACTGGTCACCTTGGTTTGACCAAGGACTGCGCCCTACCTCCGATCGTCATGTTCGGATGAGGGCCTTTATAAACATCAACTCCGATCTCTATCAAGATCATGGAGGAATGATCCAGGGAGCCCGGGGGCTCAATGTCAACATTGCCCTCGGGCGACCGTGCTATTTTTCTAGACAACAAACTTGTGTCCGCCACCACCGCCTCCTCAAGTGTCTTTTTAACGATCGCTTTGGTGGAATTGTGCGGAATTGAGTCTACAACAACCCTGGAAAATCTCGTCGAGTTCCGATGGAGTAATCTCTGGCAATCAACGATATACCGGAGCCCTGTCAAATCTGGATGGGAATTTGGATGAGTTTAGGGCATGGTGTCCATCTTCTAGCTCGGACGTCCTTTGGAAGATCCAACCGTTGATCGGCTGCGGAATTCCTATATCTACCCCTCTCAAAAATTCAGCTCGATCCGACCGTCCAAACTTTGGGAACCTTCCGATTAGTGCATCACTTTTCGGATCTGTTTTCTGCGCGAAAATGAATCCGACCGGAGTTCGTCTTTTTATTAACGGGATTTCGGACATCCCTTTTAAAGGAAGTTTTGTATGGGGTATTGTGTTTTGTTCTCGAACACATCCCACTAACTTTAAGATCTTTTGAATATTATCTTCAACACCATGCTGGTGTCAAACCAGTCCGACAATATTGCTCCACGGCTGCCGACCTGCGCTAGACACATCATCACTTTGTTGAGCCGAGCTCAACTTCTTCGGATCATCATCTCGGCAAGCCAAACAAGAGTCCGGCATCACGAAGGATAAATCATCACCAACATCGCCTCCCCATGGATTACACGGAGCGGGCATACCGGCATCGCCGCACGGTCGCTTCATCAAGCCGGCATCGACCACGTCACGACCTGCATCGGCAGGGCCGCACTATTGCTTCTTCAAGCTGGTATCCATCACGCTGACCTACTTCGACTCATCGGCTGACATTGAGGCTTCGACATGTCGGCTGGACTGAGGGCTTCGCCATCTCTTCATCAACCTACTCCGGACACTTCGGCGTCACTAGTCGACCAGCTCCGTCACGTTAGTTGGACCGAGGGCTTTGCCTCGGCGAGCCAACCTTTGCCAGCATTGCCATGTCGTCGTTTTATCACCCATCAGGCAATGGGTGTGCGGATCGAGTCCCAATTTTGGGAATCACCTTCCTTCGGATTGCTACAACAAATAAACTAGGTGCTATTAATCCCAGTATTTTTTGCTTGTTTGGGTTCATTTTTTCCAAGGGATTATTACTCTGGTTTGTCCATCATATGTACATAGGTCTATCAAATGGTGGCCGCATTAACGACAGTCGCATGGTGGTTCGGTCAGTTGCCGTGCATAGTCCGGCGAACGCCGCATCCGGAGCTCGGACCAACCTGCGAATTCAAGCTTTGCCACGCCTTTACCGCATCACGCCGACGCCCTGCATCGACATTGACTTCGGCGCCAGGCCATATTTCTTTTATTACTCACTTTGCATAAATTATTTTTTATGCAACGATTTTTTTAATTATCATTATTACTATTATCTCCGGTTTGCACTATTTTTTGTGCACAGGAAAATGATCCGGGGACTTCAGCGTCACTCTGCCGGTCTGCATTGACCGTGCTATGTCACAACTTCGGCGTGTCGAGCTCTCCGCTCCGCCACCTCGGGACCGGCTTGGGGGATGGAACCTTGTCCCTTATCAAGCTCGGACCGCGTCATCAATACCGAACACATTAACCAGCTAAGTCGCTTTCATGCTCAAAGCTTTAATTTCTAACTTGTGTTCGGTTTGACCAAGCATTATAGTTTTTTGGAAAAAAGTTGCTTGTAAAAAATTTCCTTGTCCAAACTTTGTTTGTGATGCATAAATTCAAATACCCAATTCATTTGGGGGCTTCCTTCATGAAGCTTTTCCTCTTGCATATGATTATACTTGTACGGCTTCGTTCCTTGTTCGTGTATTACGCCACAATATGCACCATATTGACTTAAGCGATTTGCAAGCTGGGTTGCCTCGCTCCTGTGTTTACCCCTATGTTCCCGATTGTTCGGCTAGGGAGTAAAGGGAGCACCTCTGCGATTGTCACGATCGGGTCATCCGAGCCAGACCTCAGACTGGGTGAAGCCAAAAGCTAGCGCTCTTATAGTTTTCAGTGATGGTCAGCACACAACGGAACTCATGAGTACAAAAAATCTATTGGACAAGTCTCATAATAACAATGAGCACCAAAGAAAGGTATCGGTGGGGGTACTATTTTATTCGAAGATGCTTCTTACACTTTGCAGTAATATAGCATAAGTTCCCTGAGCGTGCTTTGTCTGTTACAACCTTATGGCCTGATTGCCTGGTTATTGGAAACACCGTCGATATTCTCGACATATGAAGTACATAACACTTTTCGGTCCTTGACCGAAGAGGGAGAAGCCGACGGTCGGTTAAGACGCGTTTAAAGTTCGGTTGAACATAGATATGATATAAGTACTTCGGTACATACAATCATTATACATAAAATTCTTTTACCCAAGTCACTTGGGCGCTCTTAAATTTATATGAGCCATTTTATAATAAGTGTTCTTCTTCGTAGTTGTTGCAAAGTTTTTATTACTATTATTATTCATCACTCCTTTTTTCGACACGAGGGTGTGGTCACTAGCCGGGGAGCATAATTTCTCTCTCAAAGCCGCTAGAGTTTAGTTTGTTAAACTGGCCTAATGAGAAGTACTTCGCCTTCGGGATAGGAGGTTGAAGCCGTAGGCTGACCCGCTTGAAGTCTTGAGATAGGATGTGTCATGTTAAAGCACGACAGAAGCACTCCTTTTTTTTTCTAAGACCAATTTTTGGATTGGCACCGAACACTTGATCTTGTTCGGACGTCATGTTTTTACTGACGTTTCTTGGTTTTCCAAGCTTTTTGGCACTTTTAAACTATTTGTGTGTTTTCAGCACAAGTCTCGCAGTGCAACGTCGGACACCTTTAGAGATTCGGCAAAAACATTCTTGGATATTGCTATATATGCATCGGTTTTGAATTGTGTCTTCGGTCAATAGTTGGGTTGCCCGGCTCCTGCACTTGCTTCCTACGTTCTGCTTTGTTCGGCTAGGCGTGCAAAGGGAGAACCACTGCGATTGTGCTTCCAGCTCAAATGGTTAAGCACCTCAGTGGAGAAAGCCGAAAACTGACTATCACAATAAGCGTAAACTGGTCAGCGATCTGATGACTGTGTTAAATGATGGGCCATTCATAACAATGGCCGAAGTGTTTACGGCTTGACCTCGACTGTCGCCGAACACTACCGGGGGCTATTAACTGGCCTCCCAAACTAAATTCTCAATATTTTGCTCTTACATCAGAGCTGAGGTTTCATGATCATGCTTAGCATGACAACCCAAAGAAAGGAACCGATAGCGGGACTATTTTCTTTGGAAGACATTTCTTATGTTAAACAGTAATATAACATATCTCTCTGCGTACCTTTGTTTATAAAACCACATGGCCAGATTGCCTTGTTTGTCGTAAACCTTTTCCCTCATAAAGGCTTTATAAAGTAGGACAAACACTCCTCGGCTACTGGCCAAGGAGGTGGAAGCCGATGGTCGGTCAACAGAGTTTTGTACAATGCGGATCCGAGAATTAATGACGTAAAGTACTTGGATACATAGAGTCATTACACATAATTTGTGATTTTACTATGGATATCGATCCTTAATTCGGCCACCCATGCCCGCATTAAGGCTCGGGGGCTACTGGGCTTCGGGCTTATTATTTACAAATATTAAAGGGGCACATCGATCCCCTGATTTGGTGTTGCCACCCGACCAGTGTCTCGGGGGCTACTGCATTGCCTGTCCAATGCAGAAAATTTTATGTGCAATATAGTTTCCGAGGAGATTTTGATCCTCAGGTTGGTCGGTCGCATCCAACCTGAGTCTCGAGGACTGAGCACACCGCTTTTTGTGCCCCGAAGTATTCTACCGAGCTAGGACTTGATCCTCAGGCTGATTTTGCAAATCAACCTGAGTCTCAGCGGCTACTGGGATCAGCGGTCTTACGTCATCCTTCAGGTGCCTCTCGGGTTTTAGACCGATACACACCATGAGGGCCACTGGCTGTATATCTCAGCACAGAATAAATTGCACCAATAAAAAATATTGACAAAAAATCGGCCCATAGTCGGGGTGGTGCACCACCTCGGAAGCAGTCCGGCATAAAGTTCGGGCGCTAGTGGCTGGCTCCATAGAGGGCATTTCCGGCATTAAGCTCGGCTAAACTCCTTCAACTTTTTTGTACCAAGATGATCTATGACATCTTGGATATAGTCCGGTGTTGGAGCTTGGACACACTCCGAAGTTGGAGCTCGGATAAATTTTGGCGTTGGAGCTTGGACACAGTCCGGCGTTAGAGCTCGGATACATTTCGGCGTTGGAGCTCGGAAGTAGTCTGGCATTGGTGCTCGGCTGCAAAAGATACCTCGAATGCAGTCCGGCGTTGGAGCTCGGACGCAAGAGGACATTGCCTCCCGGGAACAACTTCAATACCCGAGGTGTGGCATAAAAATAACAAGGCATTGATAAAGGCCGGAAACTTAAAGGGGCTCCTCGGATACCCGACGTATAAACTTGTCGAATGCATTTCGGCGATCCTCAAGATCGAAGAGGAGAAGATTTGTTGAACCAGTTTTCAAGACCGATGACCGAAGATGAAGAATAGTTCGGAAGAATCGAGGAGCGTCCCTAACTTGAAGACCGGTTCAGGGGGCTATTGACGGTGTCCTGGACTAGGGGGTACTCACCACGTCATCTCCCGATCCGTTAGATTGGGCCGAGGACCCCCATGGCCATATACTCATGGGCCAGTTCGGACAGTTGCCGCATACATGGAAGATTCCACAATACTTGGCGATCAAGACAAGGACTCCTCCCCACCGGCGTATTCGGCTAGGACTCTTGTTATCCTAGGCCTCTGGTGCATTATATAAACCGAGGCCAGGCTAGTCGATAGAAGATACACAACAACCATAACATACAATCATACCATAGGCTAGCTTCTAGGGTTTAGCCTCTCCGATCTCGTGGTAGATCAACTCTTGTACTACCCATATCATCAATATTAATCAAGAAGGACATAGGTTTTTACCTCCATCAAGAGGGCCCGAACCTGGGTAAAAACATTGTGTCCCCTGCCTCCTGTTAACATCCGCCTTAGATGCACAGTTCGGGACCCCCTACCCGAGATCCGCCGGTTTTGACACCGACACCTTCCCTTTACATTCTTGCAAGTTGCATGCTTTATTTTCCACTGCTCATAGACTCTTTGCATACTTGCTTGAATTGTGTTAAGATTGCTTGACTTGTGCTAAGATAGCTAAAATCTGCCAAAGACTAAAATTGGGAAAAGGATAGATTTTTATTTGGTCAAGTAGTCTAATCACCCCCTCTAGACATACTTTCAATCATACAACCCCTGAACCTGGCATTAACTGTCGTATTTTCGGCGTTTTCACCATATTTGCGGCGCTTGTGTTTGTTGCATCGTGGTTTGCCGTTGCTATCCTTGGCTTCTGATATGCCAGTTTTGCTTGCTGTATTGGTACTACGAGCCAACCAGCTATCTTCGCCCACACAAAAGCGGGTCATAAGTGTCGTGAGGGCTGCCATGGATTTTGGCTTCTCTTGGCCGAGGTGCCAGGCGAGCCAGTCGTCACGGATATTATGCTTAAATGCCGCTAAGGCCTCTGCATCTGGACAGTCGACAATTTGGTTCTTCTTGGTTAGGAACCGGGTCCAGAATTTCCTGGCTGATTCCCCTGGCTGCTGAGTTATATGACTTAAATCGTCAGCGTCCGGCAGTCACACATAAGTGCCCTGAAAATTGTCCAGGAATGCCTCTGCCAGGTTCTCCCAACTTCTGATGGAGTTTGCTAGCAAGCTATTGAGCCAATGCCGAGCCAGCCCTTTGAGTTTTAGCGGGAGATACTTGATGGCATGTAGGTCATCCCCGCGGGCCATGTGAATGTGGAGGAAGAAGTCTTCTATCCATACCACGGGGTCTGTAGTACCATCGTATGATTCAATGTTTACGGGTTTAAACCCTTCTGGGAATTCGTGATCCATTACTTCATCAGTGAAGCATAAGGGGTGTGCGGCACCTCTGTGCCGGGCTATATCATGACGCGGTTCATACGAGTCTTGTCTGCCGTGTTCGGCTCAGCCGGATTTGCTTTTAGTGTATCCGGCATGACGATCATCGTCGCGTGTTGGTGCGCACCCCCGTGATCCATAGATCGATCTTGCATGTTTTGCCTTGTTTTCCAATACATCTCGCAGGTCCTGCGTGTTGCCCCGGGCCTTGTCATTTTTGTTTGATTGGCGGCGGGGTGCGGGCTGGACTTCGGGCTGAAATGCCTCTCTGTCTCGGCCACGAGGTGGCCCGTCAGCCGCATCATACGCTGGTGATGTAGGTTTCAATGCTTCCTCCTCGAGGTGAGGTAGCAACCTGCGCTTTGGGTAACTCTTGGAGGGGCGCTCGAGTTCGTATTCCTCGACCGCAAGGACTTTGGTCCATCTGTCTGCTAGCAAATCTTGATCAGCTTGAAGCTGTTGTTGATTTTTCTTCAAGCTATTTGCTGTGGCCATAAGGCAGCGCTTGAAGCGCTCCTGCTTGATGGTATCCTCAGGCATGATAAATTCTTCGTCGCCGAGGCTCACCTCATCTTCGGAGAGAGGCATGTAATTGTCCTCCTCCGATTCTCCACCTGCTGCCCGCTCTGGAGGGCTAGCTTGTTCACCCTCCCGCTCTAAATCGTGCTGGAGGGGATTGTTGTCATCTTCGGCACTATTCGGAGTGTTACTGTCTCTTGTGCCGATATCACTACTTTTGCTATGGCGGGACTTAGAGCGGTGCCGCTGACGTTGGTGCTTGGGTTGCTTCTTGGAGGGGTCATCCTCTGCTGTCTCGTCGCCATTGCCTTCTTTGGGGGTGTCCACCATGTATATATATCATATGATGAGGTGGAGGTCCAGCGCCCTATGGGCGGTGGTTCCTGTTCGTCTCCTACATCGTCGTCCATACCATCGATGTCTTCGGAGTCGAAGTCGAGCATGTCGGTTAATCGTCGACAGTGGCTACTAAGTGGGTGGTGGGTGGGGAGCGAATTTCTTCGTCGTCCGCATCCCATTCTAGCCAGACATAGTTCGGCCAAGGTTCTCCTGAAAAGGAGAGAGACCTTAATGAATTTAGCACTCACCGAAAGGTGAGTGCTGAAAGATGTCCGTGGACGTGAACTCCATGATCGGCGCCCAATCGGATTCGATAGGCACGGACACAGGCGGCTCGAAGTCCGTGGCCGGAGACGAATCCAGTGGTTCGGCAACACGGCTCTCGTAAGGGGTGAAGTTAGTATCCGGCTCTATCGCCACTGAGAGTGCAGCCTCCATGGCGGGGTCTATCCACCCGTCCTCGGATGGTGCAATTTGCTCCGGATTGAAGGCCGAAGTACTTTCAGGTGTGATCTCCCGAACACTGTTGGACGACAGAGCTAAATCATGCTCATCGTGATCATGCGGCGCACCTGACATGGGCCCGAATCCATCGAAGATCAAGTCTCCGCGGATGTCGGCGGTGTAGTTTAAGTTTCCGAACCTGACCTGATGGCCAGGGGCGTAGCTCTTGATCTGCTCCAGATGGCCAAGCGAGTTGGCCCGCGATGCGAAGCCGCCGAATACGAAGATCTGTCCGGGGAGGAAAACCTCACCCTGGACTGCATCGTTACCGATGATCGAAGGAGCCATCAAGCCTTACGGTGACGGCATAGTGGAACTCTCAATGAAAGCACCAACGTCGGTGTCAAAACCAGCAGATCTCGGGTAGGGGGTCCCGAACTGTGCGTCTAAGGCGGATGGTAACAGGAGGCGGAGGACATGATGTTTACCCAGGTTCGGGCCCTCTCGATGGAGGTAATACCCTACTTCCTGCTTGATTGATCTTGATGATATGAGTATTACAAGAGTTGATCTATCGCGCGATCGTAGAGGCTAAACCCTAGAGGCTAGCCTATGGTATGATTGTATGTTGTCCTACGGACTAAACCCTCCAGTTTATATAGACACCGGAGGGGGATAGGGTTACACAGAGTCGGTTACAAGGAAGGCGATCTACATATCCGTATTGCCAAGCTTGCCTTCCACGCCAAGGAGAGTCCCATCCAGACACGGGACGAAGTCTTCAATCTTGTATCTTCATAGTCCAACAGTCCGGCCAAAGGATATAGTCCGGCTGTCCGGAGACCCCCTAATCCAGGACTCCCTCAGGGGATGTCAGGACGACGCCTGCCCCCAGACCAGCCAGCATCTTAGAGCCGTCAAAGTGCATGATCCCATTGGAGTACGCGCCGTACTCTTTAAGGAGTTCGGCTTCCGTCCATTCGGCGATGAAATCAGCCAGTACTTGCGATTTAATGGCTCGCCGTGGTTTGTATGTTATGTCGAACGGGAGGAGCTCTATAGCCCATTTAGCAATCCGGCTCGTGGCATCGCGATTATTTATTATGTCGTTGAGTGGTACTTCGAAGGCCACCGTAATTGAACACTCTTGAAAGTAGTGTCGTAGTTTCCGGGATGCCATGAAGACCGTGTATGCTATCTTTTGATAATGTGGGTACCGTGATTTGCATGGAGTGAGGACGGTGGATAGGTAGTATACCGGCTTTTGAAGCGGGAACTTATGTCCGTCCGTCTCTCATTCGACGACGAGCACTGTGCTTACAACTTGGTGTGTGTCCGCTATATATAACAACATTGGTTCGCCGACATTTGGCACGGCCAAGATTGGGTTGGTGGCCAATACGGCTTTTATTTCTTCCAATCCGGCCGTGGCCGCATCGGTCCACTCGAAGTGTTCGGTGCGTCGAAGAAGGCGATAAAGAGGTAGTGCATTTTCCCCTAATCGGGAGATAAAGCGGCTTAAGGCAGCCATGCATCCAGTTAATTTTTGGATTTGCTTGAGGTCTGTTGGGATAGCCAACTATGACAAACCTAGGATTTTAGGCGGATTTGCTTCAATTCCTCTATTGGAGACGATGAGCCCAAGAGTTTTCCGGCAGGCACGCCGAAAATGCATTTTTCCGGATTGAGCTTGATGTCATATGTTCGGAGATTGTCGAATGTAAGCATCAAGTCGTTAATTAAAGATTTGACATGTCTGGTTTTAATGACCATGTCATCTACGTATGCCTCCACTATTTTGCCAATGTGTTCCCAGGCATGTCTGAATCATGCGTTGATAGGTTGCACCGGCGTTTTTGAGCCCGAAAGGCATGGTGTTAAAACAGAAGGGGCCGCATGGAGTGATAAATGCCGTTGCGGCTTGACCGGACTCCGCCATCTTAATTTGATGGTATCCTGAGTATGCGTCGAGGAAACACAATGAGTCTTGTCCTGCGGTAGCGTTGATAATTTGATTGATGCGGGGGAGGGGGAAGGGATCCTTGGGGCAAGCCTTATTAAGGTCCTTGAAATTGACACATAGGCACCAGGATTTGTCCTTCTTTGGTACCATCACCAGGTTTGCTAGCCAGTCCGGATGTTTTATTTCTCTAATGAATCTGGCCTTGACTAACTTGGCTAGCTCTTCTCCCATGGCTTGTCGATTAGGCTCAGAGAAACGCTGAAGAGTTTGCTTGACCGGCTTGAACCCCTTTAGAATGTTAAGGCTATGCTCGGCCATCCTGCATGGGATTCCTCGCATGTCTGAAGGATGTCAGGCGAAGATGTCCCAATTCTCACGCAAGAACTCCCGCAGTGCGGCGTCTGTTGTGGGGTTCAGCTGTGCCTTGTTGGATGCTGTTTTTGTAGGGTCCGTTGGGTGGACCTGGAATTTGACTATTTCGTCCGCTGGTTTAAAAGAGGTGGACTTGGGTCTTTTGTCGAGTATCACGTCGTCCCTATCCACTGTGGAGCGCTGCGCAGTTAGTTCTTCGGCCGCAAGGGCTTCGGATAACGCCTCGAGGGCTAGTGCGGCAGTTTTATTTTCAGCGCGGAGTGCTATGTCCGGATCACTAGCCAGAGTGATTATTCCATTGGGCCCGGGCATTTTGAGCTTCATGTACCCGTAATGGGGTATAGCTTGGAAGATCGCGAATGCCTCCTGCCCTAAAAGGGCGTGGTATCTGCTACTGAACGGGGCCACTTGGAATGTGATTTCTTCGGACCTATAATTCTCCGGCGTGCCAAATACCACATCTAGTGTGATTTTTCCCGCACATCGTGCCTCCCGACTAGGGATGATTCCTCTGAAGGTCGTGCTGCTTTGCTCAATGCGGCTCATGTCTATTTCCATCTTGCTAAGAGTTTCCTCGTAGATGAGGTTTAATCTGCTGCCACCGTCCATGAGCACTTTAGTAAGCCGGAAGCCATCCACAACTGGACTAAGGACCAAAGCGGCTGGTGCTCGGGCTATTCGGAATTGAGGTTCGTCACTGGCATTGAAGGTTATGGCCGTGTCATTCCATGGATTTATTGCTACCACGTGGCAGACTTCGGCAAGGCTGCGGAGTGTTCGCTTGCGCCTATTATTTGAGGCGAAGGTCTCGAAGACTGTCAATACTATATTGTTATTTTCCACAGGATGGTGCTCTGTTGTATTGTTGGTGAGGATATCCTCGCAGCTCTTGGCCACCTGCTGGAGTATCCAACATGCTCTAAGGCTGTGTGTTGGCAAGGTATCCGCTGTACTGTGAATTTTGCATGGCCCATTGAGCCATCCCTCCAATACAGTTCCATGCCCTGTAGTGGGCTTTGGTTTCTTTGTAATTGGATCAGGTGACTTACGAGAGTACGCCCTTTTAGTTCGGAAGGGGGGTTTAGTGAGAGCCGGAGGGTCCCGGAATTTTGTTTGGGTTTTCCAGGCGCTTTCCATCGCACAATACTTCCGTACTATGGCCGCTAAGTCAGCAAAGTGTGCTATGTCACAGCGACATATGGCGTTGAGGATTCCCTTGTCCGTGCAATTTTTGCAAAAGAATGAAATTGCGTCTTCCTCGTGACAGTCCTTGACCTTGCTCATTACAAGGAGGAATCTGGCCCAATAGTGATCTACTGTCTCTTGGAGCTCTTGTCTAATGTGGGAAAGATCACTTGAGTCTGGGTGGGTTGGTAGATTTAGGTCCGAACCCTGACCCGATCTGAGGCCCAGGGGTGGAGGAGTTTCCGAGCTTAACAGTTCGGGCTCCGGGATGTTCCCCAATAGTACTGTCCCGCTGTCTAATTCTAGGTTCGAAGCTTGGTCCATGTCCTCCCGTGGATGGGTATCCGGCTCGGAGAGCTCGGAAATCCAGACATAGTTTGTCCTCAAAATAGAGGAAGAATCGCTGCATTGCTCCTCCACCACCGCTATTTGATGGGTGACCGGCGGAGAGTTAATCTCCCTTTGGTCGGGTTTAAGCCCGATCCGATCATAGTCCGCATCAACTCCCAGGGCGGCGATGCGATCCAAGAGCTCGTTCAAGGAAGAGAGCTCTATTGGATCCATCTGCTTGACGAATACCGAGCCGACGTGGAGGCTGTTTTTGATGACCCGAGAAGTCATCGTCGGCGCGACGGCCGAACGGGCGGTCATGACGAAGCCGCCTAGTTGGAGGGTTTGGCCTACAGCCAGGGCTCCCCTCGAGGTGATGTTGTCCTTGACAACAAGACGAGCCATCCAGCCTTATCATGACGGCCCAGTGGAACTCTCAATGAAAGCACCAATGTCGGTGTCAAAACCGGCGGATCTCGGGTAGGGGGTCCCGAACTGTGCGTCTAAAGCGGATGGTAACAGGAGGCGGGGGACACAATGTTTACCCAGGTTCGGGCCCTCTCGATGGAGGTAATACCCTACTTCCTGCTTGATTGACCTTGATGATATGAGTATTACAATAGTTGATCTACCACGAGATCGTAGAGGCTAAATCCTAGAAGCTAGCCTATGATTATGATTGTTGTTGTCCTACGGACTAAACCCTCCGGTTTATATAGACACCGGAGGGAGCTAGGGTTACACAGAGTCGGTTACAAGGAAGGAGATCTACATATCCGAATTTCCAAGCTTGCCTTCCACGCAAAGGAGAGTCCCACCCGGACATGGGACGAAGTCTTCAATCTTGTATCTTCTAGTCCAACAGTCCGGCCAAAGCATATAGTCCGGCTGTCCGAGGACCCCCTAATCCAGGACTCCCTTAGTTGCCCTTTTAGAACTTATGCTTATAGACATATGCCTTTTGGTTTATGCAATGCACCTGCTACCCTTCAAAGATGTATGACTGTTATATTCTCTGATTTTTTTGAAAAGATTGTTGAGGTTTTCATGGATGATTTTTCTGTTTATGGAACTTCTTTTGATGATTGCTTAAGCAACCTTGATCAAGTTTTGTAGAGATGTGAGCAAACTAATCTTGTCTTGAATTGGGAGAAGTGCCACTTTATGGTTAATAAAGGTATTGTATTGGGGCATAAAATTTCTGAACGAGGTATTGAGGTGGATAAATCTAAAGTTCATGCAATTGAGAAAATGCCATGTCCTAAGGATATTAAAGGAATTTGTAGTTTCCTTGGTCATGATGGTTTCTACAAGAGGTTTATTAAAGACTTCTCTAAAACTTCTAGGCCTCTTACAAATCTTTTACAAAAGGATGTTCCATTTGTTTTTGATGATGATTGTGCAGAAGCCTTTGAAACACTTAAGAAAGCCTTAACTTCTGCACTTATTATTGAACCACCTGACTGAACTTGCCTTCTAAAATTATGTGTGATGCTATTGATTATGTTGTTGGTGATGCTCTAGGAAAAAGAGTTGATAAGAAATTAAATGTTATTCATTATGCTAAGAAAACTCTAGATAGTGCCCAATGAAATTATGCTACTACTGAAAAAAAATTAGCAGCCATGTTTGCTTGTGACAAATTCAGGTCTTACATTATTGATTCCAAAGTAATTGTTCACACTGGTCATGTTGCTATAAAATATCTTATGGAAAAGAAAGATGCTAAATCTAGACTCATTAGGTGGGTTCTTCTCCTACAAGAATTTGATTTACATATTACTACTGATAGAAAAGGAGCTGAGAACCCCGTAGCCAATAACTTGTCTAGGTTAGAAAATATTCTTGATGACCCACTACCTATTGATGATAGCTTTGCCAATGAACAACTAGTTGCAATAAATGTTTCTCATAACACTCCTTGGTATGCTGACTATGCTAATTACATTGTTGATAAATATATACCACCTAGTTTCACATACCAACAAAAGGAAACATTCTTTCATAATTTAAGACATTACTTTTGGGATGACCCACATCTTTATAAAGAAGGAGTAGATGGTATTGTTAGATATTGTGTACCTGAGCATGAACAGGAACAAATCCTACGGAAATGTCACTCCGAAGCTTTTGGAGGGCATCATGCGGGAGATAGAATTGCTCACAAGGTATTGCAATTTGGTTTTTATTGGCCTACTCTCTTCAAGGATGCCCGTAAGTTTGTTTTATATTGTGATGAATGCCAAAGGATAGGTAATTTCGGTAAGCGTTAGGAAATGCCTATGCATTATTCACTTGTTGTTGAACCATTTGATGTTTGGGGTTTTGATTATATGGGACCATTCCCTTCCTCTAATGGGTATACACATATTTTGGATGATCTTGATTATGTTACTAAGTGGGTAGAAGCTATTCCAACTAGTAGTGTTGATCATAACACTTCCATTAAAATGCTTAAAGAAGTTATTTTCCCAAGGTTTGGAGTCCCCAGATATCAATGTATGATGGTGGTTCACACTTTATTCATGGTGCTTTCCGTAAAATGCTTGCTAAATATGATGTCAACCATAGAATTGAGTCACCCTATCATCCTCAATCTAGTGGTCAAGTTGAACTTAGCAATAGAGAAATAAAACTAATATTACAAAAGATTGTCAATAGGTCCCGAAAGAGTTGGTCTAAGAAATTGGATGGTGCACTTTGGGCCTATAGAATAGCTTATAAAAATCCTATGGGTATGTCTCCTTATAAATGGTTTATGGAAAAGCTTGTCATTTGCCTCTTGAGTTAGAACATAAAGCATATTAGGCAATTAAAGAACTCAACTATGATATCAAGCTTGCCGGTGAAAAGAGGCCATTTGATATTAGCTCACTAGATGAATGGAGAACCCAAGCTTATGAAGATGCCAAATTATTTAAAGAAAAAGTTAAAAGATGGCATGATACACTACAAAATATACAGTTCTGTGATGATACGTGTTTGTCACAGTAGGTCATGTTTTCTGTCATGCATGTACATCCATGATGATTTTATGACAGAATCAAGATAGTCATACCCGTGCTGTCGTAGAAGTGTTTCATGACATTACCAAAATTATCATCATGGAAGTGCTTTCGTCAAGGGTAACCGACATGTGGCATCCACCGTAACGGGTTGTCGTTAAGATATCGAGTCCAGTTTTGGATTCGATAACCCGTTAACAGCCCAGACCAATGGGGATTTTCCACGTGTAAAATTCTCAATGCCTAGAGGAACCACGTGTCGGCTCACCGTTGGGACAAATGTCATCCACACATTGGACAGGAGGCGCCTATGATACGTCGACACGTGGCACGGGCCAACAGAGGCCCATTCCGGTGAAAAGGCCGGCCCATTTGACTTGGTCAAAAGGTAGCGGGCCGGCCGACAGAAAGACTGTTAATGGCATGTTCGTATATAGCCCGTTTACGGCCCACTAACTCACGACCCATTACGGCCTATCTGAATTAAGCCCGGTAGCTTCATCTGGGTCGTCCAATATGATTCTAGCCCGTTGTAACTTCCGGCCCATGTATGGCCCATGACGTCTTTCGGCCCATATGAGTCCCTTTGTAACACTTGGCCCATTAATGACCCGTGGTGAAACTAGCCCATAATGAACAGTGTACCACTTTATACCCATTAACGACCCATTATTCCATTGATCCATTTCCAAGCCATGTTATCTTTCGGCCTTCTCAGGGCTGATACATCTCCAACGTATCTATAATTTTTTATTGTTCCATGCTATTATATTATCTGTTTTGGATGTTTTATATGCATTAATATGCTATTTTATATTATTTTTGGGACTAACATATTAACCTAGAGCCCAGTGCCAGTTCCTGTTTTTCCCTGTTTTTGAGTTTCGCAGAAAAGGAATACCAAACGGTGTCCAAACGGAATAAAACCTTCGCGATGATTTTTCTTGGACCAGAAGACAACTAGGAGACTTGGAGATGAAGTCGGAGGAGCCACGAGGCGGCCACAAGGATGGAGGGCGCGCCCCCACCCTTGTGGGCCCCTAGTGCACCTCCTGGCCTAATTCTCGCGCCTATATATTCCCATATATCCCCAAACCAACAGAGGCATCCACAAAACCACTTTTCCACCACTGCAACCTTCTATACCCGTGAGATCCCATCTAGGGACCTTTCCTGGCACCCTGCCAGAGGGGGATTCGATCACAGAGGGCTTCTACATCAACTCTATTGCCCTTCCGATGAAGCGTGAGTAGTTTACCACAGACCTACGGGTCCATAGCTAGTATCCAGATGGCTTCTTCTCTCTCTTTGATTCTCAATACCATGTTCTCCTCGATGTTCTTAGAGATCTATTTGATGTAATACTTTTTTGCGGTGTGTTTGTCAAGATCCGATGAATTATGGATTTATGATCAGCTTATCTATGAATATTATTTGAATCTTCTCTGAATTCTTATATGCATGATTTGATATCTTTGTAATTCTCTTCAAACTACCGGTTTGGTTTGGCCAACTAGATTGGTTTTTCTTGCAATGGGAGAAGTGCTTAGCTTTGGGTTCAATCTTGCGGTGTACTTTCCCAATGACAGTAGGGGCAGCAAGGCATGTATTGTATTGTTGCCATCGAGGATAAAAATATGAGGTTTTCATCATATTTCTTGAGTTAATTCCTCTACATCATGTCATCTTGCTTAATGCGTTACTCTGTTCTTTATGAACTTAATACTCTAGATGCATGCTGGATAGCGGTCGATGTGTGGAGTAATAGTAGTAGATGCAGAATCATTTCGGTTTACTTGACATGGACGTGATGCCTATATTCATGATCACTGCCTTAGATATCGTCATAACTTTGCGCTTTTCTATTAATTGCTCGGCAGTAATTTGTTCACCCACCATATTATTTATCTTGAGAGAAGCCTCTAATGAAACCTATGGCCCCGGGTCTAGTTTCCATTATATAAGTTTCCGATCAACTATTTTGCAATCTTTTACTTTCCGATCTATAAACCAAAAATATCAAAAATATTTACTTTATCGTTTATCTATCTCTATCAGATCTCACTTTTGCAAGTAACCGTGAACGGATTGACAACCCCTTTATCGCACTGGGTGCAAGTTGTTTGATTGTTTGTGCAGGTATTCAATGACTTGTGCGTTGTCTCCTACTGGATTGATACCTTAGTTCTCAAATTGAGGAAAATACTTATCTCTACTTTGCTGCATCACCATTTCCTCTTCAAGGGAAAAACCAATGCAAGCTCAAGAAGTAGCAGGAAGAATTTATGGCACCGTTGCCGGGGAGATCTATGCCAAGCCAAGTCAAGATTTGTCTCCTGTCAACTTGCCAATTTCTGGCGCCGTTGCCGGGGAGATCTACGTCAAGTCAAGCCATACGAAGTACCCATCATAAAATCTCATCTCTTGCATTACATTATTCGCCATTCGCCTCTCATTTTCCCCTCCCCCACTTATAAAACGATTTTCGAAAATATTTGCTCTTCCTCTCGTGGTCCTCGTGTTTACTTAAGTTCGTCTTTCTATCACTATGGCCAACTCTAAAAGGGCTAAGGGTTTTCTCCCAAGTTTAGTTACTTCGGATAGCCCCTCTGCCCTTTCTAAGCTCATAAATAATGATGCTATGGAAAGGCTTACCGGGGTTGTTAAGGAAAATTTCAACAATTCTGATGAAGATGATTCTAGACTTTTTCGTTATTTGCTTGATGAATCTTTGAAATATGATTGGGATAGGCTGTTGAGGATTCGATCTAGCTATGTGCCCCAATGTCAAATTGAGATATACTTGATAAGCTTTTATGTTGGTTTACCTCCTTCTTTTAAGCAAGTTTTGGATTCTATATTTGATAATGGTTTTCTTGGAGGGGATGCCATTGATACTTATGAGAAGATGGAAACCATATCTGGGCACCCCAAGGGAGAAAATGTTGAATCAACTACTCTTATGTGCTTTTATCAAAATGAAATAATCAAAGAGATGAAGGCTAGTTTAGATGCAAATTTTTGTAACGTGCTTAATCTTTCTTCTACTATTCATGGCCATGTGCTTTCACAAAATAGAAAGATAAGTGTCATGGATAAGAATTTTCCTCTTTACTTCCAAAAGGGGGGATGACAATACCTAGATCTATTCGTGTTTTATGCCTAGCTAAGGGCGTTAAACAATAGCGCTTGTTGGGAGGCAACGTAATTTTATTTTTTGATTTTGCTTTTTAGGTTCTGCTTTGCAATAAATAATTCATCTAGCCTCTGTTTAGATGTGGTTTTGTGTTTTAATTAGTGTTTGTGCCAAGTAAGACCTTTGAGATAGCTTACGGTGATAGTTGATTTGATCTTGCTGAAAAACAGAAACTTTTGCGCTCAGGAAAACAATTCTCATTTTTAACGGAAGCGTGATAAAATACTGATTCCTTTTAGAAGATTAATAAACAAATTTCTTAGGTTTTCCTAATTTTTCAGAATTTTTGGAGTTACAGAAGTATTCGAAATATCCAGATTTCTATAAACTATTCTGTTTTTGATAGATTCTATTTTCTATGCGTTGTTTGCTTATTTTGATGATTCTATGGGTAGTATGGGGGGTGATACGTCCATTTTGCATCATGTTTCCTTACTGTTATTTATAGTTTTTTATCCATAGTAATGCTCTTTGGAGTAATTCTAATTCCTTTTCTCTCATAATTTGCAAGGTACACACCAAGAGGGAGAATTCCGGCTGCTGGAAATCTGGACCTGAAAAAGCTACGTCAGGCCACCTATTATGCACAACTCCAAATGGGCTAAAACTTCACGGAGATTTTTTATGGAATATATAAGAAATATTGGAGCCAATAAGTACCAGAGGGGAGCCACCAGGTGGGCACAACCCACCTGGGCGCGCCAGGCCCCCCTGGCACGCCCTGGTGGGTTGTGGCCTCCTCGGCCCACCTCCGGTGCCCATCTTTTGGTATATAAGACCTAGAAAAAAAAAGTAGAATACTTTCTGGATGAAGCGCCACCGCCTCGAGGTAGAACTTGGGCGGGAGCACTTTTGCCCTCCGACGAAGTGATTCTGCCGGGGGAACTTCCCTCCCGGAGGGGGAAATCATCAGCATCAGCATCACCAACAACTCTCCCATCTTGGGGAGGGCAATCTCCATCAACATATTCACCATCACCATCTCATCTCAAACCCTAGTTCATCTCTTGAATTCAATCTTGTTACCGGAACTATAGATTGTTGCTAAGGGGTGACTAGTAGTGTTGATTGCATCTTGTAGTTGATTACTATATGGTTTATTTGGTGGAAGATTATATGTTCAGATCCATTATGCATATTAATACCCCTTTGATCTTGAGCATGTTTATTGTTTGTGAGTAGTTACTTCTATTCTTGAGGTCATGGGATAAATCATGTTGCAAGTAATCATGTGAATCTGATATGTGTTCGATATTTTGATGGTATGCATGTTGTTATTCCCTTAGTGGTGTCATGTGAACGTTGACTACATGAAACTTCACCATATTTGGGCCTAAGGTAATGCATTGTGGAGTAGTAAATAGATGGTGGGTTGCGAGAGTGACAGAAACTTAAACCCCAGTTTATGCACTATTCCGTAAGGGACCGATCGGATCCTAGAGTTCAATGCTATGGTTAGAATTTATTCTTAATACTTTTCCCATAGTTGAGGATGCTTGCGGGAGGGTTAATCATAAGTAGGAGGTTTGTTCAAGTAAGAACAACACCTAAGCACCGGTCCACCCACATATCAAATTATCAGAGTAGCGAACACAAATCGAGCCAACACGATGAAAGTGACTAGATGAAATTCCCGTGTACCCTCAAGAACGTTTTGCTTATCATAAGAGACTGTTTTGTCCTGTCCTTTACCTAAAAAGGATTGGGCTACCTTGCTGCACTTTTGTTATTATTATCGTTACTTTCTCGTTACAAATTATCTTGTGATCTGTTGGAAATATGCCCTAGAGGCAATAATAAAAGCATTATTATTATATTTCCTTGTTCATGATAATTGTCTTTATTCATGCTATAATTGTGTTATCAGGAAATCGTAATACATGTGTGAATAATAGACACCAACATGTCCCTAGTAAGCCTCTAGTTGACTAGCTCGTTGATCAACAGATAGTCATGGTTTCCTGACTATGGACATTGGATGTCATTGATAACGAGATCACATCATTAGGAGAATGATGTGATGGACAAGACCCAATCCTAAACATAGCACATGATCGTATAGTTCGTTTGCTAGAGTTTTCCAATGTCAAAGTATCTTTTCCTTAGACCATGAGATCGTGTAACTCCCGGATACCGTAGGAGTGCTTTGGGTATACCAAACGTCACAACGTAACTGGGTGACTATAAAGGTAGACTACGGGTATCTCCGAAAGTGTCTGTTGGGTTGACATGGATCAAGACTGGGATTTGTCACTCCGTATGATGGAGAGGTATCACTGGGCCCACTCGGTAATGCATCATCATAATGAGCTCGAAGTGACCAAGTGTTCGGTCACGGGATCATGCATTGCGGTACGAGTAAAGTGACTTGCCGGTAACGAGATTGAACGAGGTATTGGGATACCGACGATCGAATCTCGGGCAAGTAACATATCGATTGACAAAGGGAATTGCATACGGGGTTGATTGTATCCTCGACATCGTGGTTCATCCGATGAGATCATCGTGGAGCATGTGGGAGCCAACATGGGTAACCAGATCCTGCTGTTGGTTATTGACCGGAGAGTCGTCTCGGTCATGTCTGCTTGTCTCCCGAACCCGTAGGGTCTACACACTTAAGGTTCGGTGACGCTAGGGTTGTGAAGATATGTATATGCAGTAACCCGAATGTTGTTCGGAGTCCCGGATGAGATCCCGGACGTCACGAGGAGTTCCGGAATGGTCCGGAGGTAAAGAATTATATATAGGAAGTGCTGTTTCGGCCATCGGGACAAGTTTCGGGGTCACCGGTATTGTACCGGGACCACCGGATGGGTCCCGGGGGTCCACCGGGTGGGGCCACCTATCCCGGGGGGGGGGGGCCCATGGGCTGAAGTGGGAGGGAACCCAGCCCATGGTGGGCTGGGGCGCCACCCCCCAAGGGCCCATGCGGCTAGGGTTGAGGGGAAACCCTAGAGGGGGCGCCCCCTTGCTTGGGGGGCAAGCCCCCCACCCTAGGCTGCCGCCCCCCTAGTAGATTCCATCTACTAGGGCCGGCGCCCCCCCCCTTGGCACCCCTATATGTAGTGGGGGAGAGGAGGGACTTCATACCCCAGCCCCTTGCTGGATCAAGAAGGAGGAGACGTCTCCCGTCCCGTACGTGTGTTGAACGCGGAGGTGCCGTCCGTTCGGCGCTTGGTCATCGGTGATTTGGATCACATCGTGTTCGACTACATCATCACCGTTCTTTGAACGCTTCCGTGCGCGATCTACAAAGGTATGTAGATGCATCCGATGACTCGTTGCTAGATGAACTCCTAGATGGATCTTGGTGAAACGAGTAGGAAATTTTTTGTTTTCTGCAACGCTCCCCAACACGATCAAACTACTCGCTACTTACAATTTCAGCACTTGCAAACAATACCTTACTGGAAACTACTTGTCATTTCCTTCTGCTCCTCGTTGGGTTCGACACTCTTACTTATCGAAAAGAGCTACAATTGATCCCCTATACTTTTGGGGCATCAAGGCTATTTTCTGGCGCCGTTGTCGGGGAGTGAAGCGCCTTTGGTAAGTGGAATTCGGTAAGGAAACATTTATATAGTGTGCTGAAATTTGTTGACACTTGTTACTATGGAAAACAATCCTTTGAGGGGTTTGTTAGGGGTATCTTCACCTCATCCGGAACCACAATTAGCCACCCCTCAACCTACTGCACCTACTCAAAATATTGAATATGAAATTCCTTCGGGTATGATAGGACAAATGCTAGCTAATCCTTATGCAAGAGATGGAACCGAACATCCTGACATGCACTTGATACATGTAGAACAAATTTGTGGATTGTTTAAGCTTGTAGGTTTGCCCAGGGATGAAGTTATGAAAAAGGTTTTCCCTTTATCTTTGAAGGGAAAAGCATTGGCATGGTATAGGCTATGCGATGATATTGGATCATGGAATTGGAATCATTTAAAATTGGAGTTTCACCAAAAAAAAATAGCCTGTGCATCTAGTTTATCGTGATCGGAATTATATATATAATTTTTTGCCTCGTGAAGGAGAAAGTATCACTCTAACTTGGGGGAGGCTTAAGGGTGTGTTTGTTTGGGCTGCAACTTCTTCGACTGTAGCTATAACGGCTCCAGCTGAAAGGAGCATCCGTAGCTGCTAGCTGCGGCTGAAAGGTTGGAGCCAAGATGCAGGTGTTTGGTAGCTGTGTTGTAGCAGTTGCGGCTGATGCTAAAACATACTAAAATGACTAGAATGCCCTCTCTTATTCTGTAGGTCGAGTTTAAGTGCTAATTTACTGTTATAACTGTAAATGACACAATTAAGAGTTGTTTTCGCTACATATTGCCACTTTCATAGTTTTTAACTGAAATTACAATTGTTTCATGTCAATTTGGAAGCACGGTTCCATTCCATCCATCAGACACACACGCGTCACACACACATACACGCATCATCCATCCACTAGTAGTAGCCCGCACACACACACTCCATGGATGTAGAGCACGTCCATGGATGCGGACAACACACGCACGCCAGATCTGGAGGGGCTCGGTGGTGGCCGAAATACGTGGGGCTCGGGGAGCACTTGGAGCGCGTGCACACATGATAAACACACTCACCCATGCATGCACCACACACAACCCATGGAGAAGCAGTGCTCGGGGCAGTGGCGCCGAGCTGCTTGCCGGCGTTGACTTTTCGAGCTCGGAACAAGAGGGTCGGCGTTGGGCTCAGAGGCAAGACGTTGGGCTGGAGGCTTCGTTCCGCCGGCAAAAGAAGACAAGGTGGCGACGGCGGCGATCTGGAGGAGGAACCCGCATGCTGTGTCGCTCATGAATGGAGAAGGGAAACAACGAAACGGTATGTGGCATTTGTGCTGCAGTATGGAAATCGGTGGGGGGCTAAAACCGTCCTTTGCCACTTTGGAGCTGGCTGCAAGGAGCTCCAGCCCGAATTATCAGCTGTGGCTTCTCGGTGCTATTTGCAGAGTGCTCCGCTGAAGAGCTCCATGGAGCCGGCCCAGAAAGAGGCTGTTTGGTGCAGCTCCAGCTTCTAGAGCCAAGAAGCCGTAGAAGCTGCTCTTTGGAGCCGAAACAAACACACCCTAAGTCAATGTTATATTCATGCCCCAATCATGAGCTCTCAAGATAAATTATTATTCAGAACTTTTATGCCCGGCTTTCTCGTAATGATCAAACCATGTTGGATACTTCTTGTGCTAGTTCTTTTATGAAGAAAACTATTGAATTCCGGTGGGACCTTCTGAAAAGAATTAAACGCAACTCTGAAGATTGGGAACTCGACAAATGTAAAGAGTGAGGTATATAAGATTAAGTATGATTGTGTTCAATCTTTTATGGATACCGATGCTTTTCAAAAGATTAGCACTAAATATGGGCTTGACTCTGAGATAGTAGCCTCCTTTTGTCAATCATTTTCTACTCATGTTGAACTCCCTAAAGAGGAATGACTTAACTATCACCCACCTATTAAAGAAGAAATTAAAGAACCAGTACTAGTTAAAGAAGAAACCATTCTCTATAATGTTGATCCAGTTGTTCCTACTGCTTATATTGAGAAACCCCCTTTTCCTGTTAGGATAAAGGAACATGCTAAAGTTGCAACCGTGGTTAACAAAAGCTCTGTCAGAACACCTAAACTAGATTAACAAATTAGAGTTGAACCTAATATTGCTATGGTTAAACATCTCTTAGAAGAAGATGTGGATGGGCATGTTATTTACCTCTGTAAAGAAGCTTCTAGAATTGCTAAACCTGATATAAAAGATAAACATAGACATGTTGTGGGCATGCCTGTTATTTTGGTTAAAATAGGAGATCACTGTTACATGGTTTATGTGACATGGGTGCTAGTGTGAGTGCTATTCCTTACAAATTATATCAAGAAATTAGGGAAGACATAGCACCTACAGAGTTAGAAGACATAGATGTTACTATTAAACTTGCTAATAGAGACACCATATCACCATGTGGGATTATTAGAGATGTTGAAGTCTTGTGTGGGAAGATAAAATATCCTACTGATTTTCTTGTTCTTGTTACCCCGCAAGATGACTTCTGTCCCATTATCTTTGGAAGACCTTTCCTGAACATAGTTAATGATAGGATAGATTGCCAGAAACAAACTGTGGATGTTAGTTTGGTGATGAGTCTCATCAGTTTAATTTTTCCAAGTTTAGTATAAACCATCATGAAAAAGAATTGCCTAGTAAGGATGAATTAATTGGTCTTGCTTCTATTGCTGTGCCACCTACTGATCCTTTAGAACAATACTTGCTAGGCCATGAAAATGATTTACATATGCATGAAAGAAATGAAATAGATAATATTTTCTTTGAACAACGCCCTCTGCTTAAACACAATTTGCCTATTGAAACTCTTGGAGGTCCTTCTCCACCTAAATGTGATCCCGTGTTTGAATTAAAACAATTGACAGACACTCTAAAATATCTTTTCTTGATGAAAAGAAGATATATCCTGTTATTACTAGTGCTAACCTTTCAGAACATGAAGAAGAAAGATTATTGAAGGTTCTAATAAAGTACCGAGCTTCTATTGGATATACTCTTGATGATTTAAAGGGCATTAGTCCTACTCTATGTCAGCACAAAATTAATATGGAACCTGATGCTAAACCAGTTGTTGATCACCAACGTCGGTTAAATACAAAGATGAAAGAGGTGGTAAGAGCGGAAATATTAAAACTTCAGGAAGCAGGTATAATCTATCATATAGCTGATAGTAGATGGGTAAGCCCTGTTCATTGTGTCCCTAAGAAAGGAGGTATTACTGTTGTTCCTAATGATAAGAATGAACTTATTCCACAAAGAATTAATTGTTACAGGCTATAGAATGGTAATTGATTTCAGAAAATTAAATAAAGCTACTAGAAAATACCATCACCCTTTGCCTTTTATTGATCAAATGCTTGAAAGATTATCTAAGCACACACACTTTTGCTTCCGTGATGGATATTCTTGTTTTTCACAAAAACCTGTTTCTCAACCCGATCAAGAAAAGACCACTTTTACTTGTCCTTTTGGAAACTATGCTTATAGACGTATGCCTTTTGGTTTATGTAATGCACCTACTACCTTTCAAAGATGCATGATGGCTATATTCTCTGAGTTTTGTGAAAAGATTGTTGATGTTTTCATGGATGACTTCTCTATTTACGGGAAGTCTTTTGATGATTGCTTAAGCAATCTTGATTGAGTTTTGTAGAGTTGTGAACAAACAAATCTTGTCTTGAATTGGGTGAAGTGCCACTTTATGATTAATGAAGGCATTGTCTTGGGTCATACAATTTCTGAAAAAGGTATTGTAGTGGATAAAGCTAAAGTTGATGCAATTGAGAAAATGCCATGTCCCAAGGACATCAAAGGTATTCGTAGTTTCTTAGGTCATGCTGGTTTCTATAGGAGATTTATCAAAGACTTTTCTAAAATTTCTAGGCCCCTTACTGATCTTTTGCAAAAGGATATTCCTTTTGTCTTTGATGATGATTGTCTTGAAGCCTTTAAAACACTCAAGAAAGCTTTAATCACTGCACCTATAGTTCAACCACCGGATTGGGATTCGCCTTTTGAAACTATGTGTGATGCTAGTGATTATGATGTTGGTTCTGTTCTAGGACAAAGAGTTGACAAAAAATTGAATGTTATTCATTATGCTAGTAAAACTCTAGACAATGCTTAGAAAAAATTATGCTACTACTGAAAAAGAATTCTTAGCAATGGTGTTTGCTTGTGATAAGTTTAGACCTTATATTGTTGATTCTAAAGTAACTATTCACACAGACCATGCTGCTATTAAATATCTTATGGAAAAGAAAGATGCTAAACCTAGACTTATTCGTTGGGTTCTTGATGCGGAGCATCCTACGGGCATCACCATGTCAAGAGTCCGTTTGGCAAGTGACACATGCGACATCTACTTCACATACACAAAGGTGAATCATCTCCTTTACTCGTGCTCACTTGACCCCTTCGAGGATGGTATACTACTTGACGCTCCACTCATGTGCATGCATAGGTATTGTTGGAACGCTACGGATGACGAGGAGGAGTGTGATTCCAAGTGTACAACTACATCATCCGCGATGGAAGCGTGGAAACGAAGATGCAAGAAGAAGGGTTGCCGAAGAAGCTCCAGCGAGCGGACGTCCGGACGACACTGGACGACCGGCCCCTCCCAGCGAGCAGACGTCCGGCCCCCACCGGACGACCGGTACATCTACACCCGAGCCCATTCAGCGGAAGACTGACGGCACCGGACGACCGCCAGTTACCGGACATCCGGTGCCACCTCAACCGAGCCAAAGTGAGCGGAAGTCCAGCGACTACCGGACGTCCGGAAGCCCACGAGCCACCGGACGACCGGTCCCCATCGGACGTCCGGTACCTGTCTGCGTACAGAGATTAGGTCAGAGGCCCATGTATCCCTCTCCCACTTACCCCTTCGTGGACCTAGACTATATATACTCCTCCACCTCCTCCTAGTTAGGGTGAGCGTTGGTTTAGCTCATATTTAGAGATAGAGCTACGCTCATCCACTTAGGATCTACTCCTTGAGAGAGACCGCGGTGTTAGACAGTATATACGTAGCCTCTGTACACATATTGTAACATTGTATTGTACCTCTTGGTACCTCTATATAATGAGATAGCCACACCCCGTTTAGGGTGTCGAGCAGTTTCCCAAAACCATATGTTTTACATGGTATCAGTTTAGGTTATGATGTCTTCCGCTGCCCCCGCCACCACCGCCGTCGCGCCGACTTCCGTCGCCGCCGTTGCACCGGTCCTCGCCCCTACGTCGTCGTTCCTCGCCTCTCGGCCCCTCGCGACGGCCTATGGAGCCCTTCCGCCGCCAGGGTCCCCGATTGGATCGGGCGCCTCGGGGGATCCTACCTCGACCGAGATCGCCATGCCGCCGCACTATGGCGTTGTTGCGCCACCGCCTTACGGCGTCGCCCCTACCTAGTACGGCGCCTCTTCGGTGGCCCATGGCTCACTGCCGCCGCCGTTGTCTTCATGGCCGGTAGCATCCTACGGGCGCCGCCCCCTCATCAACCCTATGCGGCACCCTCGCGGCATCCCTACGGGCCGCCGCTGGCGCAGCCCTACTGGGCGCCGCCCCAGCAGCAGTCCTACTCGGCGCCGCCACTGCAATCCTATGAGGCGCTGCCGCACCCACCCTACCCCGCACCGACCGGGTCCGCGGCCCCTTCGTCGCAGCAACCCTACGGGGCTGCGGCCTACGGCGCCCCAGCCGCGGGTCCTCCCGACTTCTACTCACCGTACTCGGTGGTTGCTGCTCATCCTGACACGGCCCTGTTTTACTTCTCACACATGCTGCCGGTGAAGCTCGCGCCGGACAACTACTTGTCCTGACGTGCTCAGGTGCTGCCTCTTCTGCGGAGCCGCTACTTGGAGAGCTATGTTGACGGATCCATCCTGTGTTCGCCCCCTAATCATCCGGCGTATCACACATGGGTGGCCCAGGATCAGGCCATCCTCTCCGCCATCCAGTCTTCGCTCACTCTGAGCGTCTCATCGATGGTCATCTTCGCCGCTACATCCCGGGAGGCATGGGCCGCGCTTCACACCAGCTTCGCCTCCCAGTCTCAGGCGCGTGCTCATTCCATACGCACTGAGCTGGGTGAGACCAAGCTTGGTGACCTCAGCATCACAGACTACTTCAACAAGATGACCGGTCTCGCCGACACGTTGGCCTCCGTTGGCCAGCCACTACCGGACGAGGAGTTCACCACCTACGTGCTTAACAGGCTTGATGATTATGATAATCTCATTGAGAACGTCCATGGCCGCGATGATCCGCTCCCACCTCGTGAGCTTTATGCACGACTCCTTGGTCGTGAACAGCGGATCAAGGCGCGTCGTGTCTCCCCAGGCTTCGCCTCTGCCAATGCCGCGACTCGCGGCAAACCTCCAAAGTCGTCACCATCGGGTGGCAAACCAGCGCCCTCCTCACAGCCGGCCTCGCGGGGCAATGCGCCGACCATCTCGGGTCGTAGCCGGCCCATTGCTTGTTGTCCTTGTTGTGGTGCTCAGCAGGCCTGCCAGCTGTGTGGCCTTGAGCGCCACATTGCCTCTCGCTGTCATCGTCGCTACAAGCAAGACTTTCTGGGCCTGGGCAACAATGGCAAAGGGAATGATAAGCAGGTCGCCATCGCGGTGATGAGTCATGAGCATGGCCGCAATCCGTCCTACTCCATCGATCCTACGTGGTATATGGACACCGGAGCTACCAACCACCTCACCGGCGAGATGGGCAAGCTCTCTACTCAGGAGCCATATCGTGGTCATGATCAGGTGCACACCGCCAGTGGAGCAGGTATGCGCATCTCCCATCACTACAAAAAAATACACTTCCGTGATGATACGTGTTTGCCACGGTAGGTCGCATTTTCTGTCATGCATGTACATCCATGACGATTTTATGACAGAATCAAGATAGTCATACCTGTGCTGTCGTAGAAGTGTTCCATGACATTACCAAAATTATCATCACGGAAGTGTCCACTTCCATGACGATAAATCCCGCGTCACAGAAGTGCTTTCGTCAAGGGTGACCGACACGTGGCATCCACCGTAACGGAACGCCGTTAAGCTATCGGGTCGGGTTTTGGATCCGATAACCCGTTAACAGCCCCGACCAATGGGGATTTTCCACGTGTAAAATCATCGTTGGCTGGAGGAAACACGCGCCGGCTCATCGCTGGGACAGATGTCATCCACTCATTGGACAGAAGGCACCTATGATACATCGACATGTGGCACGGCCCAACAGAGGCCCATTCCTGTGAAAATGCCGGCCCGTTTGACTTGGTCAAAAGGTGGCGGGCCGGCCCATGTAAAGCCTGTTAACGGCCTGTTCGCATATAGCCCATTTACAGCCCGCTAACCCAAGGCCCGTTATGCCCTATCCGAATTAGGCCCAGTAGCGTCATCTGGGCCACCCAATATGATTCCAGCCCGTTTTCACTTCTGGCCCATGTATGGCCCATGATGTCTTTTGACCCATATGAGGCCCTATGTAACTCTTGGCCTATTAATGGCCCGTGGTGAAACTGGCCCGTAATGAACAGTGTATCACTTTACACCCATTAACGGCCCGTGGTGAAACTGGCCCGTAATGAACAGTGTATCACTTTATACCCATTAACGGCCCGTTATTCCGTTGGGCCGTTTCCAGCCCATGTTATCTTTCGGCCTTCTGAGAGCCCATTTATTCTTGGGCTCATTTCCAGCATTCGCTTACTTACGGCCCATTACTGTCATTTTCTGCTCATGAGCCAAATTCAGCCCGTGGTTACAGTCGGCCTGTTTGTGGCCCGTTAATACGTTGAGCCGTTTTCATAGCGTCATCAAATACGACCTATTAACGATGGCCCGTTATGGTCGGCCCATGAACGGACGATTCCAACTCTATCCCGTTTACGGCCATAATGCGGCCTATTATTGGCCCATGTTTGGCCAATCGATCATACTGCCCGTACAAGGCCCATTGATGATATAGCCCATAGAAGGCCCACTGTTTCTATGGCCCGTAGGAGGCCTAGTGTCACTACAGTAAATATTATCCCATGGTTATTGTGGCCTAGTTCTAAAAAATAGGTTATTGCAGCCACTAGCAAACCGTGGAAAAAGAACAGCAATGACTACAAGCAAACAAATAAACAAGACAACAAGGAAATAAATAAGCAAGCAACTTACGCTAGGCTATCACGGCTATCACACATATTACATCCACTGGGCATCAAAGTTCACCACCAGTGCAAATAAACGCGCCGACCAAAGAATATTCAAAACTGAGAGCACTTCAGAAGGCACTAGGCCTGGCCAGGTCGGGCCCCCCAAACAGCTGAAGAAGCTGAGTAGACCTCATTTGTGTTAATGATAGATGCATCAACACTAGATTTAAGGCATGATGGTGCGCACGGCAGTCCTCTGACATCTTCATTGCATCTTTGACTTCAAGTCGGAGCTGAGCTGAAGCAAGCCTTTCCGCTTTAAGTTTAATCTAAAGAAGTCGAACTGATTGAGGCAGCGACTGTATAGAGGTTGTCTCACACGTGCCGGTGAGTAGCTTCAACTCACTGTCTTCATTAAGACAGGACCTTGGGGTCATCTCGCTGTCCTCAAGATGGTTTGGCTCACTATCTTCCCTAAAGTTCTGCCTGGCGTAAGAGATACGAGTCTGAAAGACAAACAAGGAGACACGTAACAGGTTTCACAATTATATAAGCAAATAAATGGATCTGTTCTGCATAAGGAACATGTTTTTACAACTACAATTTGAAACTGGTAGTTGTTGCAAACATCCAATCAGATGTAAACAGCAAAGCAAACAGCAGTGGAGGAAATGATGCCTATCCAAATCTATACTAGAACAAAGTTTGAAGGCTTGAGAAGGATGAACTTACATTACATGTTAACACGGGCTGGACAAAGCCCTTCTCCATGTTGATGGAAGGATAATTCAATAAATTCCCCAAAGAAAATTCTTTATAAGCGTTGCCATTATTCTACATTTTGCAAAGAGTAAATATAGATCAAATAATATTGGAAGAAACAGAGGATAATGAAGCTCAGGTGCAGACTGATGATACATAATCAAATAGCAATTAATTAAGTACATCGTTACAAGGAAAAAGGGAGAGAGGTACTGACAAGAGCAATGCAGAGCCCATTATTGTTTTGAGATCGTATGATCCTTTGAGCAAGGAGATTCATCTGAAATTAGTTTTCATACAAGAGAGAAGGTAAGGCACAAGCAGAAATTTAGGAGTTCAAATTTTGAATTGATATCATAGACAGTACCTGACGCTGGGCTCCCAGCAGTTCTAATAGGGGTTTGGCCACTGGAGTAGGGGTAAAGTGTGGTACAGTTGGGCCTGTGTTTTCTGTGGCTGCTGATCTATCTGATTTAATAGGTATCACTACCTTTTCCAAATACCTAGTTTTTACTCCTTGAGGATCTGCACTCACCCTCTTCCTTTTGGACATCTATTACGAAAGAACAACATTTGACTAGAAAAACATAGTGTGACAACACATGGAATAGCTACACAAAATGGATAGGTATGGCATATACTCATATATGATGCTTAAACTAAGCAGATGGTGTAACAAAGTAGAAGTAATGCAAGAGGTCAGATGCAAAATATGTGCGACCAATACAACTTTGCAAAGTTAGAGCAAGCACCTTGAATGGTGAATAAGATAGGCCACCCTCCACCATGCCAAGTTTGTTAGCCAGTGGATCGTTCCGCAATATTCCTCTCGTGCGCCCATTCTCATATTCATTTTGATAATGTTCAATATCTGACATGCATGAAAACATAAAAACAAGTGAGATTTTGTTTGTAATGCAGAAGTGATTCTAATCCAATACTGCCTCCCTGTAAACCCCTTTGTGCTATCTCAGCAATTCTTTTAAAAGATGCCATGCATGTTGTATTTTGTTGTGTGCATTAATATAATGTGGCTTACTACTCAAAATATGAGAGCTCCAGAAGTGATGACACTTCGCAGATGATAGCTTCAACATATAGTAAAGAAGAACAAGTCGACCTGACCTGACAGATTCAAAATATACTAAGGGAGAACAACTCGACCTGACCAGTCGACCGCAAGAGAAGAGTATCATCTTAAAGAAGAGCAGAAGAGCAAGCAGATTGAAGATATTACAAGTCTTTCAATAGAATGTCGGTTGGCCACCCATGATGAACCAGAGCGCACAGAGAAATACTATTCTTTCCGGTCTCTCCATATGTGGCTCACATGCATTTCGAAACTAAAGTAGGAACATTTAGCTAACCAATTAAACATCTCTTAGTTTTACTAATATCAGCAATAATATCAGATATGAATTTGTACAACTAAGCTTGTTTAGCTCGATGGGTGGAGCAGTGCTATTACGACACGAACCACGTAGGATGATTGTGGTCATCATAAAATGGGGAAAACATAAGCATGATGAGTACAGTGTTGACCATGGCAGTGGGATGGCAGATCTGAAGCTGCAAACCATGCAAAGGGTAGTTAGCAACCGATGTTTGCTTTGAAATAACAACTAAGATTTGGTATGGACAAGAAAGTATGGTCAACAAGTGACAAAGAAATGCAATTATGCTGTCTCTCTATATGTCGCGACATGCATTTGGAAACTCAAGTGGGACCTTTAGCTAACAAATTAAATGTGTTGGTTAACTAATATCAGTATCATATCACAATCATATTTGAACAACTAAGCTTTCGAATTCTGAGTGTTGTGTTGTTTAGCTTGAAGGGTGGAGTAATGCTAGTACGACAGAAAGCACCTACGCAGATCATAGTAGAGTAGATAAAAGGGGAAAACCCTAAGCATCAAGAGAAAAATCAGGAAAGTGGAACTAGCTGGACCAGTGGGTGGCGCACATGCTTTTCGAAACGAATATAGGAACATTAGGTAACCAATTAAACGTTCTTTGTTTTAGTGATATGAGCATCATATCAGATTCGTATTTCAACATGTAAGCTTTGGGTTGAGGTCTTGAGGAGCAGTGCTAGCACGACACGAAGCACCTACGATGATGGTAGTGAATATAAAGGGGGGAAACCATAAGCTTACGAGTATAGTGCCCGTGCCATGGCGGATCTGAAGGTGCAAACCGGACAAAGCTACTTCGCAACCAATGTTTGCTTTCAACTAGCCACTACGATTTGGTACGGATAAGAAAAGTACAGTAAACAAATTACGATCTATTTTCCGGGTGAGATCAATAACTTAAGCATACATGGAAGAGTACCACCTCTCTTGCGACGCCGTGTAGGCCTATGCTGATACGTTGAGGGTGCTGCGGGTGCGATGGCTGTCGGCGGCGGGGAAGAAGACTTTAGATGGCAGACAGTCGGGTCGGGGGATATATCCTGTTGCCGTGGATGAGGCGGTTGGAGGAGTGGCAACGGCAAGGTGGACGACGGCGCCGATGAAGCGAGAGGAGTCAATGAAAGGATCCTGGTCCAGCGTCGTGGATGAGAGACGTCCATCTCTTGCAGTGGACGATGGGGGTAGGGGTAGCGGCTCCAGCAAGGTGGAGGATGGGGTGGTGGATGGAGGAGGCTGGCCGCAGTGCGGAGGTTGTCGTGCCGCCGACGGTGTATGAATGGGGAAATGGAGGGGAGGGGGGATCTCAAACTTTGGGACGCGCTTCTCTGAAATGGGGGAAAGTTACGAACTTATCCCCCGTTTAAAATTTCGGACATCGCGTCGGTTGGGGATAGGACGGTAATCTCGCATCTCCCAAATATTTGTCGGTAACTATTTCGGGCGAGGAGAGGGTGTTTTGCCGCCCACAGTTGGCGCCCACGGTGTGTGAACAGGGCTGACAGGTAGGGCGGTTGTGTCACGTCTGATGGAAGTTACACATCTGCCCCTATTTAAAATATTAGCCTACATCGATTTTGGTCGAGGAGAGTTTGTTTTGCCGCCCACCGTGTATGAATGGGGAAATGGAGGAAGAGACACATGTCTTTCGGACGAGCTTGAATCAAATGTGTTTTGCCGCCCACCTTTGGCGCCCACCGTGTCTGAATGGGCTCAAAGGCCGCCGTGTCACGTCTGATTGAAGTTACTAGTCTACCCCTATCGACAACAGTGTAAATCCGGTCGATAAGGATGTCAAGTGTCAGGGGTAGACAATAATTTCCATCTCGCAAACACTTGCTTCGAGCAGCCCACAAATTATAGTGGGTGTTTAGCCGCTTCGTTCAAAACATGGGAGAATTAGCATTCACGTTTGCCCTGGGACCTGGCAAACTAAATTCAAATCCACTTTGTATTCGATTACGAATATCCACAGATAATTATATGTTTTGTTATTTATTTCTTCAAAACCACAACAAAGATTTATTCCACCTTTATATATGATTATGATTTAGAAATGTCGTGATCTTCGAATTCAGTAGGTTGGATACACTCTGAGTCAAACAGTTATTTCATCCAATACAATATGCTCACACGAAAAACAGTTCACCTTATGTCAATCATACAAGTACTGAAGATTACCTCGCCTAAAAAATTCGGATCATTACAACACATGGACAACATAGGGGGTCTTGCAACATAATCCATTCAGAGACATGACACAACATGCAAGTAAAATAATCTAATGGCAATTTCAACTGGCATCTAAAGAAGAACCGGGATTACCTTGGGCTTCAGATAGCAGAAACAGCCGGGCCTCCTCCGTCTTCAGATGCAACATTCTTACTTCCTCCAATTCTTGGGTTGCTTGCATAATGCGTGCCGCTAATTCCGTAATTTCCAGCCTCAAGATAAAGATTACCTCATTCATGGCAGCCACACCATCTCTTTATTCCTCTAGTAGAGCCTCAAGCACTATAATATTTGTGCTCAGACTGCTCTCCGACGGTGTTGCCTCTGAACTGCTACCATCTGGTAACATGGATGGCGCACTGCTTCCACAAATAGATTCTGGGGTTGTACATTGTGTCCTAGTGTGAACGACATCCTGAAAGGTTTCCGCTGGACATCAGTAAGAGATAGTTATCGTATGATCCAGGCAGTAAGCTTACATGGTAAACGACGGATGAATTATTGCCGAGCATGGCAAACTATATTTAAATGGTTCGAAGCAGCATCAGCCGAAAAGAAATTAAAATGGTAAGATGAAACTAGGGATGTAAGTGGCAAATAAACGACATCCGCCAGTCCCATCTAGTTAGTTTTTGCTACCTCCCTAGTTCATTTTCCTCAAAAAACAAAAAACTCTTTTGAACTATCATACCACTAGTGGACTTTAATTGGGATTAAACGGGACCCAGTTGACATCCCTAGTTGAAAGGGAGTGTACAAGCGCTATATTTAAGTTGCCAAGGCATCTAAGCAGTTGAAATAATCTGAGAAAGCACTTAATAGTGTGGCCTCATATAAACTACGAAGACAGTCTTGTGATGAAGTTGAGAGGAAAAGTTAAGGACTCAAATGAAATAGGCATGCATTTCTTTACGATAGTACAGCAGGCACTGCTGACATATTGTCCAACTCAGGTATAGCGTAACAACAAATAAGCATTCAAATCAAGCAATACAGCAAAGCAGACAACTGAACTATTTGTAATTCGGTAGGATTACACGTTGAGGGCATAAGCCAAGAAAGCAGCCCACTCACATTACATTTCACATGTACTAAAACACACTGGCTTACCATATGTTGCTGTGAAGCCTAGCTGCTGTTGCAATGTTCTTTGAAGATATCGTCAGCATCCCGTGGTTGCAGATCTAGTTGTTGTAGTTTATTCTGCACCATCTATTTAGGTCAAATTAATTTTAATCGCATGCACTGGTCCGAATTGGTCATCAATGGTTCATCTAAACTAATGAAAGAAGGGTGTGTGCATACACGACAATATATCTTCTTCCCTCTATTTTTATGCTTGTTCGAGGTGCCAGCCCCAAAAGAACAAATATTTTGCTTGATGGGGTTGGAAGCTCCATAATTAATAGAAGCATCAAATTAGTCATGCAACTTGGGAAGATCAAGAACACACAAACAAGTAATGAACAGAGGCTCGGAGCAGTGATGTAATCGCTAGCATCAGAAAATGCAGGGTAAACCGAACAAAAAGCAGCGGAACCACATGCTAGTTTGCTGATGTGTAATTAAGCATAGAGAACATTAAGCAGCCTGATGGAACCAACAGGTGGCATCAGAACAAAACTAAAGCATATTAACTATATGTGCGCTGGTATGTAATTTAGCACATGTAACATGTTCACTGCCAGAAGAATGGCCCTACAGGTGCAAGCAGAATAACACGTCTCGTGAAAAACTGAATGATGCCCTGAAGAAATTCAAAGGTGCGGTGCTTAGGCTAGGAAAGTGAATGTAGGCGCCAGCCGTTGGATAATAGTACCTGACTCTCGGCGGCGTATGGGTATCGTTGTCATACTTGATAGCTAAGGATCGTCGATGGTGCTCGTGTTGCGGTTGAGTTTGGGCCGGCTGTCACCGTCGCTAAAGCGGCTCCGGTGCTACGGTTGCGGCGCCTATCGACATACAAGAAAGCTCATCTGTGGTAAGTGAACAGTTGCACGATAAAGAGAAAAACCGAAGGAGTACAAATCGAAATAACCTGATGAGGCTGCGGCGTCGGTAAAGCAGGGCCGGTGGAGTTGAATATGGCATCCGTGGAGCGGGTCCGGTGCAGTGGACGAAGGCTTCGGCGGGCGCGTTGTATAGTGCTTTCAGTGAGGCGGATCTGTTACGGCGGACGAGGGTTTGTATGAAGGGCCACCGAAGGGGCGGACGAGGGAGTCAGTGAAGGGCCTACGCTGTGGTGGACGAGGGAACCGTTAAGCAGATCCGGTGCAGTGGACCATGATGGCGGTCAAGGAGATCTGGAGCGGTGGACAAGCCAGTCGTTGAAGCAGCTCCGGTGAAGTGGTGAGTTGGCAGTTGGGGGTTCCAAGGTGCGGAAGGTAGATCCGGCAGGGTGTCAGGTCCACCGCTGCGGTGAAGGACTAGATTCGGCGGCTTGCCGTGGTTGGGGGGGTCGGGGAGGGGAAGGGGAGGGGCTCTGGGGAAGAATGTTGGGGGCAAAGAGGGGAAAACAATGGAGTTACCAAAGCAGCCCTTTTCCGTTCATGTGGTAGGGGTAAAACAGGAATATCGCAGGGCTAAACTTTCGGGCGCGTGATATTTCGATGTGAGCGGGAAGTTTGAAAGCTTTTGGCGCCTAAAATTATAAGTATTCTGCTCTCGTACGGCCGACTATGATATCATGGCCGACAATTTGTTTGTTTTGCACGCAAAAAAATGTGCAAGTTTTGAAAATCAATGTCTCCAACTCGAAACTTAGACTGTCCATTCAATTCAAATATGGATCATTGAGCTACTACAAGCAAATACCATCATACGGTCCAATTCAAATGAAATTCCAAATGTGTTTATCCTAAATATGATGAAAAAAGCAAAAATGTGTATGTGTATGAATAAAGTGGATGATTATAAAGTTTGAACATGCCCGTATGTGTATATCTCTAGGTTTGATATATGAATTTGAAATCATGAAATCCTGGCTTAAAAAATGTACCTTCGTTTAAATGATTTACAAAAGCTAATGATGGAGTTGAATTCTAAAATTCCAATCTTAGGTTTGTAATTCTGGTACATCAAGGTATATCACGCATGTTCAAAAGTATCATTATCTCATAGTACAAACTGTGAAACAAATTAATCAACCATGAGTGCACAATATCTCAATAACGCTAAAGTCCCTCAAATATAGACACCTCACTCTTTATCTGAAGTCAACCCCCCACCACGACACACACACACATAGAGAAGTCGTTCTCTCCCCCAAACACCAACACACGAGCACATTAACACCCCTCTCTCTTGTAAAGTCCGGACCCCAACATAGGTCTCTATCACTTTGTCTCTCGGGCATGCACACATCTCTTCCCCCACTCTCTAGGTCTCCCGCTATCTCTCTTACCCAAGCACACGCACTATGTAGAGTGTATATTTCCCATACACACAAAACATCGCCCCCAAACGTCTATCTCCCTAGTTATGTGGTTCTCGCGCACTCACCTCACACACCACCCCCACTGCAAACAAGCACACTTTGTCTCCTTGTGCACCACTCTCCTCTTTCTATCTCTCCCACATGCGGACCTGCCCCAGCTCCTTCCCTGTATACATATATGTCGTGACTCTTTGCATAGCTCCCTAATGTATAATCGTTCTCGATTTCGCACATCGTTCTCTACACCATCTATTCTAGATCTCTCATGAAGTCCCTATCACACACACGATGACTCGCTTCCCTTGCGTCTCCGTTCATAGGCCAATTTCGGACAACATCAACATTGTCTCCCTATCTATATGCCATTTATGGACACAAACGACCCCTCTCGCCCCCTCTCTTCCTCTCTCTCTCTCTCTCCCCGTCGCTAGCTCTCTCTTTCTCTTGCTCTCACACCCCTCTCCCACACACACTCGATGTCTCTTCCAAATAGTCTGCTCCCCCCCGCCCGCACCCGTGCTATCTTGCTACTACACATGTCACACAATTACCCCTTCCCTTATACTAGGTTTACATCATCAGTGGTCTCTCTACTCCACATACACTCTCTCCCTCTCACACACAAACACGTGCACAAACACACACAGACATGCACAAACACCCATTTATCTGGATCCTCATCTCTCCTCATGTCTGCATGTGTATCTCACACACTCACTCTCTAATTATGTATATGTGTCTCCACGTTACACAACACAAAGCCCCATGTACATGTCTCTCTCTATCCTCCACACACATAGACATAAAGAATCTGTTATCATTGCCTCAGTCTCTAACATATCACACACGCACACTGTCTCTCTCTCTCGGAAACACGCTCAACAAGGGTTTCCCCGTGAATAACTTACCGTCTATTCATCAACAGTCGTGGCAGTATGGCGAACACGAGACGTGAAAAATAATAAATCTACACGTGCTTAGACCACCTAGTATGACTACTAGGACTAGAGCAAACCAAAAAGCGCGCCGCCGTCACCCCCTCCTTGTCGGTGACGGGAAAATCTTTGTTTTACACAGTCGAGAAGTCATTGTGCTAAGGCCCCACATGCCGAGGCGTTGAATAGAATGTGGATGCTAGTTTACGAAAGCAAGTATCGATAATATGTTTGTATCTCCATACTTATATTTCTTCTCTTATAAAAAACCGAGTTGGTGATGATGGTACATGTGCCATCTTGCAATATAGACCGTCCGATCTATATCTGACGGATGGAAATTAAACTAAAAGATACCCGCACCCCTCTCCACATTTGCAAACAAGGCCTTCCCTTGTTCATCCTTATCTCCAACAAACCTCATCATTGAGCAATTAAGAAAGGAAGCCTCTGGAACAAACTGGTCTGGTGGCCACTGCCGGCGTCGTCAATCCCCATGCCTCCGCTCAGTCTGACCCCCAACCACCACCACACCACACTCCTCTTCACCTTATCTCATATTTCTCGAGATATCATTAGTTTTTACACATGGGATTACTCCCACAAGGGTCAATCACAACAAGTGTTTTATGAAAAAATGCATCTTGATGTTCCGTGCAATGCACGGATTTTGCTAGTACTCCTACACAAGACTAAGTTGGTGATGCTGGTGTGTCTGCCATTCGTCGTTTCTGACCATTAGATCTACATCTAACGATTGTGAGGTAAGTTTTTGCCTTTTCTCACCAACATCCCACTTGTCTACCAATTTGCAGAAAAACCCATAATTAGTATCTTAAAACCAACCACATCCCTCCCTGACCTCACCAAAACAGCCCAAGGAATATATTCTAATTGAAACATAATATATCTCTAGTGACATATGTATATCAAAATTAGAGTGTTTTGTACCAAGTTTGTGAATAAGTATTATTCTAATTATGATTCATTGCAACGGACATGAACATCGCTAGTATTTCCAACCATGCATTTTTCCCTAGTATTCCATAGTTTCGAGTTTTCCATCAAGATATTAGTCACTCATGGTTGATATTTACTTTCAATCATGTACACATATGCACTATGTAACTAGCCTTGCTTATTGGCTTCCAAAGCTTAACTTCCACTCCTACTTACAATATGTAGAGTATTTAACAAAAAACTACCACTTTCAACCAGCCCTAGGAAGAATCTATTGTACAAAAAATAGCAAAAAGATATCCAAAATTTCTTAATCCACGCCAAAAACTACCTAGTACTCCTACCGATTAGGTTCGTTTAAACCCATTTATGACAGGGTTGGCCCACACGTCCGTGCTGACGAGGCAGCTTAAACCAACACATTTTGTTTGACCGTTGACACGAGGGACCCACATCTGACCTTCTATCCTGTTATTCCCCCTCAAATCATTATTTTTCCTGAACATTACTTCAAATAGTACTGATGCGTGTTCGTCGGTAGCACCGGTGATGAGCGAGTTGGCCTCCGCTCTGCAGGACGGGCCGGACGCTGCGCTGGCCTCCGCATGGGTTGGCAGGCTGGCCCAAGCGTGACTCACGAGCGAGCAAGCCGCCGCGCTAGCCTTCGCTCGAGCCAGATGGCTGGCCTTAGCGTGGCGCGCACGAGCAAGCCGCCGCGCTGCCGTGCCAATCTAGCTATCAAACCATGCAGACAAGCAGCTGGATGGAGCTATCTTGGCTAGCTAGCGGCCGCGAGCGCCGGACGGAGCTAGCATCCGAGCTGCCGCAACATGGGCTCCGCACCGCCGGCGGTTTTGACCTCGCCTTCTACCGGGGGCGGTAGTTGCGTCCCATGGCCGAGGATGACTAGGTGGACGGGCTGGAGGTAGGAGGTCACTCGAGGATTTTTGTTGGTAAGAGCATGTACAATGGTTGATAAGGTAGTCTTATCTTAAGTCTGCCACGTATGCAAGTGGTAGTAGTTTATTGGCATTTTAGTGGTTTCTTGCATTATTAGAGCAAGTACAATAGAGCTGAGTCAGTGGGCTATAAGAAATAAACTAGTATATTTCTGCTTAGTTTGAAGAAAGAGAGGAGGAGAGAGAAGGTAAGCGGGCTCTTCGTGAAGAGCCAGCTCTAGCACGTGCTCCTAGGCACTTTGTGAGAATGAGAAGTGGGCCACATAATAAAAAAGTAGTACACTCTTTTGATCTATTATTGTACATGTTGGCTATAAGATGGGCTGTAGATGACATGGCACTGGCTTATAGCCAGCAACTAGCTATACTATTAACCATGCTCTTAGGGGTTTCTTGTAAGGAACAATGTACGTACTACTAGCGACAAAAGGCGATTCTAGGTTGCGTTGTACTCCAACGAGTACTACTAGTGGTTGCGGGAGTTTATACCTCGTTTTGTGGGTTCGATCCCGGCCGAACGCACGACGACCTTTTTTTTAAATAGTACTACTACACTTCGCTGCGAGCCAATATTTTACACGGGTAGTTTGAGTTTTGAAGTCAAACGGACGTGTGGCCCCACAATCTGGGTGCACTGGATAGCCTAGCCACGTGAACGGGTTTTCCTTCCCAGCATCCCGTGGCTCGCGTGCTCGCCCTAGCCGCACCTCGCTTGCAGCTTCCTCATCAGCTAGTAGCATATTTAAACTAGCGCCTCCCAATTAAGCCCGAGGAGCCGGAAAAGCCTAGCGGGGCATTGGGAACTATGCAATATGGCTCTGTACGTAAAGTGCTCTACTACTACTCTGTAGCTTGTGGCGTTGCACGCATGGACTTCACTCCATTATCGGCTCTACTATAAAAGAAATTCCTCTTGATGTGTTTTTTTAAATGAAGGCAAAAGCTTTGCTTCATCTCATTCATAAAGAAGGAACTACAAACAAAGTTTGACGAGATCCATTACACCTCCACAAATGGAAGCGAAAAGCCTAGTCTCACTGTATCAAATAACTCAAATGTTCTGCCCCCGCAGTAACCGTCGCTAATAAATAGGCTGCTAGTGTGTGCATGAGAGGAGCGGCTGAATAGAGCACTGAGAGTACCCACTAGGCCACTACGCATGTGTACTTCCCCTGCATTGATAGTACAGCGATGGTTCTAGAGAACAGTAGTACCCTCCACTTCCAACTGTAGCTCCTTGGCCCTGAGATTCAATAGTTCAAAACTGGTGCACTATACTAGACTAGACTAGAAGTACAGTACATCGCACTACTAGTTGAGAAAAGTAGTACTAGTACTGCTATAGTACGAGTACGTACTCCTCCGTCACATAATGTAAGACGTTTTTTGACACTAGTTGGCGTGTACACAAAATGGCAAAAACATACCAAAAATTTCTTAATCCACGCCAAAAACTACTACCTAGTGCCAAAAATTTCTTACTAGTGCTATTATTTACAGTATAATGCAATCCCATAACGTTCCATAATGCTAGTACTCCCTCTGTCCAGGTGCATAAGACACCTAAGAGAATTTAGGATTTTCAAGTATATTGGTCGCCCTTCATTAGTTAGCACTAATGACTCGTACGCCTACCCCAATGCACTTAGCGTTTTCAGCTTCACATTTATCTCCCTTCCATATGTAAACCAATCAGCCGCCTCTACCATTTACTTTTTCTTTGCATGCATGCAAGCTGGACCTAAAGAATTGTGTGAAACAATCCGTTAGCCTCTGCATGGTTAGTCCTACCATCATTACACTTAATGCGGGATTAACTAGAGGGAGAGAAAAACGTGATGAGCGTCCAATCAACATATGCCTAGTTCACGGTGCCATTTCTTAGGTGCCCTATGCACCTGGACGGAGGGAGTACTAGTAGTAAATAATAGCCTCACCCCTTCGCTGAGGAATGATCTACAGTTGGAAGGGACGAGGCCCTGTGGTTACTACGCTCTTATCTCCTCCTCGCTAGTTCCCCTCCCTTGAAGAGAAGGCAGTTCGTCGCTGCTCCCATGGATTCGCCACGCGGTTCTCCTCCTCGTCGGGGCTAGGAGACCTTGGACGACGATCATGTCGGAGAAATCGCACGCCGCTCCGACGTCCTCACTTCTGCAAGACTCAGTGCTTCCTACACCAACTTTTTCAAGACGCTGCTTAAACAGGCCATGCTTGTTGGTCTTCCATGCGTCCTCGAGGAGAAGGTTCTTCTATGGGACAATCCTTCAAACAGTCCACCGCTCCCTGGCCATGGTTGCACATTGACTCCGCTAGAGTTGCCGACGTTGAGAGGTAGTCGGATTTTGTCCGATGAGCAGGTCAGTAATGGAGTTTGATCATGTAGCACTTAGTTATTCCATTTCTATCCCGTAATTTCTCCGCTGCCCACCGTCTAATATATAGGTCTGGGTCGGTGCCAACGAAGATTGGCTTGCATACCTCCGGCCGGATACCACCATCATTTTGCACAACATCCACAGCAGTGCGGCCGTTCCGATAGACCCCTTCTCCACCATTGGGATCGGCCTTCCGGACAAGCTGGGCTTGAATACGTATGATGATGCCTACATGAGATTGAAGATGATAGCAATTGCGGACCCACCAACAAAGCGACGCGGCTACGATGATTACTATCTCATCGCGGTGTTCGACATAAGGATTGCCATCAATGCAAGAGGCAGTAACGGCAGAGGCTAGCGCATGTTGGCGGCGGCAAATTTGTACCCCTACACGTTCAAAGACGCCATGCGCCATCTAGGCCGCATCCTCGCGGTGACAAGCCAGGGGACTTGTTTCATCTGGTTGCCATCCTATGGTACAGGAGATTACAAACGAATGCACAAACCATCATTTGCATCCCTAATGGTACTCCATTATTTTGCAGGGACCAGTCATCCCCCGATCAAAATATGATCGTCGATCCTGGATGTGCATTTGCATCTGCGATTCGGTCTAACTTGGAACCTTGTAGCTGACTTTGGCATATTGGGATCAACTATCTTAGCAGTCGTTACCCATGGTACCACTGATGTGCAACATGGTCACACAATCTACCACGATCGGACCGTCACCATCTACCCAGGTATTCCATTTTTTAACCCTCTCGCCTTCTCTTTCATTGTTGTACTAGTAGTATACTTTGTAGTACTAGTAGGAGTACTTTTTACCTTGGAGGACACGTATAGCTAGCTAGGCCCTTGAAGACTTGAACCCATTAGCTGCCACCATTTTTGTTTTTCCATGTCTTACTATCTCATCCATGTAGCCAAGAGTGTCTATATATAATAAGCCGGTTATTTTACTTCCTCTATACCGGAGTAGTACTATTTGCTGCATAGTATTAATGACCGCCATATTTGAGCACAACATTATTATGCACGGACCTTGACTATGTATGTCACCATGTGTCCAGATCTGGGATGCCGTGTGTACCAGATGAACGACGCCGAGTTCGACCCCCGTGATGCTACGTGGGTGCCGAGGAACACTCTTGGAGAGTACTCGCTTTTCATCGGGGACAGCTACCCCATTGTGAAGCGGATGCCACCTTCCGTGCACGACACGGAAGGCCTATCGTTCATGAAGCATGGTTGTGTCTTCAGTGCACACCGCCGGATGAACGACATGCTGGGACACGCTATCCCTGATTTATGCCGCTTCAGCTTGGATGAGTCTCCATCGTGTGGAACCAGACTAGAAAGCTATGACAATGATTCCCGTTGCCCACCGCTATGGATCGTGCCATCCATGAAGAACACCTGGGACTAGAACCTAGAGGAGGACATGTAGCCCATCTATAACGTGTAAGTGGAGTACGGTAATTGTGAACGGTAGCGCTGTGAATATATGTAGACTAGTCGTGCACAAATTTATCACATGAATTGGAGATGAACTTGTGTGGCATACTGGCATTTTTCCTTTAGAATTGATTACTAGTAAATGTGTTATGTGTACGTGCAACTTGTGTGGTTGTTGCACGGGCTCCAACACGCTCTTTGAGAAAAAAAGGTGGCACAACTTTGGATATACGTGACGTGGCGGCATCATATAGTAGCATCGTTTGCTATAGTTGTAGTACACTCCTACTAGGACGAAAACTTCTATAAAACCTTGTGCTTGGCTCTTTGCCTCTTCGGGAGGTTCAACAGTTCGTACTCGTGTGAACCTTGCACTTGGCTCTTCGCCTCTTCGGAAGGTCCAACAATGATGGTACTACAGTACAATATGCTTCTGGCAATCTGACACCGATTGAACTGCTGCACGTCCACCGCGAGGGCGAGGGCGAGGGTGAGGGAGAGGGAGAGGGAGAGGGAGAGGGCGCTGTAGTCAAAACCCTCTCCTCGTCTTGCGAACCACCGCACGCGTGGGCGAGGGAGAGGCGTAGTAAGCAAGCTTCTCCACGTTCGGCGAGTTGATGGGACACATCAAAGCAGTACTAGTACTAGTAGTAGTAGTCCATACTGCGTCCTTTCCGATTAATATGGCTTAATTTGAAACGAGAAAAATACACTGGCGGTCAACATATGTAACAATACGCTCTTTACGGTCACTATATATAGTTTTGCGGCGATTATACAATCACTAGCTCATCGTAGAGCACCGTATTGCACCCTACTGACCGGCCACATAGTCGACGTGGCACTTTGTTGACTGGTTAAATTGTCACCTGGTTTATGGGTCCCACCTGTTAGTTGGCAGAGCAAAGAAATCAGTTAAAAAAAACTTTACGCAGGCGCGACACGAGTCCAACCCTTGCGCGCGAACCGCCCTGGCTGTGTATATGAGTGCATGCACGTGTCCTCCCTCGGTCTTCCAACAAAGAGTGTACATCGGCTATAAAACAAAGAGTGTAGTACATGATGTACATCTGCACTTCCAATGCATTTAGCCTTTAATCTAAATTGATATTGATTGACTAATGCACCAACTTGTGCTGTAGGTATAGGCTACATGTCTATCCTTAATTACAGCATGCAACGACCTTCATTTAATCTTCTTATCTCAATGGTCGCATGCACACATAAGTCTGCTACTTTGGGGCGTTAATTATGCCCTGGTCAATGTGTAAATCTCTAAATGTACAGTCTTTCACGGACGTAGGGAGTAGGTTGAGCACTTGAGCGTGAGCGTGTGTGTTGCATCGTGTGTGGTGTGCCGCATGGGTGCGTGAGTGTTGCGTGCGTCCATGTGTACGTGTGAGTGTTGCATGTTGCATGCATGCATGCATGGGGCTTACTCCACCCCATTGACATGTTCATATTTCAAGCTTCCTCTATTCCCTCCATATGGTGATACTCCCTCTGTTACCAAATAGTACAGAGTAAAAGCCTCCCTCTGTTCCCAAATACGGAGTATTTGTCTTTCTATAGATTTCAACAAGTGACTAGGTACAGAGGAAAATGAGTGAAGTGGGCGTAGAGGCATAGGGATACTGTAGAAAGGAAGTCCTCGCGATCCATTATTCCCGATCTCGGTCAGAGAGAACTATTCAACTAGTCTTCGCAGTGAAGTGACAATACACGCTGCAGCAGATGGGGCACGTAATTAATAAGCTGAACCAGTGTGTTGGTGTTACTAAATCAGCCTTACCCAGTACTGCCATCTCTTCTTCCTCCTCCTCTCTTCTTCTTCCTCCTCTCTTGCCCATCGTCGGCCGCACACCATTTACCCCCGCTCACTGCTCGCCCGCCCACGCCATCTTCCATGGTAGCTCGCGCGTACCATATCCCCCCACTCACTGCTCGGCCACACGAGGAGAAGCTTCTTCGCTCGCCCGCCCAAATCCACTTCCCCGCTGGCTCACAGGCACCGAAAACCCCAATGGTAGAACCGACTGACACGCAGAGCCGCGATTGGAATTCCCTCCCCGATGTTCTCTTGGAGCAGATCTGTAGTCGTATGGACCTACTCAGTACCGTCCGTCTGGCCGCATGCTCGGTGTCTTTGTACCTTCTACTCGTCTGCAACCTACTGGCTCTTTTCAAGACACCCTGCTTGTTGATGCCCGATCCTCACAGGTGGCCCAAACACCGACTTGACGATCCTACGGAGGTTGCCGTGGTGCCCCTCGACATGCTACCACTACCGTCCACCTGTCCTTCATGCGCGGCCACTACTGGGCGGGCATGAAGGCCAACTGGATCGTCCTCATCCACCACACCGGTAGTCCATGGCGTCTCGTGGATATCTACACCCAGCGAGAGATCACCCTTCCATCATTGGATACCGCCGCCATCGAGCCTCGCGGCCCGCCGGACACTCCTGCCTACTACGCACGAGACGCGTCAAGCTTTTGGCTTGACCTCTGTTTGCAGAAAGTTGTAATCTGCGAAGTGCCCACACCATCAGAAGACTACATGGATTACAAGCTCATTGCCTTGTTCAACATGGGATTAGTCTATCTGGAATCCGGTCGCCATACATGGTTATGGCTCATCATCAATCCCGTTGAGGCAACATTTCTGTCTGATGCTATAGTGCACGATGGCATCGTTTACGCGGTCGACGCACAAATTTGCTGCCTATACTGGTGGAATCTATCATCGTGTAATTGTTCTATCTCATCTCATCTTTACCTTATGAATATGACTGCCTGTTCATTTATTACAAATTTAGAATGCATAGCATGTCTATAACCACATCATTGCCATATGTTCCTCTCATTTCCTAGATTTTTATGACCACACATGTTATTGTTAGAGTTGATATGAGAACAATTGGCATCTAATGACTGTTAGAATACATATTATGAGCATAACATCATGATTGCTATATGTTACTCTCGTTTACAAGATTTTTATAACAATGCATGATATTGCTTAGAGTTGATATGAGAACAGTAGTAGTAAGTGCTATGGTAGAATATGAGTAGGCGCTGTCATAGCTGTTTTCCTCTCATTGTGACATGATGTTTGAACCATGACATATTGCTAGAATATGAAAGCCATTGGCTTATTTTTTTTAACTTGGGGGTATGATTATGACCACGACATTGCAATTATCTGTCTATGATATGTGTGACTGTTATAATAATCTTAATTCCACACATACTCTGAACATGATTGTTTATTTTTGTCCTTTTGGTCTCCAATTTGAATTGTTGCAGCAGACGCAAATGCGCTGGCCTTCATGATTCCAGGACCTGGAATCATACCAGCCGATGGGTGGTGGTTTATCGCTCGTTCAGCTGACGGCGGTCATTTGATGCTCATTCGCACGTACCAAATTGACCAAACCATTACATCAAACCACATGCAGTACAATGTGTGGGGCATTCGTGACATTGATGGCTATGGCTGCTTCATGTTCAAGAAAGATCCCAGCTCCGTTGGGCCAGGCGTATTCAACTGGAGGCGGGTTTACAGCCTTGGCAACCACTCCTTGTTCCTCAGGCTCAATTATCCGATCATCCAACCAATCATCGATCATATCATCAGCGATGATTACTGTGCTATGCAACTTCCATTCGCGAGGGGGGGCGTGTTTACACATCATACCATGGGTTTCATGAATCACCATATCGAGAGATTCGTCGACACAGCTTGTTGCCAGATAATCTTCAGTGTGTGAAAGGCATCAAGCTTCCATGCGATGGATGGCTTTTGCAAACCCTACATGCGGCGATGTGGTTCATGCCAACAGCAAATATGCACAATTTGGTTCGTGCTGATATCTAGACTGAGCCATGTATTCTGCTGCTGTAGCACGACCCTCTTTTGTTGGATATTATGTACTGTTGTTAGTTTGAAGCACTCCTCTGGTTTGAAGGATAGATACCTTCCTGGGATCAAGTGCATCCTAACTCACCTACGTAGGATGTACTGATAATGATGATGGAGATGCTGTGCAGAAGCCATATATATATAGGGTGGGTCTATTATGATAACACCCTTAAGAGTCTTATTCTGATAACACTTTGGCTTATTCTGCTAACACCCCACGCTGCGTCCACCTACGAACCGAACCGCCCCAACAAAAGCAAATTCCACCACACCCCCAAGTCCAGACCTTATCCGTTTGCACCTCCCCCACCCCATCCCGACTACCTTCTTCCTCACCCACAACCCACTCCCCCGACGCCGCCAACTACTACGAAGCTCCGACCACCTGTTGGAAATATGCCCTAGAGGCAATAATAAATTAGTTATTATTATTATATTTCATTGTTCATGATAATCGTTTATTATCCATGCTAGAATTGTATTGATAGGAAACTCAGATACATGTGTGGATACATAGACAACACCATGTCCCTAGTAAGCCTCTAGTTGACTAGTTCGTTGATCAATAGATGGTTACGGTTTCCTGACCATGGACATTGGATGTCGTTGATAACGGGATCACATCATTAGGAGAATGATGTGATGGACAAGACCCAATCCTAAGCCTAGCACAAGATCATGTAGTTCGTTTGCTAAAGCTTTTCTAATGTCAAGTATCATTTCCTTAGACCATGAGATTGTGCAACTCCCAGATACTGTAGGAATGCTTTGGGTGTACCAAACATCACAACGTAACTGGGTGGCTATAAAGGTTCACTACAGGTATCTCCAAAAGTTTCTGTTGGGTTGGCACGAATCGAGACTGGGATTTGTCACTCCGTGTAATGGAGAGGTATCTCTGGGCCCACTCGGTAGGACATCATCATAATGTGCACAATGTGATCAAGGAGTTGATCACGGGATGATGTGTTACGGAACGAGTAAAGAGACTTGCCAGTAACGAGATTGAACAAGGTATCGGGATACCGACGATCGAATCTCGGGCAAGTACAATACCTCTGGACAAAGGGAATTGAATACGGGATTGATTGAATCCTCGACATCATGGTTCATCCGATGAGATCATCGTGGAACATGTGGGAGCCAACATGGGTATCCAGATCCCGCTGTTGGTTATTGATCGGAGAGCCGTCTCGGCCATGTCTGCGTGTCTCCCGAACCCGTAGGGTCTACACACTTAAGGTTCAGTGATGCTAGGGTTGTAGAGATATTAGTATGCGGTAACTTGAAAGTTGTTCGGAGTCCCGGATGAGACCCCGGACGTCATGAGGAGTTCCGGAATGGTCCGGAGGTAAAGATTTATATATGGGAAGTCCTATTTTGGCCACCGGAAAATGTTCGGGATTTTTCGGTATTGTACCGGGAAGGTTCTAGAAGGTTCCGGAGTGGGGCCCACCTGCATGGGGGGACCCACATGAACGTGGGTAGTGGGGGCAAGGCCCCACACCCCTGGTCAAGGTGCACCAAGATCCCCCTTAGAAGGAATAAGATCATATCCCGAAGGGATAAGATCAAGATCCCTAAAAAGGGGGGATAACAATCGGTGGGGAAGGGAAATGATGGGATTTCTTTCCCCCAGCTTTGCCAACGCCCCCATGGACTTGGAGGGCAAGAAACCAGCCCCTCCACCCCTATATATAGTGGGGAGGCACATGGGAGCCGCACTCTAGCCCCTGTCACCTCCCTCTCCCCTCGTAACACCTCTCCCTCTTGCTGAGCTTGGCGAAGCCCTGCCGAGATCCCCGCTGCTTCCACCACCACGCCGTCGTGCCGCTGGATCTCCATCAACCTCTCCTTCCCCTTGGTGGATCAAGAAGGAGGAGACGTCTCTCCCAACCGTACGTGTGTTGAACGCGGAGGTGCCGTCCGTTCGGCGCTAGGATCATCGGTGATTTGGATCACGACGAGTACGACTCCATCAACCCCGTTCACTTGAACGCTTCCGCTTAGCGATCTACAAGGGTATGTAGATGCACTCTCCCTCCCTCATTGCTAGATTACTCCATAGATTGATCTTGGTGATGCGTAGAAAATTTTAAAATTCTGCTACGTTCCCCAACAGTGGCATCATGAGCTAGGTCTATGCGTAGTTTCTATGCACGAGTAGAACACAAGTTGTTGTGGGCGTCGATTTTGTCAATTTTCTTGTCGTTACTAGTCTTATCTTGATTCGGTGGCATCGTGGGATGAAGCGGCCCGGACCGACCTTACACGTACTCTTACGTGAGACTGGTTCCACCGACTGACATGCACTAGTTGCATAAGGTGGCTAGCGGGTGTCTGTCTCTCCCACTTTAGTCGGATCGGATTCGATGAAAAGGGTCCTTATGAAGGGTAAATAGAAATTGGCATATCACGTTGTGGTTTTCACGTAGGTAAGAAACGTTCTTGCTAGAAACCTATAGCAGCCACGAAAAAACTTGCAACAACAATTAGAGGACGTCTAACTTGTTTTTGCAGCATATGCCTTGTGATGTGATATGGCCAAAAGGATGTGATGAATGATATATGTGATGTATGAGATTGGTCATGTTCTTGTAATAGGAATCACGACTTGCATGTCGATGAGTATGACAACCGGCAGGAGCCATAAGAGTTGTCTTTATTTATTTATGACATGCGTGTCAACATAAACGTCATGTAATTACTTTACTTTATTGCTAAAGCATTAGCCATAGTAGTAGAGGTAATAGATGACGAGACAACTTCAAGAAGACACGATGATGGAGATCATGATGATGGAGATCATGATGTCATGCCAGTGACAACGATGATCATGGAGCCCCGAAGATGGAGATCGAGAGGAGCAACATGATATTGGCCATATCATGTCACTATTTGATTGCATGTGATGTTTATCATGTTTTACATCTTATTTGCTTAGAACGACGGTAGCTTAAATAAGATGATCCCTCACTAAAATTTCAAGAAAGGTGTTCCCCCTAACTGTTCACCGTTGCAAAGGTTCGTTGTTTCGAAGCACCACGTGATGATCGGGTGTGATAGATTCTAACGTTCGAATACAACGGGTGTAAGCCAGATTTACACAGCAAAAACACTTAGGTTGACTTGACGAGCCTAGCATGTACAGACATGGCCTCGAAACACGGAAGACCGAAAGGTCGAGCATGAGTCATATAGAAGATACGATCAACATGAAGATGTTCACCGATATTGACTAGTCCGTCTCTCGTGATGATCGGACACGGCCTAGTTGACTCGGATCATGTTTCACTTAGATGACTAGAGGGATGTCTATCTGAGTGGGAGTTCATTAAATAATTTGATTAGATGAACTCATATCATGAACATAGTCTAAATTGTCTTTGCAAATATGTTGTAGATAAATAGCTCACGTTGTAGCTCCCTGTTTCATTACGTTCCTAGAGAAAGACCAAGTTGAAAGATATTGTAAGCAATGATGCGGACTAGGTCCATAGTCCGAGGAGTGTCCTCACTGCTACACAGAAGGCTTACGTCTTTGATGCACCGCTCAATGTGCAAACCCCTACAACATCGTCTGTGGATGTTGTGAACACCTGACAGACACATCCTGATGACTACTTGATAGTTTAGTGCACCATACTTTACGTCTTAGAATCGGGATTCCAATGACGTTTTGAACGCCATAAGACATGTGAGATGTTCCAAGAGCTGAAATTGGGATTTCAGGCTCATGCCCGTGTTGAGAGGTATGAGACCTCTGACAAGTTCTTTTGCCAACAAGATGGAGGAGAATAGCTCAGCTAGTGAGCATGTGCTCAGAATGTCTGGGTGCTACAATCACTTAAATCAAGTGGGAGTTAAACTTCCAGATAAGATAGTGATTGATAGAGTTCTCTAGCCAATATCACTAAGCTACTAGATCTTCGTGATGAACTATGACATGCAAAGGATGGAGTTGATCCCGGAGCTATTCGCGGTGCTTAAGACCGCAAAAGGTAGAAATCAAAGAAGGAGCATCAAGTGTTGATGGTTTAACAAGACCACTGGTTTCAAGAAGGGATAGAAGGGAAACTTCATGGATGGAAAACCAGTTGCCGCTCCAGTGAAGGAACCCAAGGTTGAACCCAAACCCGAGACTGAGTGCTTCTATTGTAAGGGGAACAGTCACTGGTAGCGGAATTACCCTAAATGTATGGTAGATAAGAAGGATGGCAACTTCAACAAAGTATATACGTGTTACTAATGTGTACCTCGCTTGTACTCCTGGTAGCACCTGGGTATTGGATACCGGTTCAGTTGCTATTACTGGTGACTTGAAGCAAAAGCTACGGACTAAACGGAGACTGGCTAAGGGCGAGGTGACGATGTGTGTTGGAAGTGTTTCCAAAGTTGATGCGATCACCATCGCACGCTCCATCTGCCTTCGGGTGTCTACGTAGATAAATGTTATCAGGTGTCTACGTAGAGCATGAATATGATTAGATCATGTTCATTGCAATACGGTCATTCATTTAAGTTAGAGAATAATGGTTATTCTGTTTACATGAATGATACCTTTCATGGTCATGCACCCTATGTGAATGGTTCATTGAATCTCAGTCGTGGTAATACACACGTTCATGCCAAAACATGTAGAGTTAATAATGATAGTACCACTTTCTTGTGGCACTGCCGCTTAGGTCATATTGGCGTAAGATGCATGAAGAAACTCCATATCGATGGATGTTTGGAGTCACTTGATTTTGAATCGCTTGACACATGCGAGCCATGCCTCATGGGCAGGATGACTAAGACCCCGTTTTCAGGTACAATGAAACGGGCAAGTGACTTGTTGGAAATCATACATGCTGATGCATGTGATCCAATGAGAATTGAAGCATGCGGTGGATACCGCTATTTTCTCATCTTCACTAACGATTTGAGTAGATATAGGTATATTTACTTAATGAAGCACAAGTCTGAAACGTTTGAAAAGTTCAAGCGATTTCAGAGTGAAGTTAAGAATCATCATAACAAGAAGATCAAATTCTTACGATCTGATCAATGAGAATATCTGAGTTATGAGTTTGGCAAACACTGAAGACATTGTGGAATTGTTTCACAGTTGAAGCCACCTGGAACACCACTGGGTTATGGTGTGTCCGAACGTCGTAATCGAACCTTATGAGATATGGTGAGATCTATGATGTCTCTTATCAATCTACCGTTTTCATTTTGAGGTTATGCGTTAGAGACAGCTGCATTCACTTTAGATAGGACACCATCTAAGTCCGTTGAGACGGCGTCGTATGAACATTGGTTTGGCAAGAAACCAAAGTTGTCGTTTCTTAAATGTTTGGGGCTGCGATGCTTAAGGCTTCAGCCAGAGAAGCTCGAACCCAAAGCGGACAAACACATCTTCATAGGATACCCAAAGGTGATAGTAGGGTATACCTTCTATCTCAGATCCGAGGGCAAATTGTTTGTCGCTAAGAACGGGTCCTTTCTCGAGAAGGAGTTTCTCTCGAAATAATTGAGTGGGAGGAAGATAGAACTTGATGAGGTTGTCGAACCTTTACTTCAACCAGAGAGTGATGCAACACAGAAAGATGTTTTTCTGTGGCGCCTGCGTCTGTTGAATAGGAAGTTAATGATAGTGATCATGAAGCTTCGGATCAAGTTGCTATCGAACCTCGTAGGTCGACAAGGATATGTACTACTCCTAAGTGGTACGGTAATCCTGTCTTAGATATCATGTTGTTAGACAACAATGAACCTACGAGCTATGGAGAAGCGATGGTGGGCCCGTATTCCGACAAATGGTTAGAAGCCATGAAATCCGAGATAGGATCCATATATCAGAACAAAGTATGGACTTTGGTGGACTTGCCCGATGATCGGCAAGCCATTGAGATAAATGGATCTTTAAGAAGAAGACGGACGTGGGCGGTAATGTTACCATCTATGAAGCTCTACTTGTGGGAAAGAGTATTTTCACAAGTTCAAGGAGTTGACTACGATGAGAATTTCTCACCCGTAGCGATGCTTAAGTCCGTCGGAATCATGATAGCATTAGCTGTATTTTTCGATTATGAAATCTTACAGATGGATGTCAAAACAAGTTTTCTTACCAGTTTTCGTAAGAAAAGTTGTATGTGATACAATAAAAGGTTTTGTCGATCCTGAGGATGCTAAAAGGTATGCTGGCTCCAGCAATCCTTCTATGGACTAGAGCAAGCATCTCGGAATCGGAATATATGTTTTGATGGAGTGATCAAAGCTTTTCGGTTTATACAATGTTTGCTAGAAACTTGTATTTACAAGAAAGTGAGTTGGAGCACTACAACATTTCTGATAAGTATATGTGGATGACATATTGTTGATCTGAAATAATGTAGAATTTCTGGAAAGCATAAACGGTTGTTTGAAGAGTGTTTTTCAAAGGAAGACCTAGATAAAGCTGCTTACATATTGGGCATCAAGATCTATAGAGATGGATCAAGACGCCTGATGGTACTTTCAAAGAACGCACACCTTGACATGTTTTTGAAGGAGTTCAAAATAGATCAGTCAAAGAAGGGGTTCTTACCTGAGTTGTAAGGTGTGAAGTTGAGTAAGACTCAAAGCTTGACCACGACATAAGAAAGAGAAAGGATGAAGGTCGTCCCCTTGTAAGTGCATCTAGTGCCACCCCTAGTTGGTTTTGGAGTATTGACGACAAACCTAGTTGAGGGACTAATGTGTTTGTGAGAATTGCAGGATAACACAGGTAGAAGTCCCTCATTGATTCGGTTTTACTACCAGAGATGACCCCTAAAAATGTATGAAGACATTGAAGTCAAAGGTGGTATATGAAGATATTCACATTGAAGACTATGACAAAAGAAGACACGATATGAAGCCTATGGAGCTCGAAGACTTAGATCTTTCGTAGTTCTTTTTCTTTTGTGTTGAGTCATAGGAACCACCGTACTGTTAAGTGGGGTCCAGGAGAACCAGTCAGAATGACTGAAGTGATGCCTAAACCAAAAACCTATGTCTTCGAGTGAAGACAATGAGAGCGAATCTTGTCCAGAGCCGGACAAGTCAGCTTTGCTTGTAGCCCAAGTAAAGTTGCCAAGAGAGTTTGAAATCTGACCGTTGAGACACGTGTCAGTTCCTTAGTGACCCAGGGTCATTTCGGACAAATCAGGTCGGGTTGCCAAGTGGCTATAAATAGCCCACCCCCTACAACCATAAATGGTTGGCTGCTCAGATTTTAGTGCACGGCTTTTGTCGTTTGAGAGCAACCCACCTCGAAGCCTTTGAGAGAAAATTCCTAGCGAGGAGAAAAGCCCTAACCACCTAGAGCCAGAGAACATTGGGCATCACTTAAGTCTTCTTGTCTGTGTGATCTGAAGACTTATTACACTTGAGGACTGTGAATCCTCCAGACGGTTAGGCGTCGCGTTCAGAGCATCCAAGAGACATTGTGGATTGCCAGTGAACGAAGTCTGTGAAGGTTTGGGAGTCTACCTTGAAGACTTACCAGAGTGATTGAGCGAGGACTAAGTGACCTTAGCTCAAGGAGAATACGGTGAGGACTTGGTGTCCTGAGCTGCGTGTTCAGGACTGGGTGTCCGGGACTGTGTGTCCTAAGGTTTAAATACCTAGCCGCTCCAACCAGACGTACAGTTGTCACAGCAACTGGAACTGGTCCAACACATCATTGTCTTCAATGAGTCACTGGTTTCATCTTCACTTCCTTTTACTTACTGTTACTCATTGTGAAGCCAGTGCATGCTTGCTATACCTTTTGTCTTCACAACGTAACTGTATGATTTGTTTGGCTTCATAACTTCTTCCTACTTGATCCTTATTACACTGCAACTACTTGTCATTGTGCTTTCACTCTATTGAATACTTGACCATGGTTTGCCTAGTGTAATCTAACTTCCGCTGCATAGTGATAGGCTTATCTCTACTGTTTGTCTTCATAACTTCCACGTTTTGAAGACTTTCATAAAAATCACCTATTCACCCCCCCTCTAGTCGATATAACGCACTTTCAATTGGTATCAGAGCAAGGTGCTCCCTTGTTCTGTGTGATTCGGTTTAACCACCTGGAGTTTTAGCTATGTCGACTGCGGGGATAATCAAAGTCTCCGCTGCGTGCCCCGTCTTCGATGGAACTGAATATCCCTACTGGAAGAATAAGATGCGCATGCATCTTGAAGCCATTGACGTCGACCTATGGTATGTCGTCGAGAACGGCGTTCCCAAGGCTGGAGAAGGTGTCACTGCTGCTGATGTCAAGAAGTTCACTCAACTGGACTCTACTGCCAAGAATATCATCTGCGGTCATCTGACCAAAGGACAGTATGGCCGTGTGAGTGCCTTGAAGACATCCAATCTGGTCTGGGACTGGCTCTCCAAGGTCAATGAAGGCATCTCAACCCAGAGAGATCAGAGAATCAGTGTTCTTCGCAACCTCTTCAACCGCTTCAAGCGAAATGACAATGAGAATGTCCAGCACACATTTGACTGGCTCACTGACATCACAATGAACATCAAGCCCTCGGCGCCACTGAGATCACCAAACATGAAATCGTCAAGACGCTGCTGAGATCACTTGATAGTTCATTTGACATCCTAGCCCTGATGATTCAAGAACGTCCTGATTTCAAGACACTCGATCCGTCTGACATACTTGAGAGGCTCAACACACATGAGTTCCAGCTTTCTGAGAAAAGAGATATCTATGGTCCAAACTATGGGCGAACTCGTGCCTTGAAGGCAAAAGCTGTTTCCTCATCTGAAGAAGAATCTGACAGCAGTTCTGATGATCCTGAAGACATTGGAAGGGAACTTGCAATGTTAGTGAAGAAGTTCCAAAAATTCACCAAGAAGAAAGGCTTCAGAAAATCTTCACGATCAAGCTCAAGGAATGATGAAGCTTCTGCTCATGACTACAAGAAGAAAACATGTCACAAGTGCAAGAAAACTGGACACTTCATCTCTGAGTGTCCACAGTGGGACAATGAGAACAGAAGGAAGAAGAAGAGCAAGGAATATGATTCTGACGACAAGAAGAAGAAGAAATACTCAAAGTCTTCTTCCAAGTCTTCCTCAAAGTCTTCATCACACAAGAAGAGCTCATCTGGCAAGGCACGTGTGTTTGTTGGAAAGGAGATGGATTCAGAGGAGGAGTCCGCATCTGAGGAGGCAGAGGTGGAGTCTGAGGAGGAGTCTGATTCTGGCATTGCGAGTCTGGCTACAGCATACGTTGCCAAGTCCATCTTCAACACTGAAGACAATGACTTCATCACCGACACTGATGCAAATGACCAGAACGACTCCACTCCTACCTACTGCTTCATGGCACGCGGTGCCAAGGTAAACACACGCACTACTCGCTATCAAACATCTAGTGACGATGACTCTGACTGTGATTCAAAACCCAGCTACAAAACACTTGCTAAAATTGCAACTGAACAACAGAAAGCTATGGAACATATTCAAAAACGGTTAGACAGAAGCGATGATCTGTTGGGTGCTGAAATGACTCGATCTGAATCCTTAATTGAAGACATAAAAAATCTTCACGTTAAGTATCAGGAACTTGAAGATCGTCTTGATACTCTCTCAACAACTCATGAAAAGCTTTCCTATGATTATCTTCAAAGGAAGCAAGAACTTGAGAAATTGAGAGCGGCTCATGAAGATCTTCAAAAGGAAAACGAATCACTTCGCGCCGAACAGATCAGTTCCGCTCAGGAAGGATTTGAACCACCATGTCTTAAATGCATTGAGCATGATAATGCTACTTCTGTTGCTGAATGTTCCACTGCTACTGCTGTTGCAATATCTTCAACTGTTGATGTGGTAACTAACCCCTCTGCTGAGGATACCATTGCTATTGCTGATGAGAATGCTAGGTTGAAGACATTGCTTGAAACAGGGATGTACAAAAGTCTTAAAGGACATCAGACATTATGTGATGTCCTCAAGAAGCAGATTCTGAACCGAAACCCTAGGAAAGAGGGTGTTGGGTTCGTAAGGAAAATAAATGCAAATGGCTCTTACTGGAAACCTGAGCAGTACCCCAAAACCACATGGGTTGCTGCAAAGGAACCTTCAGCAGATCCATCCAATTTATCTGGCTTCACATGTGCTAACCCCATTATTATTAATGAATCCTTTGATGCAAACTATAAACTGTTTAAGAATCAGAATGGTGAAGTGTTTGCCAGGTACATTGGTACTAACTGCAAGAATGGACCGCCTATGAAGAAGATCTGGGTTCCGAAAAAGTGTCTGGAAAATCTTCCTATGAATGTCTTCATGACACCTCACTTGAAGAAGACAAACCTCAGACCAAAGGCTTCATACGGTCCAAAGGCTTCATACAAACAGAGGACTCACCTGATTCACACTAACGCAAATGTTTTGCAGGGAAACCATACTCAGGCATATGAATACGAGAGCGGTTCATCGAACCGTCATGTTCATATGACCAAAAATTATTCTGCTTATTCCTATGAGTATTATTGTCCACCTGCAAGACTGTTTGCTAAGGCTTCAAAGCCAAAATTCTCAGATGCTGCACTTAGACTTATTGCTTCTAAGCCACCCTTGAAGATGTGGGTAGTTAAGAAAGCTTAACTCTCTTTTGCAGGGAAAGGTCTCCAGCAGAAAAACAAAATCTTCTGACGCTATTGCTGGGGACCTTACAAATCTTGTAGGGCGCAAGATAAAATGCCCGAATGGCATCATTATGTACTTCGTTCCTGAATCGCATGCTACTCTCCCTATTAGTCCTAATCTGGATCTAAGTTTTCATAACCCACTGGTTCATCAAATGTTTTTGCTTCACAATTCTCTTCGTGAAGCCTATCCCCCTAACTGCACTGTAGGGTACGACACCAGCGTCTTCAAAGTCTTCAGAATGGATTATTGACAGTGGGTGTACAAATCACATGACTGGCAAAAGAAGCCTTCTTATGGACTCAACCTTACGTCCATCCGACAAGAGCCACATCACATTTGCTGACACTGGTAAAAGTAAGGTATTGGGTCTAGGTAGAGTTGCAATCTCAAAGGATCAACACATGGATAAAGTCATGCTTGTTGAATCCCTTGGCTTCAACTTAATGTCTGTCTCAATGCTTTGCGATTTGAACATGATCGTAATATTTGGAAAATATCGTTGCCTAGTACTAATGGAATCTGACAAGTCTCTAGTGTTTGAAGGGTATCGAAAAGATGATCTGTACGTGGTAGATTTCTCAGCAGGGCCACAACTTGCAGTATGTCATCTTGCAAAAGCTTCAGAATGCTGGCTTTGGCATCGGAGGCTTGGGCATGCTGGCATGAGGAACCTCCACACCCTTGCGAAGAAGAAGCATGTCATAGGCATCGAGGGCGTCAAGTTCAAGAAAGATCACTTATGCGGTGCCTGTGAAGCAGGGAAGTGTTGGAAATATGCCCTAGAGGCAATAATAAAAGCATTATTATTATATTTCCTTGTTCATGATAATTGTCTTTATTCATGCTATAATTGTGTTATCCGGAAATCGTAATACATGTGTGAATAATAGACACCAACATGTCCCTAGTAAGCCTCTAGTTGACTAGCTTGTTGATTAACTGATAGTCATGGTTTCCTGACTATGGACATTGGATGTCATTGATAACGAGATCACATCATTAGGAGAATGATGTGATGGACAAGACCCAATCCTAAACATAGCATAAGATCGTATAGTTCGTTTGCTAGAGTTTTCCAATGTCAAGTATCTTTTCCTTAGACCATGAGATCGTATAACTCCCGGATACCGTAGGAGTGCTTTGGGTATACCAAACGTCACAATGTAACTGGGTGACTATAAAGGTAGACTACGAGTATCTCCGAAAGTGTCTGTTGGGTTGACACAGATCAAGACTGGGATTTGTCACTCCGTATGACGGAGAGGTATCACTGGGCCCACTCGGTAATGCATCATCATTATGAGCTCAAAGTGACCAAGTGTCTGGTCACGGGATCATGCATTACGGTATGAGTAAAGTGACTTGCCGGTAACGAGATTGAACGAGGTATGGGGATACCGACGATCGAATCTCGGGCAAGTAACATATCGATTGACAAAGGGAATTGCATACGGGGTTGCTTGAATCCTCGACATCGTGGTTCATCCGATGAGATCATCGTGGAGTATGTGGGAGCCAACATGGGTATCCAGATCCCGCTGTTGGTTATTGACCGGAGAGTCGTCTCGGTCATGTCTACATATCTCCCGAACCCGTAGGGTCTACACACTTAAGGTTCGGTGACGCTAGGGTTGTAGGGATATGTATATGCAGTAACCCGAATGTTGTTCGGAGTCCCGGATGAGATCCCGGACGTCACGAGGAGTTCCGGAATGGTCCGGAGGTAAAGAATTATATATAGGAAGTGCTATTTCGGCCATCGGGACAAGTTTCGGGGTTATCGGTATCGTACCGGGACCACCGGAAGGGTCCCGGGGGTCCACCGGGTGGGGCCACCTGCCCCAGGGGCCCACATGGGCTGTAGGGGGTCCGCCTTGGCCTACATGGTCCAAGGGAACCAGCCCCAAGAGGCCCATGCGCCTAGGGTTCACAAAAGGGAAGAGTCCCACTAGTGGAAGGCACGTCCTAGGTGCCTTGGGGGGGAGGGAAACCTCCCTTGGCCGCCGCCCCCCCTAGGAGATTGGATCTCCTAGGGCCGGCGCTCCCCCTTGGCCCTCCTATATATAGTGGGGGAAGGAGGGCTTTTCATCCATGCCTTGGGTTGCCTCCTTCTCCCTCTCCAACACCTCCTCCTCCTCCATAGCGCTTGGCGAAGCCCTGACGGAGTACTGCAGCTCCATCACCACCACGCCGTCGTGCTGCTGCTGGAGCCATCTTCCTCAACCTCTCCTTCCCTCTTGCTGGATCAAGAAGAAGGAGACGTTACGCTGACCGTACGTGTGTTGAACGCGGAGGTGCCGTCCGTTCGGTGCTAGGATCTCCGGTGATTTGGATCACGTCGTGTTCGACTACCTCATCCCTGTTCTTTGAATGCTTCCGCTCACGATCTACAAAGGTATGTAGATGCATCCGATCACTCGTTGCTAGATGAACTCATAGATGGATCTTGGTGAAACCGTAGGAAAATTCTTGTTTTCTGCAACGTTCCCCAACAATGGCATCATGAGCTAGGTCTATGCGTAGTTCTTCTTGCGCGAGTAGAACACAATTTGTTGTGGGCGTAGATGTTGTCAACTTTCTTGCCGTTACTAGTCTTATCTTGCTTCAACGGTATTGTGGGATGAAGCGGCCCGGACCAACCTTACACGTACGCTTACGTGAGACCGGTTCCACCGACTAGCATGCACAAGTTGCATAAGGTGGCTGGCGGGTGTCTGTCTCTCCCACTTCAGTTGGAGCGGATTCGATGAAAAGGGTCCTTATGAAGGGTAAATAGAAGTTGACAAATCACGTTGTGGTTTTCACGTAGGTAAGAAAACATTCTTGCTAGAAACCTACTTCAGCCACGTAAAACTTGCAAGAACAATTAGAGGACGTCTAACTTGTTTTTGCAGCAAGTGCTTTGTGATATGATATGGCCAAAGTTGTGATGAATGATGAATGATCTATATGTGATGTATGAGATGTTCATGCTATTGTAATAGGAATCACGACTTGCATGTCGATGAGTATGACAACCGGCAGGAGCCATATGAGTTGTCTATATTTTTTGTATGACCTGCGTGTCATTGAGAAACGCCATGTAAATTACTTTACTTTATTGCTAAACGCGTTAGCCATAGTAGTAGAAGTAATAGTTGGCGAGCAACTTCATGGAGACACAATGATGGAGATCATGATGATGGAGATCATGGTGTCATGCCGGTGACAAGGTGATCATGGACCCCCAAGATGGAGATCAAAGGAGCTATGTGATATTGGCCATATCATGTCACTATTATTATTTGATTGCATGTGATGTTTATCATGTTTTGCATCTTGTTTACTTAGAACGACGGTAGTAAATAAGATGATCCCTCATAATAATTTCAAGAAAGTGTTCCCCCTAACTGTGCACCGTTGTGACAGTTCGTTGTTTCAATGCACCACGTGATGATCGGGTGTTTGATTCAAACGTTCACATACAACGGGTGTAAGACAGATTTACACATGCAAACACTTAGGTTGACTTGACGAGCCTAGCATGTGTATAGACATGGCCTCGGAACACAGAATACCGAAAGGTCGAGCATGAGTCGTATAGAAGATACGATCAACATGAAGATGTTCACCGACGTTGACTAGTCCGTCTCACGTGATGATCGGACACGGCCTAGTTGACTCGGATCATGTTATACTTAGATGACTAGCAGAGGGATGTCTATCTAAGTGGGAGTTCATTAGATGAACTTTATTATCATGAACTTAGTCTAAAAATCTTTGCAATATGTCTTGTAGATCAAATGGCCAACGTAGTCCTCAACTTCAACGCGTTCCTAGAGAAAACCAAGCTGAAAGACGATGGCAGCAACTATACGGACTGGGTCCGGAACCTGAGGATCATCCTCATAGCTGCCAAGAAAGATTATGTCCTACAAGCACCGCTGGGTGACGCACCTGTTCTCCCTGCAGAACAAGACGCTATGAACGCTTGGCAGGCACGTACCGATGACTACTCCCTCGTTCAGTGCGGCATGCTTTACAGCGGCTCCAAAAGCGTTTTGAGAGACATGGAGCATATGAGATGTTTGAAGAGCTGAAAATGGTTTTCCAAGCTCATGCCCGGGTCGAGAGATATGAAGTCTCCGAAAAATTCTTCAGCTGTAAGATGGAGGAAAATAGTTCTGTCAGTGAGCACATACTCACTATGTCTGGGTTACATAACCGCTTGACTCAGCTGGGAGTTAATCTCCCGGATGATGCGGTCATTGACAGAATCCTCCAGTCGCTTCCACCGAGCTACAAGAGCTTTGTGATGAACTTCAATATGCAGGGGATGGAAAAGACCATTCCTGAAGTATTTGCTATGTTGAAATCAGCAGAGGTAGAAGTCAAGAAGGAACATCAAGTGTTGATGGTCAATAAAACCACTAAGTTCAAGAAGGGCAAGGGTAAAAAGAACTTCAAGAAGGATGGCAAGGGAGTTGCCGCGCCCGGCAAGCAAGCTGCCGGGAAGAAGCCAAAGAATGGACCCAAGCCCGAGACTGAGTGCTTTTATTGCAAGGGAAGTGGTCACTGGAAGCGGAATTGCCCCAAATACTTAGCGGACAAGAAGGTCGGCAAAACAAAAGGTATATATGATATACATGTAATTGATGTGTACCTTACTAGTACCCGTAGTAGCTCCTGGGTATTTGATACCGGTGCAGTTGCTCACATTTGTAACTCAAAGCAGGGGTTGCGGAATAAGCGGAGACTGGCAAAGGACGAGGTGACGATGCGCGTCGGGAATGGTTCCAAGGTCAATGTGATCACCGTCGGCACGCTACCTCTACATTTACCTTCGGGATTAGTTTTAAACCTTAATAATTGTTATTTAGTGCCAGCTTTGAGCATGAACATTGTATCGGGATCTCGTTTAATTCGAGATGGCTACTCATTTAAATCCGAGAATAATGGTTGTTCTATTTATATGAGAGATATGTTTTATGGTCATGCTCCTATGGTGAATGGTTTATTCTTAATGAATCTCGAGCGTAATGCTACACATATTCATACTGTGAGTACCAAAAGATGTAAAGTTGATAATGATAGTCCCACATACTTGTGGCACTGCCGCCTTGGTCACATAGGTGTCAAACGCATGAAGAAGCTCCATGCAGATGGACTTTTTGAGTCTCTTGATTACGAATCATTTGACACGTGCGAACCATGCCTCATGGGTAAGATGACCAAGACTCCGTTCTCAGGAACAATGGAGCGAGCAACCAACTTATTGGAAATCATACATACTGATGTGTGCGGTCCAATGAGTGTTGAGGCTCGCGGTGGCTATCATTATGTTCTCACCCTCACTGATGATTTAAGTAGATATGGGTATATCTACTTAATGAAACACAAGTCTGAAACCTTTGAAAAGTTCAAGGAATTTCAGAGTGAGGTTGAGAATCAACGTGACAGGAAAATCAAGTTTCTATGATCAGATCGTGGAGGAGAATACTTGAGTCACGAATTTGGCACACACTTAAGAAAATGTGGAATAGTTTCACAACTCACGCCGCCTGGAACACCTCTGCATAATGGTGTGTCCGAACGTCGTAATCGCACTCTACGATCTATGATGTCTCTTACCGATTTACCGCTATCTTTTTGGGGCTATGCTTTAGAGACTGCCGCATTCACTTTAAATAGGGCTCCGTCGAAATCCGTTGAGACGACACCGTTTGAATTATGGTTTGGGAAGAAACCTAAGTTGTCGTTTCTGAAAGTTTGGGGATGCGATGCTTATGTCAAGAAACTTCAACCTGAAAAGCTCGAACCCAAGTCGGAAAAATGCGTCTTCATAGGATACCCTAAAGAAACTGTTGGGTATACCTTCTACCTCAGATCCGAAGGCAAGATCTTTGTTGCCAAGAATGGATTCTTTCTAGAGAAAGAGTTTCTCTCGAAAGAAGAAAGTGGGAGGAAAGTAGAACTTGATGAAGTGTTACCTCTTGAATCGGAAAATGGCACAACTCAAGAAAATGTTCCTGAGGTGCCTACACCAACTAGAGAGGAAGTTAATGTTGATGATCCCCGGGTACCGAGCTCGAATTCGCAAGGTCCACAAGGACATGTTCTGCACCAGAGTGGTACGGCAACCCTGTCTTGGAAATCATGTTGTTAGACAACAGTGAACCTTCGAACTATGAAGAAGCGATGGCGGGCCCGGATTCCGACAAATGGCTAGAAGCCATGAAATCCGAGATAGGATCCATGTATGAAAACGAAGTATGGACTTTGACTGACTTGCCCGTTGAACGGCGAGCCATAGAAAATAAATGGATCTTTAAGAAGAAGACAGACGCGGATGGTAATGTGACCATCTATAAAGCTAGGCTTGTCGCTAAGGGTTATCGACAAGTTCAAGGGGTTGACTACGATGAGACTTTCTCACCGGTAGCGAAGCTGAAGTCCATCCGAATCATGTTAGCGATTGCCGCATTCTATGATTATGAGATATGGCAAATGGATGTCAAACGGCATTCCTTAATGGTTTCCTTAAGGAAGAATTGTATATGATGCAGACGGAAGGTTTTGTCGATCCTAAGAATGCTGACAAGGTGTGCAAGCTCCAACGCTCGATTTATGGGCTGGTGCAAGCATCTCGGGAGTTGGAACATTCGCTTTGATGAAATGATCAAAGCGTTTGGGTTTATGCAGACTTATGGAGAAGCCTGCGTTTACAAGAAAGTGAGTGGGAGCTCTGTAGAATTTCTCATATTATATGTGGATGACATATTGTTGATGGGAAATGATATAGAGCTCTTGGAGAGCATAAAGGCCTACTTGAATAAGTGTTTTTCAATGAAGGACCTTGGAGAAGCAGCTTACATATTAGGCATCAAGATCTACAGAGATAGATCGAGACGCCTCATAGGTCTTTCGCAAAGCACATACCTCGATAAGATATTGAAGAAGTTCAATATGGATCAGTCCAAGAAGGGGTTCTTGCCTGTATTGCAAGGTGTGAAATTGAGCTCGGCTCAAAGCCCGACCACGGCAGAAGATAGAGAAAAGATGAGTGTCATCCCCTATGCCTCAGCCATAGGGTCTATTATGTATGCCATGCTGTGTACCAGACCTGATGTAAACCTTGCCGTATGTTTGGTAGGAAGGTACCAAAGTAATCCCGGCATGGAACACTGGGCAGTGGTCAAGAATATCCTGAAGTACCTGAAAAGGACTAAGGATATGTTTCTCGTTTATGGAGGTGACGAAGAGCTCGTCGTAAAGGGTTACGTCGATGCTAGCTTCGACACAGATCTGGATGACTCCAAGTCACAAACCGGATACGTGTATATTTTGAATGGTGGGGCAGTAAGCTGGTGCAGTTGCAATCAAAGCGTCGTGGCGGGATCTACATGTGAAGCGGAGTACATGGCAGCCTTGGAGGCAGCGCATGAAGCAATTTGGATGAAGGAGTTCATTACCGACCTAGGAGTTATTATCCATGCGTCGGGCCCGATGACTCTCTTCTGTGATAACACTGGAGCTATTGCCCTTGCCAAGGAGCCCAGGTTTCACAAGAAGACCAGACACATCAAGCGTCTCTTACACTCCATTCGTGAAAATGTTCAAGATGGAGACATAGATATTTGTAAAGTGCATACAGCTCTGAATGTTGCAGATCCGTTGACTAAACCTCTTCCACGGGCAAAACATGATCAACACCAGAACTCTATGGGTGTTCGATTCATCACAATGTAACTAGATTATTGACTCTAGTGCAAGTGGGAGACTGTTGGAAATATGCCCTGGAGGCAATAATAAAATGGTTATTATTATATTTCCTTGTTCATGATAATTGTCTATTGTTCATGCTATAATTGTGTTATCCGGAAATCGTAATACATGTGTCAATACATAGACCACAACATGTCCCTAGTGAGCCTCTAGTTGACTAGCTCGTTGATCAACAGATGGTCATGGTTTCCTGACTATGAACATTGGATGTCATTGATAACGGGATCACATCATTAGGAGAATGATGTGATGGACAAGACCCAATCCTAAACATAGCACAAGATCGTGTAGTTTGTCTACTAGAGCTTTTCTAATGTCAAGTATCATTTCCTTAGACCATGAGATTGTGCAACTCCCGGATACCGTAGGAGTGCTTTGGGTGTACCAAACGTCACAACGTAACTGGGTGGCTATAAAGGTGCACTACAGGTATCTCCGAAAGTGTCTGTTGGGTTGGCACGTATCGAGACTGGGATTTGTCACTCCGTATGACGGAGAGGTATCTCTGGGCCCACTCGGTAATGCATCATCATAATGAGCTCATGTGACTAAGTAGTTGGTCACGGGATCATGCATTACGAAACGAGTAAAGTGACTTGCTGGTAACGAGATTGAACGAGGTATTGGGATACCGACGATCGAATCTCGGGCAAGTAACGTACCGATTGACAAAGGGAATTGTATACGGGATTGCTTGAGTCCTTGACATCGTGGTTCATCCGATGAGATCATCATGGAACATGTGGGAGCCAACATGGGTATCCAGATCCCGCTGTTGGTTATTGGCCGGAGAGTTGTCTCGGTCATGTCTGCATGGTTCCCGAACCCGTAGGGTCTACACACTTAAGGTTCGATGACGCTAGGGTTATAAGGAAGATTTGTAGGTGAAGATTTATATATGGGAAGTCATCATACGGTCGCCGGAAATATCCGGGGGTATACCGGTATTGTACCGGGACCACCGGAGGGGTTCCGGGGGTCCACCGGGAGGGTCCACCTGCCCCGGAGGGCCTTATGGGCTGTAGGTGGAAGGGATCCAGCCCCAAGTGGGCTGGGGCGCCAACCCCCTAGGGCCCATGCGCCTAGGGTTGGGGGGAACCCTAAAGGGGGCGCCCCCCTTGGCTTGGGGGGCAAGCCCCCTCCCCCTTGGCCGCCGCCCCCCTCTAGATCCCATCTAGAGGGGCCGGCCCCCTTCCCCCTTCTCCCTATAAATAGAGGGGCGAGGGGAGGGCTGCAAGACCACATCCAAGGCGCAGCCCCTCCCCTCCCCAACACCTATCCTCCTCCGCAAGAGCTTGGCGAAGCCCTGCCGGAGTACTGCCACTCCATCACCACCACACCGTTGTGCTGCTATTGGAGCCCTCTTCCTCAACCTCTCCCTCCTCCTTGCTGGATCAAGGCGTGGGAGATGTCACCGGTCCGTACGTGTGTTGAACGCGGAGGTGCCGTCCGTTCGGCGCTAGGATCATCGGTGATTCGAATCACGACGAGTACGACTCCATCAACCCCGTTCTCTTGAACGCTTCCGCTCGCGATCTACAAGGGTATGTAGATGCACTCCTCTCTCTCTCGTTGCTAGTTACTCCATAGATTGATCTTGGTGATGCGTAGAATTTTTTTAATTTCTGCAACGATCCCCAACACCTCTTGACATCAGCAGCAGTGACACCTTCTCCGGCCTTGGGAACACCGTTCTTGACGACATACCAGAGGTCGACATCAATGGCTTTAAGATGCATGCACATCTTATTCTTCCAGTAGGGGTAATCAGTGCCATCGGAGACAGGGCACGCAACGGAGACTTTGATTATCCCTGCAGTCAACATAGCTAAAACTCCAGGTGGTTAAACCGAATCACACAGAACAAGGGAGCACCTTGCTCTAATACCAATTGAAAGTGTGGGGGGTGAATAGGCGATTTTAAGAAAGGCTTCAAAACACGGGGGCTTTAAAGACAAACAGAAGAAATAAACCTATTGATATGCAGCGGAACGTAGACTACACTAGACAAGCCATAGTCAAGTAAGCAATGAAGTGAAAGCACGAAGACTATCAGCAGCTAGGTAGTATGGATCAGGATGGAAGATAGTATGAAGCCAATCAACAATAATCTTTACATAGTGAAGACAATTAGATCATGCAAGCAGGCAATGACTTCACGAAGACAGACTGTAAGTAAAGGGAGGTGAGATATAGAACCAGTTGCTTGGTGAGGACAAGGATTTGTTGGACCAGTTCCAGTTGCTGTGACAACTGTACGTCTGGTTAGGGAGGCTGAGATTCAACTCAGAAGACCACGTCTTCACCTTATTCCCCATGAGCTAAGAACACTTAGTTCTCCCCCAATCACTCTGGTAAGTCTTCAAGGTAGGCTTCCAAATCTTCACAGACTTCGTTCACTGGCAATCCACAATGACTCTTGGATGCTCAGAACGCGACACCTAACCGGCTGGAGGATTCACAGTCCTCAAGTGTAACAAGTCTTCAGATCACGCAGACAAAAATACTTCAGTCATGCCTAACACTCTTTTGCTCTAGGTGTTTGGGCTTTGTCCTCGCAAGGATCTCTCTCTCAAATGCTTCGGAGGTGGGTTGCTCTCAAACGACAAAAGCCGTGCACTAACTCTGAGCAGCCTCCAATTTATATATGGTGTAGGGGGTGGGCAATTTATAGCCAGGAGGCAACCCAACCTGATTTGTCCGAAATGACCCTGGGTCACTAAGGAACTGATACGTGTCCAACGGTCAGATTTCAAACACACGCGGCAGCTTGACTTGGGCTACAAGTAAAGCTGACTCATCCAGATCTAGATAAGATTTTCTCTCATTGTCTTCGCTCGAAGACATAGGATTTGATTGAGCATCACATCAGTGACTCTGACTTTGTTCACTTGGACCCCATTTAACAGTACGATGGCTCCTATGACTCAACAAACAAGAAAAGGAAACTATGAAAAAACAATGTCTTCTCAAGTCATAATCTTTGTTGTGAATATCTTCACAAACCACCATTGTCTTCAATGTCTTCACACATTTTTAAGGGTCATCTCTGGTAGGTAAACCGAATCAATGTGGGACTACTACCTGTGTTATCCTGCAATTCTCACAAACACATTAGTCCCTCAACCAAGTTTGTCGTCAATACTCCAAAACCAACTAGGGGTGGCACTAGATGCACTTACAATAATGTCAACAATAGTAACTCATGATCACACATATCCAACTGGATATATGTGCCTGGATCTTTCCCTACCACATGATGCGTGCCAAGTGGAAAATACTTGAGGCGGGAATAGGAACGAATGCTATTGGCTCTTGCATAAAAGTAAAAAAATTGAAAAGTTAAAAGATAGACCCTTCGTTGAGGGAAGCAGAGGTTGTCATGCGCTTTTTATTTATCTGGATGTGCAAGCTCTTAATGCAAAGGGAACATAACTTTATATTGCCCCTTATGATAGCAACCTTTATTATGTTGTCTGTCGCCTTTATTGTGTTACCATCACAAGTTCGTACAAAACTTATTTTCCCTTACAATAAAAGATCATACATATTTAGGAGCAATTTTTATTTCTTTTGCACTAATGACAATTTATTTGAAGGATCTTATTCAATCCATAGGTAGATATGATGCTCTCTCATGGCAAGAAACTGGGTTTAAGGGTTTTTTGATGAACAAGTAGTATTTCTACTTAGTATGAGATTTTGGCTAGCAAAATATTATGAGCAAACACCACATGTTAGAGGGTCCATGACAATATAACATGTATGCGGATATAAGCAAACATAACCCATTACATTTTCTTCCTTATCCAACGTCAACTATTTGATCAAGCTTGAAAATAATTAATGGGGTCTTACGATCATAAAAGATGTCCAAGATAGTATATTTATATGCGAAATCTCTCTTCCTTTATTACTCTTTCATGAATTGCATGAATGACCAATGGTATGTTTGTTAACTTCCAATAATTTTTTATCAATTATACTTCTTATATGTGAAGTCATTACTCCCCATGAGATTAATATATGAACTTTTATTATCATTTCTATGATTGGAACAAGAAAGTAAAGCAAAAATTCAAACTACTCTTTATTATATAACTTCCACACCCAATTACATAGATATATAGAACGAGCACGAAACAAGCACCCAAAGACTATTTCATACTAATACTTTTATTCTTCTAAATCATGAAATAACTACTTGTGCTTCCAAAAACCCTTAAACCAGTTTTGCCATGAGAGTCCACCATATCTACCTATGGATTGAGTAAGATCCTTCAAGTAAGTTGTCATCAGTGCAAGCAATAAAAATTGCTCTCTAAATATGTATGATTGATTGGTGTGGAGGAAATAAGCTTTATACGAGCTTGTTATGTGGAAGAAATAAAAGCGACGGACTGCATAATAAAGGTTCATATCACAAGGGGCAATATAAAGTGACGTTCTTTTGCATTAAGATTTTGTGCATCCAACCTTAAAAGCACATGGCAACCTCAGCTTCCCTCTGCGAAGGGACTATCTATTACTATTATCTTCTACCTTATGCAAGAGTCATGGTGATCTTCACCTTTCCTTTTTTATTTTATCCTTTGGCAAGCACAGGGTGTTGGAAAGATCCTGATAGATATATCTAATTGGATGTAGGGGAGCATGAGTTATTATAGTTGACATTACCCTTGAGGTAAAAGGTTGGGAGGCAAAACTATAAGCCCCAATCTTTCTCTGTGTTCGGCTAAAACTCCATAACCACAAGTATTGCGTGAGTGTTAGCGATTGTGAAAGACTAAATGATAGTTGAGTATGTGGACTTGCTATAAAGCTCTGACATAGACTCTTTATGATGTTATGATAAATTGCAATTGCTTCAATGACCGAGTTTATAGTTTGTTGGTTCTCAATAAAGTTTATGATTCGTACTTTTGCATTGTGAATAGATTATTACTTGAGCGTAAGAAATCATATGACAATATCCATATATGTTGCTGTTATGAGAATAATCATGATGCCCTCATGTCCGTATTTTATTTTATCGACACCTCTACCTCTAAACAAGTGGACATATCTATCGTTATCAGCTTCCGCTTGAGGACAAGCGAGGTCTAAGCTTGGGGGAGTTGATACGTCCATTTTGCATCATGCTTTTATATCGATATTTATTGCATTATGGGCAGTTATTACACGTTATGTCACAATACTTATGCCTATTCTCTCTTATTTTACAAGGTTTACATAAGGAGGGAGAATGCCGACAGCTGGAATTCTGGGCTGGAAAAGGAGCAAATATTAGAGACCTATTCTGCACAACTCCAAAAGTCCTGAAACTCCACGAAAGTCATTTTTGGAAATAAAAAAAAAATATTGAGCGGAAGAAGTACGTCAGAGGGGGCCCCACCTGGACACGAGGGTGGGGGCGCACCCCCTGCCTCTTGGGCCCCCTGTTCGCTCTCCGGTGGCCATCTTCTGCTATATGAGGTCTTTCGTCGAGAAAAAAATCATAAGCAACCTTTCGGGACGAGACTCCGCCGCCACGAGGCGGAACCGATCTAGGGCTCCGGCAGAGCTGTTCTGCCGGGGACACTTCCCTCCGGGAGGGGGAAATCATCGCCATCGTCATCACCAACGCTCCTCTCACCGGGAGAGGGCAATCTCCATCAACATCTTCACCAGCACCATCTCCTCTCAAAACCCTAGTTCATCTCTTGTATCCAATTCTTGTCTCCAAGTCCGGGATTGATACTAGTAGGTTGCTAGTAGTGTTGATTACTCCTTGTAGTTGATGCTAGTTGGTTTATTTGGTGGAAGATCATATGTTCAGATCCTATATGCATATTAATACCCCTCTGATTATGAACATGAATATGCTTTGTGAGTAGTTACATTTGTTCCTGAGGACATGGGAGAAGTCTTGCTATTAGTAGTCATGTGAATTTGGAATTCGTTCGATATTTTGATGAGATGTATGTTGTCTAGCCTCTAGTGGTGTTATGTGAACGTCGACTACATAATAATTCACCATTATTTGGGCCTGGAGGAAGGCATTGGGAAGTAATAAGTAGATGATGGGTTGCTAGAGTGACAGAAGCTTAAACCCTAGTTTATGCATTGCTTCATAAGGGGCTGATTTGGATCCATATGTTTCATGCTATGGTTACGTTTACCTTAATAATTTTGTTGTAGTTGTGAATGCTTGCAATAGAGGTTAATCATAAGTGGGATGCTTGTTCAAGTAAGAACAGCACCCAAGCACCGGTACACCCACATATAAAATTATCAAAGTACCGAACGCGAATCATATGAATGTGATGAAAACTAGCTTGACGATAATTCCCATGTGTCCTCGGGAGCGCTTTTTGATGGGGAACATAGTAATTTCAAAATTTTCCTACGCACATGCAAGATCATGGTGATGCATAGCAATGAGAGGAGAGTGTGATCTACGTACCCTTGTAGATCGACAACGGAAGCGTTTGGTTGATGTAGTCGTACGTCTTCACGGCCCGACCGATCAAGCACCGAAACTACGGCACCTCCGAGTTTTAGCACACGTTCAGCTCGATGATGATCCCCAGACTCCGATCCAGCAAAGTGTCGGGGAAGAGTTCTGTCAGCACGACGACGTGGTGACGATCTTGATGTACTACTGTCGCAGGGCTTCGCCTAAGCACCGCTACAATATTATCGAGGACTATGGTGGAAGGGGGCACCGCACACGGCTAAGAATATGATCACGTGGATCAACTTGTGTGTCTCTAGGGTGCCTCTGCCTTAGTATATAAAGGACCAAAGGGGGGAGGCTGGCCGGCCACATAGGGCGCGCCAGGAGAGTCCTACTCCCTCTGGGAGTAGGATTCCCCCCCCCCCAATCATAGTTGGAATAGGACTCAGGGAGGGGGGAAAAGAGAGAGAGGGGCCGGCCCCCTCTCCTTGTCCAATTCAGACCAAGGGAGGGGAGGGGCGTGCGGCCCACTATGGGCTGCCTCTTCTCTTTTCCACCAAGGCCCATTAAGGCCCATCTAGCTCCCCGGGGGGTTCCGGTAACCTCCCGGTACTCCGGTAAAATCCCGATTTCCCCCGGAACACTTCCGATATCCAAACATAGGCTTCCAATATATCAATCTTTATGTCTCGACCATTTTGAGACTCCTCGTCATGTCCGTGATCACATCCAGGACTCCGAACAACCTTCGGTACATCAAAATGCATAAACTCATAATATAACTGTCATCGTAACCTTAAGCGTGCGGACCCTACGGGTTCAAGAACAATGTATACATGACCGAGACATGTCTCCGGTCAATAACCAACAGCGGGACCTGGATGCCCATATTGGCTCCTACATATTCTACGAAGATCTTTATCGGTCAGACCGCATAACAACATACGTTGTTCCCTTTGTCATCGGTACGTTACTTGCCCGAGATTCGATCGTCAGTATTCCAAATACCTAGTTCAATCTCGTTACTGGCAAGTCTCTTTACTCGTTCTGTAATACATCATCCCACAACAAACTCATTAGTTGCAATGCTTGCAAGGCTTAAGTGATGTGCATTACCGAGAGGGCCTAGAGATACCTCTCCGACAATCGGAGTGACAAATCCTAATCTCGAAATACGCCAACCCAACATTTACCTTTGGAGACACCTGTAGAGCTCCTTTATAATCACCCAGTTACGTTGTGACGTTTGGTAGCACACAAAGTGTTCCTCCGGTAAACGGGAGTTGCATAATCTCATAGTTATAGGAACATGTATAAGTCATGAAGAAAGCAATAGCAACATACTAAACAATCGGGTGCTAAGCTAATGGAATGGGTCATGTCAATCAGATCATTCACTTAATGATGTGATCCCGTTAATCAAATAACAACCACTTGTTCATGGTTAGGAAACATAACCATCTTTGATTAACGAGCTAGTCAAGTAGAGGCATACTAGTGACACTTTGTTTGTCTATGTATTCACACATGCATTATGTTTCCGGTTAATACAATTCTAGCATGAATAATAAACATTTATCATGATTATAAGGAAATAAATAATAACTTTATTATTGCCTCTAGGGCATATTTCCTTTAGTCTCCCACTTGCACTAGAGTCAATAATCTAGATTACACAGTAATGATTCTAACACCCATGGAGCCTTGGTGCTGATCATGTTTTGCTCGTGGAAGAGGCTTAATCAACGGGTCTGCAATATTCAGATCCGTATGTATCTTGCAAATCTCTATGTCTCCCACCTGGACTAGATCCCGGATGGAATTGAAGCGTCTCTTGATGTGCTTGGTTCTCTTGTGAAATATGGATTCCTTTGCCAAGGCAATTGCACCAGTATTGTCACAAAAGATTTTCATTGGACCCGATGCACTAGGTATGACACCTAGATTGGATATGAACTCCTTCATCCAGACTCCTTCGTTTGCTGCTTCCGAAGAAGCTATGTACTCCTCTTCACATGTAGATCCCGCCACAACGCTTTGTTTAGAACTGCACCAACTGACAGCTCCACCGTTTAATGTAAACACGTATCCAGTTTGCGATTTAGAATCATCCGGATCAATGTCAAAGCTTGCATCAACGTAACCTTTTACGATGAGCTCTTTGTCACCTCCATATACGAGAAACATATCCTTAGTCCTTTTCAGGTACTTCAGGATGTTCTTGACCGCTGTCCAGTGATCCACTCCTGGATTACTTTGGTACCTCCCTGCTAGACTTATAGCAAGGCACACATCAGGTCTGGTACACAACATTGCATACATGATAGATCCTATGGCTGAAGCATAGGGAACATCTTTCATTTTCTCTCTATCTTCTGCAGTGGTCAGGCATTGAGTCTGACTCAACTTCACACCTTGTAACACAGGCAAGAACCCTTTCTTTGCTTGATCCATTTTGAACTTCTTCAAAATCTTGTCAAGGTATGTGTTTTGTGAAAGTCCAATTAAGCGTCTTGATCTATCTCTATAGATCTTTATTCCTAATATGTAAGCAGCTTCACCGAGGTCTTTCATTGAAAAACTCTTATTCAAGTATCCCTTTATGCTATCCAGAAATTCTATATCATTTCCAATCAGTAATATGTCATCTACATATAATATCAGAAATGCTACAGAGCTACCACTCACTTTCTTGTAAATACAGGCTTCTCCGAAAGTCTGTATAAAACCAAATGCTTTGATCACATTATCAAAGCGTTTATTCCAACTCCGAGAGGCTTGCACCAGTCCATAAATGGATCGCTGGAGCTTGCACACTTTGTTAGCTCCCTTTGGATCGACAAAACCTTCCGGTTGCATCATATACAACTCTTCTTACAGAAATCCATTCAGGAATGCAGTTTTGACATCCATCTGCCAAATTTCATAATCATAAAGTGCGGCAATTGCTAACATGATTCGGACAGACTTAAGCATCGCTACGGGTGAGAAGGTCTCATCGTAGTCAATCCCTTGAACTTGCCGAAAACCTTTTGCGACAAGTCGAGCTTTGTAGACAGTAATATTACCGTCGGCGTCAGTCTTCTTCTTGAAGATCCATTTATTCTCAATTGCTTGCCGATCATCGGGCAAGTCAACCAAAGTCCACACTTTGTTCTCATACATGGATCCCATCTCAGATTTCATGGCTTCAAGCCATTTTGCGGAATCTGGGCTCACCATCGCTTCTTCATAGTTCGTAGGTTCATCATGATCTAGTAGCATGACTTCCAGAATAGGATTACCGTACCACTCTGGTGCGGATCTTACTCTGGTTGATCTACGAGGTTCTGAAGTTTCATGATCATTATCATTAGCTTCCTCACTAATCGGTGTAGGTGCTGCAGAAACAGGTTTCTGTGATGCACTACTTTCCAATAAGGGAGCAGGTACAGTTACCTCGTCAAGTTCTACTTTCCTCCCACTCACTTCTTTCGAGAGAAACTCCTTCTCTAGAAAGGATCCATTCTTAGCAACGAATGTCTTGCCTTCGGATCTGTGATAGAAGGTGTACCCAACAGTCTCCTTTGGGTATCCTATGAAGACACATTTCTCCGATTTGGGTTCGAGCTTATCAGGTTGAAGATTTTTCACATAAGCATCGCAGCCCCAAACTTTAAGAAACGACAACTTTGGTTTCTTGCCAAACCATAGTTCATAAGGCGTCGTCTCAACGGATTTTGATGGTGCCCTATTTAACGTGAATGCGGCCGTCTCTAAAGCATAACCCCAAAACGATAGCGGTAAATCAGTAAGAGACATCATAGATCGCACCATATCTAGTAAAGTACGATTACGACGTTCGGACACACCATTATGCTGTGGTGTTCCGGGTGGCGTGAGTTGCGGAACTATTCCGCATTGTTTCAAATGTATACCAAACTCGTAACTCAAATATTCTCCTCCACGATCAGATCGTAGAAACTTTATTTTCTTGTTACGATGATTTTCAACTTCACTCTAAAATTCTTTGCACTTTTCAAATGTTTTAGACTTGTGTTTCATTAAGTAGATATACCCATATCTCCTTAAGTCATCCATGAAGGTGAGAAAATAACGATATCCGCCACGAGCCTCAATATTCATCGGACCACATACATCTGTATGTATGATTTCCAACAAATCTGTTGCTCTCTCCATAGTACCGGAGAACGGTGTTTTAGTCATCTTGCCCAAGAGGCACGGTTCGCAAGTACCAAGTGATTCATAATCAAGTGGTTCCAAAAGTCCATCAGTATGGAGTTTCTTCATGCGCTTTATACCGATATGACCTAAACGGCAGTGCCACAAATAAGTTGCACTATCGTTATCAACTCTGCATCTTTTGGCTTCAACATTATGAATATGTGTGTTACTACTATCGAGATTCATCAAAAATAAACCACTCTTCAAAGGTGCATGACCATAAAAGATATTACTCATATAAATAGAACAACCATTATTCTCTGATTTAAATGAATAACCGTCTCGCATCAAACAAGATCCAGATATAATGTTCATACTCAACGCTGGCACCAAATAACAATTATTTAGGTCTAATACTAATCCCGAAGGTAGATGTAGAGGTAGCGTGCCGACCGCGATCACATCGACTTTGGAACCATTTCCCACGCGCATCGTCACCTCGTCCTTTGCCAGTGTTCGGTTAATCCGTAGTCCCTGTTTCGAGTTGCAAATATTAGCAACAGAACCAGTATCAAATACCCAGGTGCTACTGCGAGCTCTAGTAAGGTACACATCAATAACATGTATATCACATATACCTTTGTTCACCTTGCCATCCTTCTTATCCGCCAAATACTTGGGGCAGTTCCGCTTCTAGTGACCAGTCTGCTTGCAGTAGAAGCACTCAGTTTCAGGCTTAGGTCCAGACTTGGGTTTCTTCTCTTGAGTAGCAACTAGCTTGCCGTTCTTTTTGAAGTACCCCTTCTTCTTCCCATTGCCCTTTTTCTTGAAACTAGTGGTCTTGTTGACCATCAACACTTGATGCTCCTTCTTGATTTCTACCTCCGCAGCTTTCAGCATTGCGAAGAGCTCGGGAATAGTCTTGTTCATCCCTTGCATATTATAGTTCATCAAGAAGCTCTTGTAGCTTGGTGGCAGTGATTGGAGAATTCTATCAATGACGCAATCATCTGGAAGATTAACTCCCAATTGAATCAAGTGATTATTATACCCAGACATTTTGAGTATATGCTCACTGACAGAACTGTTCTCCTCCATCTTGCAGCTATAGAACTTATTGGAGACTTCATATCTCTCAATCCGGGCATTTGCTTGAAATATTAACTTCAACTCCTGGAACATCTCATATGCTCCATGACATTCAAAACGTCGTTGAAGTCCCGATTCTAAGCCGTAAAGCATGGCACACTGAACTATCGAGTAGTCATCAGCTTTGCTCTGCCAGACGTTCATAACATCTGGTGTTGCTCCAGCAGCAGGCCTGGCACCCAGCGGTGCTTCCAGGACGTAATTCTTCTATGCAGCAATGAGGATAATCCTCAAGTTACAGACCCAGTCCGTGTAATTGCTACCATCACCTTTCAACTTTGCTTTCTCAAGGAACGCATTAAAATTCAACGGAACAACAGCACGGGCCATCTATCTACAATCAAACATACATAAGCAAGATACTATCAGGTACTAAGTTCATGATAAATTTAAGTTCAATTAGTCAAATTACTTAAAGAACTCCCACTTAGACAGACATCCCTCTAATCCTCCAAGTGATCACATGATCCAAATCAACTAAACCATAACCGATCATCACGTGATATGGAGTAGTTATCAATGGTGAACATCGTTATGTTGATCATATCTACTATATGATTCACGCTCGACCTTTCGGTCTCCGTGTTCCGAGGCCATATCTGCATATGCTAGGCTCGTCAAGTATAACCCGAGTATTCTGCGTGTGCAAAACTGGCTTGCACCCGTTGTAGATGGACGTAGAGCTTATCACACCCGATCATCACGTGGTGTCTGGGCATGACGAACTTTGGCAACGGTGCATACTCAGGGAGAACACTTCTTGATAATTTAGTGAGAGATCATCTTATAATGCTACCGTCAATCAAAGCAAGATAAGATGCATAAAAAGATAAACATCACATGCAATCAATATAAGTGATATGATATGGCCATCATCATCTTGTGCTTGCGATCTCTATCTCCGAAGCACCATCATGATCACCATCGTCACCGGCTCGACACCTTGATCTTCATCATAGCATCGTTGTCGTCTCGCCAATCTTATGCTTCCAGGACTATCGCTACTGCTTAGTGATAAAGTAAAGCATTACAGCGCGATTGCATTGCATACAATAAAGCGACAACCATATGGCTTCTGCCAGTTGCCGATAACTCGGTTACAAAACATGATCATATCATACAATAAAATTTAGCATCATGTCTTGACCATATCACATCACAACATGCCCTGCAAAAACAAGTTAGACGTCCTCTACTTTGTTGTTGCAAGTTTTACGTGGCAGCTACGGGCTTAAGCAAGAACCAATCTCACCTACGCATCAAAACCACAACGATAGTTTGTCAAGTTGGTGCTATTTTAACCTTCGCAAGGACCAGGCGTAGCCACACTCGGTTCAACTAAAGTTGGAGAAACTGTCACCCACAAGCCACCTCTGTGCAAAGCACGTCGGGAGAACCGGTCTCGCGTAAGCGTACGCGTAATGTCGGTCTGGGCCGCTTCATCCAACAATACCGCCGAACCAAAGTATGACATGCTGGTAAGCAGTATGACTTATATCGCCCACAACTCACTTGTGTTCTACTCGTGCATATAACATCAACATATAAAACCTAGGCTCGGATGCCACTGATGGGGAACGTAGTAATTTCAAAATTTTCCTACGCACACGCAAGATCATGGTGATGCATAGCAACGAGAGGAGAGTGTGATCTACGTACCCTTGTAGATCGACAACGGAAGCGTTTGGTTGATGTAGTCGTACGTCTTCACGGCCCGACCGATCAAGCACCGAAACTACGGCACCTCCGAGTTTTAGCACACGTTCAGCTCGATGACGATCCCCGGACTCCGATCCAGCAAAGTGTCGGGGAAGAGTTCCGTCAGCACGACGGCGTGGTGACGATCTTGATGTACTACTGTCGCAGGGCTTCACCTAAGCACCGCTACAATATTATCGAGGACTATGGTGGAAGGGGGCACCGCACACGGCTAAGAATATGATCACGTGGATCAACTTGTGTGTCTCTAGGGTGCCTCTGCCTTAGTATATAAAGGACCAAAGGGGGGAGGCCGGCCGGCCACATAGGGCGGGCCAGGAGAGTCCTACTCCCTCTGGGAGTAGGATCCCCCCCCCAATCCTAGTTGGAATAGGACTCGCGGAGGGGGGAAAGAGAGAGAGAGGCCGGCCCCCTCTCCTTGTCCAATTCGGACCGAGGGAGGGGAGGGGCGCGCGGCCCACTATGGGCTGCCTCTTCTCTTTTCCAGCAAGGCCCATTAAGGCCCATCTAGCTCCCCGGGGGGTTCCGGTAACCTCCCGGTACTCCGGTAAAATCCCGATTTCCCCCGGAACACTTCCGATATCCAAACATAGGCTTCCAATATATCAATCTTTATGTCTCGACCATTTTGAGACTCCTCGTCATGTCCGTGATCACATCCGGGACTCCGAGCAACCTTCGGTACATCAAAATGCATAAACTCATAATATAACTATCATCGTAACCTTAAGCGTGCGGACCCTACGGGTTCGAGAACAATGTAGACATGACCGAGACATGTCTCCGGTCAATAACCAACAGCGGGACCTGGATGCCTGAAAGTGTGTTATATCGACTAGAGGGGGGTGAATAGGCGATTTTTGTGAAAGTCTTCAAAACGTGAGAGTTATGAAGACAAACAGTGAAGATTATGCCTATTACTATGCAGCGGAAGTTAGATTACACTAGGCCAGCCATGGTCATGTATTCAATAGAGTGAAAGCGCAATGACAAAAATCTTCAGTGTAATAAGGATCAGGTAGGAAGAAGTTATGAAGCCAAACAGATCATATATTCATGTTGTGAAGACAAAAGATAAAGCAAGCATGCAATGGCTTCACAATGAATAACTGTAAGTAAAAGGAAGTGAAGATGAAACCAGTGACACGTTGAAGACAATGATTTGTTGGACCAGTTCCAGTTGCTGTGACAACTGTACGTCTGGTTGGAGCGGCTAGGTATTTAAACCAAAGGACACACAGTCCCGGACACCCAGTCAAGGACACTTAGTCCAAGACACCCAGTCCTCACCGTTTTCTCCTTGAGCTAAGGTCACACAGACCTCGCCCAATCACTCTGGTAAGTCTTCAAGGTAGACTCCCAAACCTTCACAGACTTCGTTCACCGGCAATCCACAATTTCTCTTGGATGCTCAGAACGCGACGCCTAACCGTCTGGAGGATGCACAGTCCTCAAGTGTAATAAGTCTTCAGATCACACAGACACGAAGACTTAAGTGATGCCCAATTTACTCTGGCTCTGGGTGGTTAGGGCTTTTCTCCTCACTAGGAATTTTTCCTTCAAAGGCTTCGAGGTGGGTTGCTCTTAAACGACAAAAGCCATGCACTAAAATCTGAGCAGCCAACCATTTATGGTTGTGGGGGTGGACTATTTATAGCCACTTGGCAACCCGACCTGATCTGTCCGAAATGACCCTGGGTCACTAAGGAACTGACACGTGTACCAACGGTCGAATTTTGAACTCACACGGCAACTTTACTTGGGCTACAAGTAAAGCTGACTTGTCTGACTCTGGACAAGATTTTCTCTCAAAGTCTTCGCTCGAAGACATAGGATTTGAATTAGGCATCACTTCAGTCATTCTGACTGGTTCTCTTGGACCCCACTTAACAGTACGGTGATTCCTCTGACACAACATAAATGAAATAAAACTACGAAGGATCTAAGTCTTCGAGTTCCATAAGCTTCATAGGGAGTCTTCTCATGTCATTGTCTTCAATATGAATATCTTCATAAACCACCATTGTCTTCAATGTCTTCGTACATTTTTAGGGGTCATCTCTGGTAATAAAACCGAATCAATGAGGGACTTCTACCTGTGTTTTCCTGCAATTCTCACAAACACGTTAGTCCCTCAACTAGGTTTGTCGTCAATACTCCAAAACCAACTAGGGGTGGCACTAGATGCACTTACAATGCCCATATTGGCTCCTACATATTCTACGAAGATCTTTATCGGTCAGACCGCATAACAACATACGTTGTTCCCTTTGTCATCGGTATGTTACTTGCCCGAGATTCGATCGTCGGTATTCCAAATACCTAGTTCAATCTCGTTACTGGCAAGTCTCTTTACTCGTTCTGTAATACATCATCCCGCAACTAACTCATTAGTTGCAATGCTTGCAAGGCTTAAGTGATGTGCATTACCGAGAGGGCCCAGAGATACCTCTCCGACAATCGGAGTGACAAATCCTAATCTCGAAATAGGCCAACCCAACATTTACCTTTGGAGACACCTGTAGAGCTCCTTTATAATCACCCAGTTACGTTGTGACGTTTGGTAGCACACAAAGTGTTTCTCCGGTAAACGGGAGTTGCATAATCTCATAGTTATAGGAACATGTATAAGTCATGAAGAAAGCAATAGCAACATACTAAACGATCGGGTGCTAAGCTAATGGAATGGGTCATGTCAATCAGATCATTCACTTAATGATGTGATCCCGTTAATCAAATAACAACCACTTGTTCATGGTTAGGAAACATAACCATCTTTGATTAACGAGCTAGTCAAGTAGAGGCATACTAGTGACACTTTGTTTGTCTATGTATTCACACATGTATTATGTTTCCGGTTAATACAATTCTAGCATGAATAATAAACATTTATCATGATTATAAGGAAATAAATAATAACTTTATTATTGCCTCTAGGGCATATTTCCTTCAGCTCCGAGAGAACTTGACACTTGTATTTGCGAGCAACCCATCCTCTGACGAATTTGAGAGAATCCTAAGTGAGGAAAACCCCAAAGCCAAAGTGATTGAGCATCACTGGAGAGATTGATATGTGTGATCCGACGCCTGTTACCTTTGAAGACTATCATTCTTACAGACGGTTAGGCGTCAAGTTCTGAGTACACCAAAAGTCATTGTGGTGTGTCGGTGAACAAGTTTGTGAAGGTTTTGAAAGTCTACCTTGAAGACTTACCACGAGTGATTGTGTGAGGTCTGCGGGACTTAGCTCAAGAGGAATACGATGAGGACCGTGTGTCCTCTGAGTTGCAACTCAGTCGCCTCAACCAGACGTACAGTTGATGCAGCAAATGGAACTGTTCTACCAAATTCCATTGTCTTCACCGAGCCAACCTGGTTTCAAATTCCTCACCCTCCCTTACATTATTCCGCTACTGAAGAATTTGTGATCTATCCTCTAACGAATTTGAACTGAATAATTTCAACACACTGTCTTTCATTTCCTCAATTCATATTCTTCATGCTTGTATTATTGTATGATTGCATGTTCTTCACTCTTACATATCCTGATTGCATGTACTATGATTCTGTGATGACTTAGTTTTCCCTTGAGTTTCTATTTCTCCACTCCGATCTTCGTCAAATTCTTCAGAGTTTGACGAATTTCTAGAAATGTCCCATTCACCCCCACCCCCCTCTAGGAGATAACCTGCACTTTCAAAAAGGATGAGGTCGGTCAGGCGGTGGAGGGGAGAAGATAAGGGAGAGAAACAATCTAGAAGAGGACATCCACTTGCCCTTCGTCTTGGATGCAACTTCCTCCTTGCGCGCAATAGTAGCGAGATCCTTGATGATGTTAACGGCTCACCGTTCTACATCAAAGCGACGCTTTCCCATGGAGGCGTGGTGGCGCCGCGGTGCTGTGCTAAGGCGGTGGTATGACGGTGTAGCTGCAATAGAAGAAAGAAGTGGAGGGGGTGAGAGCATAACTTCTTCCTCGCTCCATCCGTTCCCTTTATATAGGTGTGAGGGGACGCAATCCAGCATGCAGTTTCCACCACTTGATGGGATATCTCTTCTTATATAGTATATGACAGTGTAAAAGGTGCGAGAGGATAGAGTAGTCCTCCGTTAACTGCGTGCGGGAATCAAGTCACACATTGTCGATCGATAGAACATGGCCTAGGTGGGACCATGCCCACTCCTGCATGTTATGTTGACCGCCAGGTCACATCTGACATGCTGTCTAGCTGGACTAGGTGATGGGACTGGCCTGGTCTAGCCTATAGGATTGGACAAGTTGAATTTTGTAAACGTTGCAGCCCGCGCACGCCAACTGCGCAAAAGACTTTTTTGGCACAGCTCGGTTATCTTCATCAACATTTCAATACTGGAGTGATTTGTACTACCTTGGGTGTAGCATGACGATCATAGGCCAGCTGCGCGCAGATGTTGTTAGGGGATGCTTCAAAGAATCAGTCTCAACCTCGGGCGGACTGAAGATGATGCGCAAACCGGTGTTGTTCAAGGTATATTCGAGCTTGAAGACTGGTTTAGGGGCAACTGACGGTGTCACGGCTCAGGGAAGCCTCACCATGTTGGTTGCCGGCCTGATGGACCGCCTCGAGGACTCCCTAGGTCGGTTCTGCCCTAGGCTACCATGGGCAGCCCATAGCGTTCTACAGAGAAAACTCCAGAAGCCTTGTCGTCCAAGGCACGGAAGACGAAGCCGTAGAAGACTCCCCCTCCACCGACATAGCCAACTAGGTTATGCAACTCCAGGGGCCCCGGTGTGTTATATAAGCTGGGGTTGAGCTAGTCAATAGATCAGATACAGTCAATTGGTTCTATACATGTACTTTGTACACCCCTATCACAATATACAGAAAGCAAGAGTAGGATTTTACCTCCACCGAGAGGGCCTGAACTTGGGTAATTTGCCTCCTTGTTTCCCTTCTAACCTTATCACCCTCAGGGATACCCTACCGAGAGATCTGCCGGAATCATCTCTCACACTATATAAACATTTTTATTTCCTTCTTTCATAACATATCTACATTTTTGTAGACATTGTACATTTTTCGAATATATCAGAAACATTTTTATACAAGTTTAACATTTTTCATACATGATTAATTTTTTAAATATATGTTTGGATGTCTATTCTTTTCATACACACTGGTACATTTGTGGTATACATCCAAAATATTTTTATACACATTTAACATTTCATCAATGCATGATTAATATATTTTTAAACACGTGTAAAACATTTTCCAATACTGTGTTTGCAACACGGAGAGTCGCCGTTAGCCGCTGCATCGCAGCCCCGAGAGCCGCCGGCGAGCGCTACACTGCAGCAGCAGCATCGAGCGTTGCTCGCAGATCCGAGAGCCGCCGGCGAGCGCTGCAACGCACCACCATGAGCCGTCGGCGAGAGCTCCATTGGAGCACCGAGCGCTGCACTGCAGCTTCGAGAGCCGCCGACGAGAGCTTCATTGGAGCACCAAGTGCTGCACTACAGCTTCGGGAGACGTCGACGAATGCTGCACTGCAGCACGGGAGCCGCCGGTGAGGGCTCTACTGCAGCTCCGCCGCCAACGAACACCACGGGTCGCGACGACCTTGTGCTCCATTGCAGCCCCGCAATCATGGCGACATCCACGGCAACGCAGTTACCCCGCCTTTGCAGCGCTGGTGTCGCCCCTGTGATGTCCCTCCATTGCAGCACCGCCGCCCCGGCGAGCTCCATAGGCCGTGCCGTCGCTTGTGCTGCACTGCAGCTCCCCCGCCGTGGAAACGAAGCTCCCCCCTCCCTAGCGCCGGTGGCCCGGGATGGGACGCAACCGTGCTTGCCCTCGCGTAGCGCTGGTGGCCGGTTGAATGGTCTATGTTGATTCCTTCGATGGAGGAAATGGGGATACCGGAGAGAGCAGGAGGAAAAAGTAGCTACGGGGAAGATAAGGTGGAGAGATAGAGGAAAGAGGAAAGGGCAGTACTCTGCGCCGGTGCACCGGCGGAACGTTTCGGCCGGTCAAACCAGAGCCGCTCGATCTGGACCCGCGTAACCGTCAGATCTGCCCCGCATCTCCTATCGCCATCCTCCCCCACGGGAAAAAAGAAGAGAAAAAAGCAAGCGCCGCCGCCGCTCGCGGGATCCCGCACACTGGCCCACGCTGCTCTGGCTTGGACCACCGCTGCCCCTGCTCGTCGCCGGCGCTCGCAGCCTCACCGCCGTCGGTGAACCAAAACACCACCCGCCTTCACCGCCGACACAGAAGCGAAAAATGCCGGTTCCAGCAAAATCAAAAGACGGTGGTAGCAATTTTTAGGATGGTTCCAGCAAAAACAAAACAAAAACAAGGGTGGTAGCAAAAACTCCTGATGCTTCCAGGAAGACTCTGGTAGTAGCAAAAACTCCGGTGGTAGCAAGGCATCTCCGGTAGTAGCAAAAAAAAAGCCATCGCCGTCGTTGAGCAACATCGCCGTGGGTGGGTGTAGCAAAAAATGTCTTCAGTTCCAGCAAAATCAAAATAGGGTTGTAGCAAAAAAGACAGGAAAAACAGAAGATGGATGTAGCAAAAATCGACAAACACCGATAGTAACAAAAAATCGAAACGGTTGTAGCAAAATGGTTCATCGGTTGCAGCAAAAATCACCTGGTAGCAAATTTTGGGCGGGTGGGTGGTAGCAAAAACATGGACCGGTTCCAGCAAAAACAACACATGGTTGTAGCAAAAAAAAAGAAATCCACCGTCGTCGTGGTCGATTGTAGTCCGACCATGGTGACGAGCACTCGTTGCAGCACCGCCGTAGTTGCTGGTTTGCAACATCTGTGGGGCTTTCGTCTCCAGCTACGGCTGATGCTGATTGCAGCACCGTCATCGGTGCGAAAATCACCACGGCGGCTGCATGGCCATGGTCTCCGCGGCCATGGGGGAGGGAAGCTGGAGAGAGTGCAGCCATGAGCAGCAGCCCCCGCAGCCCGATGCGGCGTCCCACCATAGCAGCAGCCCTGCGGCTGAGTGGGGTGAAAAGGATTCGGTGGGGAGTGAATTGAGGAGATGTTGCTTGTGCCAGAGAGAGGGGAAAAGAAGGGGATCGAATGAGTGGAGGTGCGCTCTCGGGAAGAAGATAAGCGAGAGAGAGAAAAGCGGTTTGTGGGGCCACATATGGCGCAAGTGGGACGGTGGGATCGCACGGGATCAAACGACGCGTGCGCGTCCGGCGGAACGTTTCTGCCGGCGCGCCGGCTGGAAACGATTCCCAAGAGGAAAGCGGTGCGTCTCGTACAGGCCACGTGGCGGAAGCACGAGGCGGCTTGCGTTTGCATCTTTTCATCTGGCTTATATTAAACGTTTTCCTTTTCTATTTCCCCTTTTTTTCCTCTTTGTTTCTTTTTCTTTTTTTCTTTTTTTTCGATTTAGTTTTTTTCTTTTTCTGTTTTCTTTTCTTTTCTTTACTCTTTCATTTTTTTATTTTTGATGTTTCTTTTGTTTGAGAATTTCAAATGTTTAATCAGAATTTTATAACATGTTCTCGTTTTCACAATTTGGTACTAATTTCAAAAAGTGTTCAGAAATTTCCAAAAATGTTCCTGTTTTCAATTTTTGTTCAAAATTTCAAAAAATGGTCGTTTTTAAAAAGTCTTTTAGGAATTTCCAATTCCTGTTTTAAAATTTTGTTCACAATTTTAAAAAAAAAATCGTGTTTTAAAAAATGTTCAGTAATTTCAAAAAAATGTTCTCGCTTTCCAATTTTTGTTATGTTCATGTTTTAAAAAATGTTATGGAATTTCAAAAAATGTTCTGTTTTTCAACATATGTTTAGAATGTCATTCATAAAATGTACAGGAATTACAAAATATGCTCTCATTTTCAAAATTTGTTCACAATTTCAGAAAAATGTTCGTGTTTCAATTTTTTTTCAGGAATTTCAGAAAAAGATTCTTCTTTTAAAAAAATCACAATGTCAGAAAAATTTCAATTTTTCCAAAATTGTTCATGTCTTAGAAAACTGTCAGGTTTTGCAAAAAATGTTCGTGTTTTTTCTAAATTCTGATTAAAAAAATTGTTTACATTTTTTCAGTAAAAAAGCTTGGTATATCAAAAATATACGTGGCATTTCGAATTGTTTGAAACTTTGAAGAAATGTTTCTAAATTGTGTTTTCCAAAATCTCAACCAAGCTGTCTGTTGTTATAGAGTTTCGCGCCTTAATTTTCAGTACCAGCTTTGTGGTGTAGTGGCAAGCTGGTCGCGGTCTACGCTCTAGTGTGAGCGAGATCCCGGGGTAAAAGCCTAGTGCAGCATACTTGTTTTTCGTTTTTTTAGGTCCCGCGTGATACAGGAAACAGAAATGGCTTTCGCGTCAATGGGCCGGCTCAGTCGTGCGTCGCCTGTGTGTGTCGAGCTCCTCTTCGATGTAGAATGCGTCATATAGGATGTCCCCGAGAGCATGCTCCATCTCTCACTAAGCCGAACAAAGCATTTCATGAGGGAATGTCTCTTTTGCCTCAAAATGAAAAAACAACTAGGGCTCTCTCTCTCTCGCGTCAATGGGCCGGCTCAGTCGTGCGTCGCCTGTGTGTGTCGAGCTCCTCTTCGATGTAGAATGCGTCATATAGGATGTCCCCGAGAGCATGCTCCATCTCTCACTAAGCCGAACAAAGCATTTCATGAGGGAATGTCTCTTTTGCCTCAAAATGAAAAAACAACTAGGGCTCTCTCTCTCTCGCGTCAATGGGCCGGCTCAGTCGTGCGTCGCCTGTGTGTGTCGAGCTCCTCTTCGATGTAGAATGCGTCATATAGGATGTCCCCGAGAGCATGCTCCATCTCTCACTAAGCCGAACAAAGCATTTCATGAGGGAATGTCTCTTTTGCCTCAAAATGAAAAAACAACTAGGGCTCTCTCTCTCTCTCTCTCTCCCTCCCTCCCTCCCTCCCTCCCTCTCTTGCGAGATGGCATGAGGGCTATGTCTTGACTGTACTGATTCTTTAGGAATCGCCAACTGGCAAGGCAATCGGGTTGGCTTATTAGCGACCCCCTCAAAAGAGAAAAAATGAGTTGGCTTATTTGCGCTGCTGTGGCGTAGCTATAGATTCATTTTTCTTTGCTTTTATTCCATTTTTATTTTTATTTGATTTCTTGGTTTTTGCATTGGTTTTCTTTGGGTTTTCTGTTTTCTTCTTTTTATTCGTTTACTTTGGTTTTTTATTTCATACTTTTGGTTTTCTTTTGTTCTTTCTTGGGTTCTTTTGTATTGTTTGGTCTGCTATTCTTTTTGTTTCTTGTTTGTTTTAATCGGGGTTTTAACACATGTCTAAATTTTTAGCGCGCACGTGAAACATTTGTTGATACACATTGGACATTTTTCAAATAAATTATGTACATTTTGTTGGGGAACGTAGCAATAATTCAAAATTTTCTACGTATCACCAAGATTAATCTATGGAGTCATCTAGCAACGAGGGAGGAGTGGATCTACATACCCTTGTAGATCGCGCGCGGAAGCGTTCAAGAGAACGGGGTTGATGGAGTCTTACTCGTCGTGATCCAAATCACCGATGATCCTAGCGCCGAACGGACGGCACCTCCGCGTTCAACACACGTACGGAGCAGCGACGTCTCCTCCTTCTTGATCCAGCAAGGGGGGAGGAGAGGTTGATGGAGATCCAGCAGCACGACGGCGTGGTGGTGGAAGTAGCGGGATTCCAACAGGGCTTCGCCAAGCGCTGCGGGAGGAGGGAGATGTGTCATGGGAGGGAGAGGGACGCGCCAGGGCTTAGATGTGGCTTCCCTCCCTTCCTCCCACTATATATAGGGCCAAGGGAGAGGGGGGGGCGCAGCCTTGGCCCTTCCTCCAAGGAAGGGTGCGGCCAGGGAGGAGTCCATCCTCCCCAAGGAACCTAGGAGGTGCCTTCCCCTTTTAGGACTCTTCCTTTCCCTTATCTCTTGGCGCATGGGCCTCTTGGGGCTGGTGCCCTTGGCCCATATAGGCCAAGGCGCACACCCCTACAGCCCATGTGGCCCCCCCCAGGGCAGGTGGACCCCCTTGGTGGACCCCCGGACCCCTTTCGGCACTCCCGGTACAATACCGATAATGCGTGAAACTTTTCCGGCGACCAAAACAAGACTTCCCATATATAAATCTTTACCTCCGGACCATTCCGGAACTCCTCGTGACGTCCGGGATCTCATCCGGGACTCCGAACAACTTTCGGGTTACTGCATACTAATATCTCTATAACCCTAGCGTCACCGAACCTTAAGTGTGTAGACCCTACGGGTTCGGGAGACATGCAGACATGACCGAGATGACTCTCCGGTCAATAACCATCAGCGGGATCTGGATACCCATGTTGGCTCCCACATGTTCCACGATGATCTCATCGGATGAACCACGATGTCAAGGACTTAATCAATCCCGTATACAATTCCCTTTGTCTAGCGGTACGATACTTGCCCGAGATTCGATCGTCGGTATCCCGATACCTTGTTCAATCTCGTTACCGGCAAGTCTCTTTACTCATTTCCGTAACACATCATCCCGTGATCAACTCCTTGATCACATTGTGCACATTATGATGATGTCCTACCGAGTGGGCCCAGAGATACCTCTCCGTTTACACGGAGTGACAAATCCCAGTCTCGATTCGTGCCAACCCAACAGACACTTTCGGAGATACCTGTAGTGTACCTTTATAGCCACCCAGTTACGTTGTGACGTTTGGCACACCCAAAGCACTCCTACGGTATCCGGGAGTTGCACAATCTCATGGTCTAAGGAAATGATACTTGACATTAGAAAAGCTTTAGCATACGAACTACATGATCTTGTGCTAGGCTTAGGATTGGGTCTTGTCCATCACATCATTCTCCTAATGATGTGATCCCGTTATCAATGACATCCAATGTCCATGGTCAGGAAACCGTAACCATCTATTGATCAACGAGCTAGTCAACTAGAGGCTTACTAGGGCATGGTGTCGTCTATGTATCCACACATGTATCTGAGTTTCCTATCAATACAATTCTAGCATGGATAATAAACGATTATCATGAACAAGGAAATATAATAATAACTAATTTATTATTGCCTCTAGGGCATATTTACAACAGTCTCCCACTTGCACTAGAGTCAATAATCTAGTTCACATCGTCATGTGATTAACACTCACAGGTCACATCGCCATGTGACCAACATCCAAAGAGTTTACTAGTGTCACTAAACTAGTTCACATCATCATGTGATTAAGACTCAATGAGTTCTGGGTTTGATCATGTTTTGCTTGTGAGAGAGGTTTTAGTCAACGGGTCTGCAACAATCAGATTCGTCTGTACTTTGCAAATCTCTAGGTCATATTATAAAAGCTGCTTCCACGCTCTACTTGGAGCTATTCCAAATGGTTGCTCCACTATACGTATCCGGTTTGCTACTCAGAGTCATTCGGATAGGTGTTAAAGTTTGCATCGATGTAACCCTTTACGCCGAACTCTTTATCACCTCCATAATTGAGAAACATGTCCTTGTTACTCCAAGGATAATTTTGACCGCTATCTAGTGATCCACTCCTGGATCACCTTTGTACCCTCTTGCCAGACATGTGGCAAGACACACATCAGGTGCGGTACTCAGCATGGCATACCGTATAGAGCCTATGTCTAAGCATAGGGGACGACCTTCGTCCTTTCTCTCTATTCTGCCGTGGTCGAGTTTTAAGTCTTAACTTCATACCTTACAACTCAGGCAAGAACTCCTTCTTTGACTGATCCATCTTGAACACCTTCAAGATCATGTCAAGGTATGTGCTCATTTGAAAGTACCATTAAGCGTTTTGCTCTATCCTTATAGATCTTGATGCTCAATGTTCAAGTAGCTTAATCCAGGCTTTCCATTGAAAAACACCTTTCAAATGACCCTATATGCTTTCCAGAAATTCTACGTCATTTCTGATCCACAATATGTCAACAACATATACTCATCAGAAATTCTATAGTGCTCCCACTCACTTCTTTGGAAATACAAGTTTCTCATAAACTTTGTATACACCCAAAATCTTTGATCATCTCATTAAAGCATACATTCCAACTCCGAGATGCTTACTCCAGTCCTTAGAAGGATTGCTGGAGCTTTGCATACTTATTAGGATCTTTCAGGATTGACAAAACCTTCCGGTTGTATCACATACAACCTTTCCTTAAGAAAATCGTCGAGGAAACAATGTTTTGACATCCTATCTGCAAGATTTCATAAATAATGCAGTAATCGCTAATATAATTCCAACAGACTCTTAGCATCGCTATGAGTGAGAAAGTCTCATCGTAGTCAACTCCTTGAACTTGTCGGAAAACATCTTAACGACAAGTCGAGCTTTCTTAATGGTGATACTTACCATCATTGTCCGTCTTCCTTTTAAAATCCATATGTACCTAACAGCCTTACGACCATCAAGTAGTTCTTCCAAAGTCTACACTTTGTTTTCATACATGGATCCTATCTCAGATTTTATGGCCTCGAGCCATTTATCAGAATCCGGGCCCACCATCGCTTCTCCATGGCTCGTAGGTTCATTGTTGTCTAGCAACATGACTTCCAAGACAGGATCACGTACCACTCTGAAGTAGTACGCATCCTTGTCATCCCACAAGGTTTGGTAGTGACTTGATCTGAAGTTTCATGATCACTATCATAAGCTTCCACTTCAATTGTTGTAGGTGCCACAGGAACAACTTCCTGTGCCCTGCCACACACTAATTGAAGAGACGGGAAACCTCCCCCTGGCCGCCGCACCTAGGAGATTGGATCTCCTAGGCTGCGCACCACCCCCCCTTGGCCCTCCTATATATAGTGGGGGAGAGGAGGGACTTCATACACCAGCCCCTGGCGCCTCCCTCTCTCCCCGTTACGTCTCTCTCTCGTAGTATAGGCGAAGCCCTGCTACTGTGACGCCCTGCATCCACCACCACGCCGTCGTGCTGCTGGATCTTCATCAACCTCTCCTCCCCCCTTGCTGGATCAAGAAGGAGGAGACGTCTCCCGTCCCGTACGTGTGTTGAACGCGGAGGTGCCGTCCGTTCGGCGCTTGGTCATCGGTGATTTGGATCACGTCGTGTTCGACTACATCATCACCGTTCTTTGAACGCTTCCGTGCGTGATCTACAAAGGTATGTAGATGCATCCAATGACTCGTTGCTAGATGAACTCCTAGATGATCTTGGTGAAACAAGTAGGAAAATTTTTGTTTTCTGCAACGTTCCCCAACAAGGTTATGCAATGAAGAAGTGGGAGTTGACCTTGAACTTTGTGTTCATGCCCATAGAAACGATGTAGATCTTATCATGGATGCTTCTCTTATAATCAAATGCCCCCTTGGTATGATCTCATCTTGCATCTGTGAATTGACTCTTTGCAATCGTGGTTCCGACCATATTTTTCTCCTTGATTCCATTTCCCGGACAAGTTAAAATACTTGTCTTCTGCAGATCATTTCATCTGTCCAACCTCTATTTTGATCTACCTCGAGTATTGCCCCCTGTTATCTCGAGGATATTGTATCATTGCACTACCTCTTGTATTTTCTTAATTGGAGTGATACTCCATCATCTCATTCCTAGCCTGATCGGCTATATCATCATCGAGCTAATTTTAACTGTGCTACCCGGTCCTTGTTCCCGGAGCACAACTTCCGACGACGAGATAAGCCTATGTCGATCTTCCTCATCTTATCATTTCACCTCGAACAACAAGCTTGATTTCAAGCTTGTGTCAAATCCGTGGTTCTCATAGCCTTTCACTTCATCCTTCCTTTTGCTTGATGACGTCGCTGCTCGATGGCATCTTCATAGTCTCTCATCAAAATTTGTCGTGATCACCGTCAACACTTTGGCTTCTTCAGAGATGTCAATTGAAATCATGGCTAGAAATACCATCCCTGCCCCTCAATGGTTTGTGATATCATCGGTGACATCCTTGACTTCCTGCCAACACAGACCTAATCGTGTTTGGTTATTCCTTACGTTCCGAGATAATCTTGGAAGTGTTCCTTTGTATCTTTTGAGATCTTCAGATCCAACTCTTAACCGAAACACCATGTTATTTCTACCTCGAAGCATGACTATACTCTATATATCGACAAGAACATTGGAAACACAATGCTAAATGTTTCTTGATTTATTATTCAAACACCGTGGTGTGGGTAATATCATGATTCTTCCCTCGCCCCTTTGTCTAAATACTTTTGAACTTGCTGTCCTACCATGTATATCATGCCCCGCCTTTTCTTGGGAAGGATATACCCTAAATTCTTGTGTGCAAACACATTTTTCCTTTCCTTTGATCTGATTAATCCTGATAATCACATTTTCCTTTCCATTGGTTTGTTAGTCTTTCTTTTGATCTATATGATAAAAGAAGCAATAATTCCCTGCTTATAAAAACGCCTCAAGGTACAATTCGGTCAGTACGACCCTGTTACTAATGTTGATGACATTCCGGTAACCACCGATGGACGAGAACTTTGCCTACTGGTCCGCCTCGTCTTAACGAGCAGGAAAATGGTTCTCTTTGTCCCTCGCCCTTGGTACCAATGTTGTTGCCAACATAACTGACAGGCTATCCTCTAACATGCCTCGCTATCATGACAGTGCAAGATGTCAGCGCTCTTTTCTACTTTTAACTCACATGGTGGGCCCATAACCCACAGTTCCACATGATCCAAACCCGAGTCCCCTGTACAACCCTGTTTCCAAAGTTATTCCTCGCACTTGGCTTTGTAGGCAATTCACGAGCCACCTTCCTACATATATATGTTGGTATCCGATGCAATATTATTCCCACTGCTCTAGATCCCTTTCACACTCTGTTCCATGCAACGAACAATGGACTATCCGCTCGAAACTTCTTAGTGCAGCTTCTTACTTTGCTCTCGATGTTTTTCTGGGATTTCAACTCGAGAGATGCCTCTATGCCTTGTTCACTGAGGTATCCCCCAGGTACCTAACTTATGTCGAGCTCCGCCTTTCCCGAGTTTTCCCCCTTATCTTTTCCGTAAGTACGATGAAGATCCTGAAGAAAGGATGATGACTTCATCATGATGACTTGCAACAGATAACTGAAGACATCAACATAATGGATCGACCTCTTCGAGAAGAGCAATCAAGGACGAGAAGATCCGTTAGAATTTCGTAACCAAAACTTTCCCCCTTACTTCCCCTCTTAAATCTCGGGATGAGATTTCTTGTACTAGAGGAGATTTGTAACACCCCGAGTATCATGCTATAGTAACCCCCTGGGTTTAATCTAATCTTTTTGTTAAGCAATGCATGATCATCTTTGATCCTATCTCTTTTCAAATTTCCCTTGAATTCAAATTCAATTACTAAGTGAAATTCAAAATTTTACAAACATGAGATCTAAAATGTTCATCATGTGGCAGATAATCATTTGTTACTATTGGTGGTGGAACAACATTTTTATAAGGTGTTTCACTGCCCTAAACTAAATAAAACAGTGTCCTAGTCGTTAGTTTAATTGCCTTTCTAATTGGTAAAAATACTAAACTACTCTATTTTGGTGCCAAGTTAATCATAGCAGTGGCCTAAGTTAAAATGGTATTTTAGATGCAAGATTAGTTTTTATAAAACTATTTTGCTTTCTGAAAATAAAAGAAAACATAAAGGTTTAAGAAAAAAACATGTAAAAGAATTGGTGAGAGAGAGAGCGCCCCCCTTGCCTTCCCTGGGCCTTGGCCCATCCAAGTCGGCCCGACCTTTTCCCCCACCGGTCGCCTTCTTCCCCTGTAGCCCCGACCCGAGGAATTCCCTATTCGCCGCTCTCTGCGGCAAACAGACGCTGCTTCGCACAGGCGATCAGGCGATCGTTCGGTTTTGGGCCGGCCCATCTGGGCGTTTTCAGCGTTCCTGGTTTTGGGAACCTTCTGAAGGTTCCCAGCCGGTTTTTTACGGTTTTGGGAACCTTCTAGAAGGTTCCTGAACCGGATTTCTTTCTTTTCTTTTTTTCTATTTATTTTTTCCTTTTCTCTCCCTGTTTCCTTTACTGTTTATTTTCTTTACTTGTTTCTTTTTTCTCTGATTTTCTTTTCTTTTCATTTTCATTTTCTTTCTCAGATTTCTTTTTATTTTTCAAAAATGTTCGCATTTTATAAATTTTGTTCATTTTTACAGAAAATGTTCGTGTTTTCAAATTTTGTTCATAACTTGCAAAATTTGTTCGCTTTGTTTCAAAAAATGTTCATAATTTCATGAAATGTCCCATTTTAAATATTTGTTCAAAAATTCAAAAAATGTTCGTGGTTTAAAACTCTGTTCAGAATTTCATAATTTGTTGCAACTTCATAAAAGTTTCATGTTTTTCAAAATCATTTTCTACAGTTTTAATTTTTTTGTTCGCCTAGGCAAAAAAATGTTCCTGTTTTCAAATTTTTGTTCAGAAATTTTATAAATTTTTAGAATTTAAAAAAAGTGTTCATCTTTTCAAATTTTATTCATAAACTAAAAACTGTTCGGTTTAAGAGATATGTTTCCGCTTTCAAAATTTGTTCAAAAATTTCCCAGGAATTTCAAAAAATGTTCCCATTTTTGAAAATTGTTCAAAAAAAGTTCAGAAAAATGTGCACACTCTCACTTTTGAGTTTCGAAATTGTTAAGTTTCAAATTTTTGTTCACAAATTTCAAAAAATGTTCGGGCGGTTCAAAACATGTTCCCGTTTTCAAAAAATTGTTCGCAATTTTAAAAAATGTGCACGTTTTAATTTTTTCAGGTGTTTCGAAATCGTTCAGTATCAAATTTTTGTTCACAAATTTCAAAAAATGTTCGGGCAGTTCAAAACATGTTCCCGCTTTCAAAATTTGTTCACAAATTTGAAAAATGCGCATGTTTTCATTTTTTCAGGAGTTTTGAAATTGTTCAGTTTCAACTTTTTGTTCACAAATTTCAAAAAAAATTGGGCAGTTCAAAAATGTTCTCGTTTCCAAAAATTGTTCGCAATTTTCAAAAATGTGCATGTTTTCATTTTTTTCAGCATATTTGAAAATTGTTCAGTTTAAAATTTTCAGAAAATGAACTTGTTTTCACATTTTTCAAATATGTTCGCGTTTTCAATTCCTGCCTTGGAGTTTTAAAAAGTTCCCGTTTCAAAAAAATGTTCCTGATTTTTGCAAACATTTTTTTTTGCAAATCAGCAATTTGCTTGTGTGTCACAGATCCCTTCGGTTTTTTTTAATAAAAATGCTTTTGAAATTCAAGATATATATTTTGGACTGCGCTGCGTGTTTGGTTCTTTAAGCTTGGCGCTGCTAAAGAATCATTGAAGACTGATAGCTCAACTGGTAATACCACTTTTCGTATATTGTTAGGTCCTGGGTTCGAATCCCTGCAACCGTGGTATTCCGCTCCCCTCTGGGCTCGCCCCAGATCCCCTCCTCCCCACGCTCACTTGCTTCCTCTCCCACCATGGCCGCCTCGACCGACGCCGTCGCGAGCTTGCCCACGTAGGGGCTGTTGCTGCCTCGCCTCGTCCCCGTGCTGGAGCGATCCGCCGCCGTCCGCTACTTCATCCGCGCCGACGAACGCGAGACAAGAAGCGCCACCGCAACGCCTACGCCATCTCCTCCGTCCTCGGACGCCGCCGCCCTCGTCATCGACTCCGGCCACCCCGACCCCCGTCGAGCCCGCTGCCAACCCCCTACGGGCTACGGCTCTCGATGAGCCACGCCCTCCCCTTCTTCCTCTCTCGGTTGCAGCGCTCTCCCACGATGCCTGTCGTCGCGCTCGCGCCCGTCCCCTGGATGCGGCCCCGTGCGCGCGTGGCCATGCCCCGCGTTGCTGCCTGCTAGTGCGCCGTCTGCCCAGCCGCAGTCCCTGCCGAGCCTTGCCGTAGCCGTAGCCGCTCGCGCCCGCCTGCGCTCACCACTGCCCCGACTGTCGCCTTACTGATGCTGCTCCGCAGCCACTTCTGCTACTGCAGCCTCCAGCGCCGGGCCGCGTCGCAGTCGTCCGGCGTCCGCCTCGCGCCATGGCCGCCCGCCTGCGGCGCTGTCGCCGCGACCGGCGTTCCGCCCTTGCCTCTCGCTCCCCTCGCTGGCCCCGCAGATGCTCGCTGCGCCCCCTGTCTCGAGCTGCTGCCCGCCTTCGCCGGCTGCTCGCCTTGGCCTTGCCGTGCTCACCATGCTGCAGCCGCCCGCCTCCGCCGTCTTCTGCTACCACCGCCGCCGCTCGTAGCCTCACCCTGCGCTGGGCGCTGAGGCCGTCGGCGCCTCCTGTGCCGTGTGTGCCGGCCGGGGGAAGCCCAGCCGAGGCCACGACCTCGCCCTGGATGGGCGCCCGCGCCCGGTACCCGCACTCCCGCACACCCGGTTGGCCATATGGGCCACTTCCCAATGGGGCCCCACGCCCCTGTAAAAAAACATAATAAATTAATTAATTAGTTAATTAAATTAATTAACTCGGGATTAATTAACCTAATCACTAGATTAGTTGAAACTGATTTAATTAACTATACCTAGTCTATGACAGGAGGGCCCACCCCCTGTTGACCAGTCAAACTTTGACTGGTCAACTGGGACCCCCTAGACCCACATGTCATCCTATGTTTACAATGTTGTGTACATAGAGCTGGGTGCACCTAGCTTTTAATCATTATTTTTGAATTAATAATAATTTTAAAATTGTTTAAATCTTTGAAAATTAATAGAAAATAAACCGTAACTCGGATGAAAATGTTTTCTACATGGAAGTTGCTCAGAACGACGAGACGAAACCGAATACGCGGTGCGTTTACCTGTCAGATGCCTCTAACTATCTGAACATGGAACTTTCCCCCTTCGGTCTTCTGTCTGACACAGGTCCAGAACCGAGAAAACATTCCCGGTTGACTTCCCCCTTCGCCGGTATCGTGTAGCACCGCGTTAGAACACGTCTCTAGCTCTGCCTATTGTCCTGTTATGCACTTGCTTGCTATGTATTTATTGTTTCTCCCCCCTCTTCTCTTCGATAGACCCCGTGACGATGCTGATGCCCCTGTGATCGACTACGTTGACAACGACACTTCTTCCTTTTCAGCAGAGCTTCCAGGCAAGCCCCCCCTTTGATCATCCCGATATCGCCCATTCCATTCTCTCATGCTTGCATTATATTTTGCTACTGTTATTTTTTCCTCCTATTCTGATGCCTAGCCTGCTTTTGTAACCTGCTCATTGTACCTTACCTGCTTATCCTAAACTGTTTAGTATAGGTTGGTTAGTGATCCATCATTGACCCCCACCTTGTGCTTGTTGCCCCTGCTTCATCATCGATGACTTGATCAACGTGATCGAAGACCAGGCCCCGACACCGCACATCACTTTCCCCCTTAGTTGCTCGACACTACTGGGTTACTATCGAGTGCCGGGGGTGAGACCTCATCAGCACTTGTGATGTTACCCTGTAGTGTAGCTATTCGGTCGTGGTCATCGAGGGTGATTCCGCCTTAACTACTTCTAATACGACTCTGTCGTGCAACCCCTCAAGTGTGAACTTCGAGGGTGGTTCCTCTTACGTTCACCTTGATGATTACATCGAGTGGAATCCGTCAAAGGTGATTCCTCAGGTTTTCCCCTTGGTGTTAGACACACAGTTACTATGGTTACTATGACTTTACATTGAACCATGTTACTAAAGACGGGTCGGCCCTGAGGGGTACCCGCGCGATCTTAATTGCGAGTGATATAGAGTCGGGTTGACCTGGAGGGTGCCTGCGAGATAATTACGAGGCGTGGCCGGGCATTCCTAGCCCTTGTCGCAAGTCCTCGAGACGGGGCAATGGGGTCACATCTTTCGTGAGTCTCTGCTTGTTACCGCGTGCTCCTAATCCACTATGATTTGGATATTTGATCCGAGGGGCCTTTGGCCTGATAGCACTAACCATCATGTGGGCATAGTATGGGCGTTCTGCGTCGTATGCATCAGCCGAAGCTTAATAGACGTCAGCGACTAGTGGCGCGCGCCGGGTTGGACTGTGTAAGCACCTGCCTTGTTGAAGGAGGTAGCTAGGTCTGCTCACCGGCCGCGTACGCAACGTGCAGTTCCCGGGGAGATGGCCCATGACCCCTGGGGGCATAGGTTTAGTCCGGCGTGCTGGCCTCTCTATTAAGCCTAGGTCGGGTTGCAGCGTATTGTTTGGCCGAGGCCGGGCATAACCCAAGAAAGTGTGTCCGGCCAGATTTAATCGAGCGTGGTGGGTAAGTTGGTGCACCCCTGCAGGGAAGAAAACATCTATCGATAGCCTGTCCTACGGTAACGGACACTTGGAGTTGTATCCCGATCAATACAACTAGAACTGGATACTTGAGATGAGACTTGGATATGAGGTGATAACTGGATAGTATGGCTCTGGGATTGCTTTCTCGCAGGGAGTCGAGAAAGGATCTCTGGCCGAGCTTGATAACTCTTCTACCACTTTACTTTATGCTACTCTACTCCCTCCTGTGGCTGCAAGATGGTGGTTTCCAGAAGATGCTAGTCTTCGATAGGCTAGGCTTTCCCCTTCTCTTCTGGCATTCTGCAGTCCAATCCACAGATACAACCCTTTTCATTGATACTGATGCATATGTAGTGTAGATCCTTGCTTGCGAGTACTTTGGATGAGTACTCACGGTTGCTTTGCTTCCTCCTTTTCCCCCATTTCTTCTTTCTTTCCGGTAGATGCAACCAGATGTCGGAGCCCAGGATCCAGATGCCACCGCCGATGCTTACTACTACGTGGGGGCCGCCGATGTCCAGGAGTAGTTAGGAGGCTCCCAGGCAGGAGGCCTTGCCTTTTCGATTGTTGTTGCTTTTGTGCTAGCCTTCTTAAGGCAAACTTGTCTAACTCATGTCTGTACTCAGATATTGCTTCCGCTTACTCTTGTGTATTCGAGCTTATGTATTCGAGCCCTCGAGGCCCCTGGCTTGCAATATAAAGCTTGTATTATTTTAATTTGTGTCTAGAGTTGTGTTGTGATATCTTCCCGTGAGTCCTTGATCTTGATCGTACACGTTTGCGTGTATGATTGAATCGAGGGCGTCACACTTAAACAAAAAACTCTGAATGCTAGAACGAAATATGATCCTGCTTATGCTACTTCACCTATCTTTGTTACTGATAAGGATTATGAATTCTCCATTGATCCTGATATAATTACTTTGGTTGAATCTGATCCTTTCTATGGCTGTGAATCTGAAACTGTTGTGGCACATCTTACTAAATTAAATGATATAGCCACCCTGTTCACTAATGATGAGAGAACTCGCTACTTTTATATCCTTAAAATATTTCTGTTCTCATTAAAGGGTGATGCTAAGATATGGTTTAATTCTCTTGATCCTGGTTGTGTGCGTAGTCCCCAGGATATGATTTATTACTTCTCTGCTAAATATTTCCCCGCTCATAAGAAACAAGCTGCTTTGAGGGAAATATATAATTTTGTGCAAATTGAAGAAGAGAGTCTCCCACAAGCTTGGGGGAGGCTTCTCCAATTACTTAATGCTTTGCCTGATCATCCTCTTAAGAAAAATGAAATACTTGATATCTTTTATAATGGACTAACCGATGTTTCCAGAGATTACCTGGATAGTTGTGCTAGTTCTGTTTTCAGGGAAAGAACACCGGATGAAGCTAAAATTCTATTGAACAATATGTTGACCAATGAAAATAATTGGACACTTCCTGAGCCAACTCCTGAGCCTATTCCTAAGCCAACTCCGAAGAAGAGGGGTGTTCTATTTCTCAATCCTGAAGATATGCAAGAGGCAAAGAAATCTATGAAAGAAAAGGGTATTAAAGCTGAAGATGTTAAGAATTTACCTCCTATTGACGAAATACATAGTCTTAATTTACCGCATGTTGAAGAAAAATATATGGTTTTAATCCTTTACCCATTGAAGAAACTCATGGTCTTGATAACCCGACACAGGTAGTAAAGGTAAATTCTCTCTATAGATTTGATGAAGGTGATATTCCTCGTTATAAGTCTGCTAGACAATGCTTAGATGAGTTTGACAATTTTATTGTTAAACAAGAAAACTTCAATGCTTATATTGGTAGACAATTAAAATACAATTCCGATACGCTTGAACACTTGAGTGATTATATGTCTAGAGTTAAAAGTGAACTTAAACTCATTAGTAAACATGCTTCTATGGTTACCACTCAAGTAGAACAAGTACTTAAAGCTCAGAATGATTTGCTCAATGAATTGAATAATAAGAATAATGACTATGCTATTAGAGTGGCTACTAGAACTGGTAGAATGACTCAGGGACCTAAAACATCTTGTGGGGTGCAAGATAAAATGCCCAAATGGTCTTACTATGTATTTTGTTCCTGGATTCCTTGACAATCATCCTATCTGCCCTAACCAGGATCTGAACTTTGACAATATGCTTGTTCGTCAAATGTTTATGCTTCACATTTCCCTTTGTCAAGCCTATCCCCCTAACCGCACTGTAGGGTACGATACCAAAGGCTTCTGAGTGGATTATGGACAGTGGATGCACTAACCACATGACTGGTGATCGAAGTCTTCTCATGGATTCAACCTTACGTCCATCTGACAAAAGTCACATCACATTTGCTGACACTGGTAAAAGCAAGGTACTGGGTCTAGGTAGAGTTGCAATCTCAAAGGATCAGCACATGGATAAAGTGATGCTTGTTGAATCCCTTGGTTTTAACTTAATGTCTGCCTCAATGCTTGGTGATTAGAACATGATTGTGATATTTGGAAAATATCGCTGCCTTGTTCTTATGGAATCTGACAAGTCTCTAGTCTTTGAAGGGTACCGCAAAGATGATCTATACATGGTAGATTTCTCAACAGGACCACAGTTGGCCGTATATCTTCTAGCAAAAGCTTCAGAGTGCTGGCTCTAGCATCGGAGGCTAGGGCATGCTGGCATGAGGAACTTGTACACACTCACGAAGAAGAAACATGTCATAGGCATCGAGGGCGTCAAGTTCAAGAAGAATCATCTGTGTGGTGCCTGCGAAGCTGGAAAGATGACAAGGGCCAAGCATCCCTCGAATCATGACAACATCTCATCCCTTCGAGCTGCTTCACATGGACTTATTTGGCCCTACTCACTACTCTACTCTTACTACCACTGCTTGCCTCTATGGCTTCGTCATTTTCGATGATTATTCAAGATATACATGGGTGCATATAATCCTTTACAAGAATGAAGTGTAGGATGTCTTCAGACGATTCACCAATCGTGCCATGACAAACTATGGCATCAAGATCAAGCACATCAGAAGTGACAACGGCACATAGTTCAAGAACACCAGCCTCGACACTTATCTTGATCCATTGGGCATCACTCATGAGTTCTCAGCTCCATACACACCTCAGCAGAATGGCATCATGGAGCGCAAGAACAGAACCCTCATTGAGATGGCTCGGACGATGCTTGATGAGTACAAGACTCCAAGGAAGTTCTGGCCTGAAGCTATTAATACCGCATGCCACGTCATCAACCATGATTATCTTCACAAGCTTCTAAAGAATACATCCTATGAGATCCTAACTGGTAAGACGCCAAATGTCAGTTACTTCAGAGTATTTGGTGCTAGGTGCTGGCTCAAGGATCCACATCACACTTCAAAATTTGCACCGAAAGCACATGAAGGTTTTATGCTTGGCTACGGAAAGGATTCGCACTCCTACAGAGTCTTTAACCTTTTTCACTATAAAGTGGTTGAAACTGTGGATGTGCGGTTCGATGAGACTAACGGCTCGCAAAGAGAGCACCTGCCAAATGTGCTAGATGAAGTCCTACCTAGTGAATCGATCAAGCTTATGGGTACTGGAGAAATCATACCTTCGGAGGCATAGGCTGAAGAAGAAATCATCATTTCTGCTCCTAATCAACCTAAAGACAATGCTCAGCCTGAAGCCAATGCTGAAGATGAAGACAATGATCAGCAAAGGCAAAATCTTCGTCCAGTTCATCCTCGTGTTGCAAATGAAGTACAAATTGAGAAGATAATTGATAGCATCAATGCACCTGGTCCACTGACTCGTTCAAGAGCAACACAGCTAGCAAATTTCTGTGGGCACTTTGCATTTGTCTCTATATCTGAACCCAAGAAAGTTGCTGAAGCCTTCATGGAACCTGAATGGATTCAAGCTATGCAAGAAGAGCTTCAACAGTTCGAGCTGAACAATGTGTGGGAATTGGTTAAGCGTCCTGATCCTCGCAAGCATAATATCATTGGCACCAAATGGATCTATCACAACAAACAAGATGGGCATCATCAAGTTGTCAAAAACAAAGCTCGTTTTGTTGCCCAAGGATTCACACAAGTTGAAGGGATTGACTTCGATGAAACATTTGCTCTGGTGGCTAGGCTTGAAGCTATTCGCATACTGCTAACCTATGCCAACCATCACAACATCCTCCTGTTCCAAATGGATGTGAAGAGTGCTTTTCTCAATGGCAAGATTGAAGAAGAAGTGTATATTGCACAACCACCTGGCTTTGAAGACCCAAAACATCCTGACATGGTATACAAGATCAACAAGGCACTATATGGCCTCAAACAAGCCCCTCGCACTTGGTATGACACACTCAAAGACTTCCTGAAGAGCAAAGGCTTCAAACCTGGTTCCCTGGATCCCACTCTCTTCACAAAGACATATGATGGTGAACTGTTTGTATGCCAGATCTATGTGGATGACATTATCTTCGGCTGCACTGACAAGAGATACAGTGATGAGTTTGGGCACATGATGCAAGAGCAATATCAGATGTCCATGATGGGTGAGCTGAAATTCTTCCTCGGTCTTCAAATCCGTCAGTAGAGCAACGGCATCTTCATATCCCAAGAGAAATATCTCAAAGATTGCCCGAAGAAGTTTGGAATGCAAGACTGCAAAGGGTACACGACGCCAATGTTAACCAAAGGACAATTGGGTCCCGACGACAATGGTAAAGAGTTTGATCAAAAGGTATACCGCTCCATGATTGGTTCTTTACTCTATTTATGTGCATCTAGGCCAGATATCATGCTTAGCGTTTGCATGTGTGCCAGATTCCAAGCGGCACCAAAGGAATCACATCACTTAGCAGTGAAGCGAATTCTTTGATATTTGGCTTACACCCCAACAATAGGATTATGGTATCCAAAGGTCTCAGAGTTTGATCTAGTTAGATTCTCAGATGCTGATTATGCTGGTGACAAGGTTGATCGCAAGTCCACATCAGGCACATGTCACTTTCTTGGACGATCTCTTGTCTTTTGGTCTTCAAAGAAGCAGAACTGTGTATCTCTCTCCACTGCTGAATCTGAATACATTGCTGCTGGATCTTGCTGCGCTCAGCTTCTATGGATGAAGCAAACTCTCAAGGACTATGGCATCCATCTGAAGCAAGTGCCACTTTACTGCGACAATGAGAGCGCCATCAAGATTGCCAACAACCCAGTCCAGCACTCGAAGACAAAGCACATTCAAATCCGTCATCACTTTCTCAGAGATCATGTCATGAAGGAAGATATTGATATCATTCACGTCAACACTGAAGAGCAATTGGCAGATATCTTCACAAAGCCCTTGGATGAGAAAAGGTTTTGCAAGTTGTGGCGTGAGCTAAATATCTTAGAATCCTTGAATGTCCTGTAATTGGACACACATCCTAACGCTTATGCATATTAATGACTTAGATGTGCAACACATGAAGTAACGTATATCTTCAATCAATGAAGACATACACTCTAAGTGTGAATACATTAATGCGGAATTTGACTTCGGAGCGCTACGATAATTGTGCGCCGTGTGTGGGTCTAATACTTCCTATACGGTGGGTAACGCCACCACCAAATTCTTATTTGAAGTGTTTCAATTGGTGTCATAATTGCAAAGTCTTCACATTTGGTTTGTCTTCAACATTGATTTGTCTTCATGTTTATCTTCACAATGTTGATTTGGTCTTATGCTGATATATATATATATATATACATAAACAATATTCTGATCACGGGATCAGAATAATATTCTGATCACAACATGAACTTCCCGAGTAACGCGTCTGACCTTCCCTGAGTACTAGGTTGAACTTCAGCTAAAAGGTGTCCAAATAGGGCTTGCGATATACCGTTGGAAAGCTATGGACACCAGTATCATGACCCAAGTTAAATTTTTGTCAAAATGTAAGCGGTTTAAGAGCAGTTTTGAAAACCGTTTTTTCTTTGTACAAAAAACGTGAATCGTATTTTCGATCGCATTTCTAAACCGTTTATCGGAATGAGATAAATAATATGGCGTTGGAAAGCTGCTGCAAAACCGCTCCTTCGACATGTTGAAAGTTTTCTATAACTCCCTATGGATAAAGAGTTATTTGGAAAATCGTAAAATTTCGCAAACCGAACAGCCGAGTTCGTATTTTCAATGTAATTTGTAAACGGCTAATCCAATTGAGGCAAATGATATGGCGTTGGAAAGCTTGTGAATATGCACTACTTTTTCATGTTGAAAGTATTTTCTAAATTTGAACGGTTTAAAAGTAATTTAGAAAACGGTACAAGTTCCATTGAGTTTGCATTTTCAAGATAATTTTTTATCCGTACGTCCGAACGCAACAAATGATACGGCATTGGAAAGCATGAGGAAATTCGAAACTTTTTTGTATATATTGTTTCTCTCAATTCCTTACTGTTTTACGTCAATTTTTAAAATGGTGAAAAACGTATTTTTCCGGTAATTTCTACAAATTTTATCGGAATGGGGCAAATAATATACCGCTGAAAAGCTACGAAAAATGCGAAACTTTTTCATGTTGATGGTTTTCTCTGATTCCTTGCCGTTTTCAAGTAATTTCAAAAACAGCAGGATCATTCGTTCTTCCTTTATCGCGAAACAGATTCTTCAAAAATGCACCGCGTGAAGAACTTGAACTTCTTGGCCTGTTTACTTGAACTTCACTCTGTTTTTCACGTGCTTTTTTGCTCGTAACTCTCCAACCACTCACCGGAACACTCATCGAAATTGAGCAAGCGATATACCGGTGGAAAGCTGCTGTAAACACGCAACTTTCCCGTGTTGATCGTTTTTTCATACTCGCGACGATTTTAAAAGTTCTTCATCTAAAATTCATTCACTGTAGTAGTTGAACTTCCTGCTGTTTTCAGTTGAACTTTTGTGACGTATTTTCATTTGTAATTTTCTCATCCATTCGTTAGTGTTACACAAATAATATTCCTTTTGTACAAATCACTCTCACAATAATTTTTTTAACTTTCTCCGACAGAGGACTTGAACTTATAACAACAACAAAATTAGTCTTTGCTTTTTTTATTCTTTTTTAATACAAATGGACACCGTGTAGTACGTGAACTTCTCGCAGTTATTAATCTGAATTTCTCTCGGTTATGTGAAAATATCTGAGTTTTTTTTATGAATTTTTAATCTGTTTTTTTCTTAATCCTTTTTTATGAATTTTGAAGCGCTCTATTTTTTAAAGTTGAAATTTTTGTTTTTTTTGAACTTCTTGTTTCCATTCTTTAATAACGAGGAAAATCTGAGTTTTCTATAATCATCAAACTTCTTCATCTTTTTAATATGTACTTCCTGGTTTTATTTCTTAATCCTTTTTTATGAAATTTTGAAGCCCTCTATTTTTAATAGTTGAACTTCTTGTTTTTTGTTTTTGAACTTCTTGTTTCCATTCTTTAATAAGGAGGAAAATCTGAGTTTTTTATAATCATCGAACTTCTCCATCTTTTTAACATGGACTTCCTGATTTTATTTCTTTTAGTGACGGAAAAAATCCTACTTTTTGATAGAACTCAAGCCGCTCCATTTTTAAATTTGAGCTTCTAGGTTTATTTTAACAGAGAATATCTTTTTTTATAAAATTGTTTGAGATGCTTTTTTAATGACCTTCTTTTGGGTTTTAAACAAGTATTGAACTTCTTCGTCTTTTTAATTTGAACTTCTCTTTTTTAGATTTTTTAACTCGCATCTTGGTTTTGTACTAAAAATTGAACTTCTCGGTTAGTTAAATTCGAACCTCTAGGTTTTTATATAACCCCTTTATTATTCAAAAGTTGAACTTCTTTGTATTTTTAATTTGACTTTCTTGGTCCTATAATAAACATGAACCTCTATGATTGTGAAATTTGAACCTCTAATTTCTTTTGGAAACATGGAAAATGCTTTCTTTAAATAATTTTTTGAACTACTAAGTCTTTTAAAACTTTTTTTAGTTTTTCCTTATTTTTTAATTTAACTTCTTCATTTTATTATTTAGTAATGAGAAAACATCTAAGTTTTTTTAACCTTCAAACTTCTTTTATTTTTACTTTGAACTTCTTAGAAAAATACGGTTTTAAATAAACAAACAATTTTCTAGATTTTTAAATTTGAACTTCTAGGTTTTTGACCTTCTCGGTTATTTCAAATTGAACTTCTAGGGTTTTCAAATTTGAACTTCTATGTTTTTTTAACCTTGTCGGTTATTTCAATATTTCTAGTTTTTTTAAGACCCATTTTTATATACTTTTTTTGAACTTCTCTGTTATTTTGAGTTGGCCTTCTCTCATATTTTTTAGAAACGAGGAAAATCTAACTTTTAAAAAATTGGTTATTTTAAGACACCAAAACAAGATTTTTGTGTGTGTTTTTGAACATGTAAATACATGGTGAACCTCTGTCACAAGAATTTTTGAACTTCCCCGGGCAGGTCACTTGAACTTCGAGCAACAAAACAGTTAGTCTTTGCCTTTTTATTCTTCTTTTCTCATACGGAAATGCAGACCATGCATTACGTGAACTTCCGACAGTTATCAATTTGAACTTCTCTCTGTTCCGCTTTAGTAATGGAAAAAAATCTGAGTTTTTTATAGACAACGAACCGCTCTTACTGTTTTATTAGAACTTCTTTGTGTATTTTTTACAAATGTGAAAATTGGAGTTTCATTAGAAACATCAAACTTCTTCATTATTTCGAATTGAACTTATTGGTTTTATTTTCTCTAGTAACCGGAAAATTATGATTTTTCAAAAAAATATCAAACTACTCCGTTTTTTAAATTGAACTTCTTGGTTTTATTCTCTATTAACGAGAGAACCTGAGTTTTATTATATACATTGAACTACTCCATTTTTTAAAATTGAACTTCTTGACTTTAACATTTAGTATTCAGGAAAATCTGGATTTTTTAAAAACATCAAACAACTTCATTTTTTTAGTTAGGAGTTCTAGGTCTTTTTTAATATTGAACCACTCAATTATTTAAATTTGAACTTCTAGGTCTTTTTTGAGAAGAGGGAAAAAAATGTTTTTATAAACTTTTTCAACTGCTCAGTTTTTTTAATTTGACCTTGGTACTGTAAAAACATTGAACTTCTCTATTATTTAAATTTGAACCTCAAGCGTTTTTTTGTAGAAACGGGGAAAATCCATTTTCTCTATAATTTTTGAGCTGCTCTATTTATTTTAATTTGAACGTCTATGTTTTATTCTTATAGTAACAGGAAAAATATCTATGTCCCTTTGTAAAAGTTAAACAATCCGAACTTTTCATTTTCTTGCTTTTGAACTTCATCTCTTAAAAACCAGGGAGTATATGGGAATGAAATGCTCTTCGCCAACCTCTCTGGACTTCGCATAGGAATAAAAAAATTCGCTACAGAAACCCTGGACTTTCTATATTTTTTCCCATAACTTTCTTCGGGGTATTGGATCTGTTGTAGTGCTGAAAACACAAACTTTTTGAGAGAGAAGAAAATAGTGGTACATCTTGTGAAGACATGAACCTGCGGGGCAATAATATTTGAAGTTCTTTGTATAGATTGTCTCTTTCAACATGCACGCACTTTTTTGGGTTTTATTGTTGTCAACTTTGAGTTGCGCATTTTTTTATTTTGAACTTCTGCATTCTTTTTTGTATCAACCAAAAAAGTACAGAAATTCTAGACTATGTCTTCTACCCGTTCTTTCTTCATGCACTTTTCTAGTTTTTGCAAGTGAACTTCCAAAATTCAGTTTTGATGAACTCAATTTTCTCTCGTGAGTCCCCACATGTGTTTTACGTCTTACGTTTTCTTAACTTCAAAACTTGAGGGTGGGTGTACCAAGTTTGGTTTTGGATATGCGTGTAGTGTTGAAAATACACTTGCACACACTCTTTGAGAGAGAGAAAAATAGGCGTGCATCATTTTGTGAAGTAGATAAAACATGAATGGGCAAGGCAATAATTATTGAATTTCTTCGTACTGATTTGTCTCTCGTCAAAATGCATATACTTTTTTCAATAACTTTTTTATTGAATTCCTTTTTTGTGCAATAAGAAAATTAAAAGATATGATTTTTGAAACCTTTATATGTTTTGTCTCCTTATTTGGCATGTAATACCATCTGAAACAGAAAAAAATTTGTCTTATCACAACCATTACAACAAGCACAAAGAGAGCGGCCCTTTTCCAACCAGAAAACATAAAATTTATAGTTTTCTGGCACAAACTATGAAGTACATCAGCAGGATATATCCTAGTTTAACTATTGTTTGCACCAGTACACATGATAGGAATATATAACTTTGCCCACATATGTATGAATTTTTAAGTGTCCAAGTGTAGTGCGAAGACCACAAAAGGGCAAAATCCAACAACTCGTTGAACTAAAATTCTCCGATGCTGAACTTCTAATTAAACTGAAAATGGCTCATACTGTCTTACAAACTCTCCCTTGACCTGAAATCTGTGCTAAACTTGACTGATTAGAAAGGTTTCTACCAAAGCATAACACCAAACATTTTTGTATGTTTCACACACACCAACAGCAGCTAGCAAGGAGCCGCGACGTCAAGCAGGTTCAATGTGCAGTAGTAGCTAACAGGATGGGGGAAGGAGGTGCAGTAGTAGATAGCTTCAGAAATGTTTTCGTGGAACATCATAAGTGGACGCCCCACTACAAGAACAAGGAGAAGTAGTGAACCAAGGAAATACATTGCAAATAGAACACTCCAAGAATTTCTCGGAAGAATAAAAAACAGAGGACCACACGTACTCGAAACTGATGGAAGTAGTATTCTTGTTCATGGTGGCATTTTAGCAAACACAGGGTATGCGCTCCATATAGATATTTGCACAGAGTCAACACTTAGCTCTTCACTGCCATTTGTCTAGTACTACACTGCTCCTCAAGAACGGCACTACTTCTCATTCTATAATTACTGAACGTCACCAATACAAATGTCTGAATTTGGACTACCATCAACTAATTTTGCCCAATTGAAAATGCTTCTTTTACGAAAATTGATGTAGCGTACTCACACACATCACACGCATGCACACAACCATGGCAGAGAAAGCCGAAGGGGAAAAGAATAAGAGTAGGAGTTCATTGAAAAAATCTTGTTCCTTTGCGTCACGCGTTTTTCAAGTAACGAAACAGCCTGCATGGTCCTTCGCCACCAGACAATAGCATTACCTGAACTTTAACCCCCAGCCAATTCCTGCAGCCCCTCGGCACCACGCCGAGCATGCCGGACAGATGCACGTCACACTCTTCCGTCGTCGGTGCTGCATGCCTGTTGGGGCGACACTGCTGCATGTCGCGCTCCATCTGCAGCTTCAACGGCTGAAATGGAAGCTGCAGGGGAAGGAAACCAAGCACCATAAGCTAGCTAGCTATATATAACGAAGGAGAAGAAGTAGCAGCAGAGGCTGCAGGTGCAGGGGGAGGGGTGTACTGCCAGAGAAATTGAGATGGTGGTCTAAGAAACTGACACCATGCTATATCAAAACATGTTATTTGTTATTTTCGAAAGCATCGTGTTTGTATAATCTGGCACTGATCTAGGGAGATGCATCATCATAAAAAATATATAGAGAACTCGATACTTGGGAAAACAAATTGAAGTATCTGCAGGGAGAACTCGACTTGAACCGGTAATACAGCAAAACCGTTCATCCCTTTTCATATAATTTCACACGGATGCAGAGTATACTGATCAAAATGTGTTTTTTAGTACGCGCATGAGACTATAAGCTTCAGATGATGGAATGTTGGTCATGGAAATTTTCTAATAATCTATGAAGAAGCTAAGAAATGAAAAATAGGGAAAAAACACTCTGAATGTACTAAACAAATACTGCACATCCTGAACCTTAATCCACATTCATTTCTGAACTTCACCAGTACCCTGCCAAATAGGATGAGTTGGTTTCTCATCGTGGCACCGCTAGAAGCCAAGGCGCACAAATATGGAATGGGAGCAGGACACGCCCACAGTTCTACTACTCCATGCGACAGAGTTCAATCATCTAAGAGGGGAGTTGGAAGCGACAGGAGGGGGAAGGTCAGTGCCCGTTTGGAGAGAAGGTCACCTGTGGACATGATAGAAGTTTGTATCGCATGCTCATATTCAGCAGAGGGATCTCTGAAATTTCTCTCTGTGTTTTGTCTGAACATTTCAGCAAAGGGATCTTTGAGCTTTGTGCTTAATATTCCTTCTTCACTGGATTTGCATTAGTAGTAGTACGGCTGCAGCAGCTCCCCCGTTTTGGCCACATTCCTTGTGCCATCGTTGGAAGGTGAGGCGGACCAAGAGGGCAGACGCGATGAGGTTGGGTACGAGCTGAGCCAGCTTTGGCGGGGATCCTCCTAAACCACTGTACAACAGCGGCTGCAACACAGCCACACGATGGTGGGTGAAAACTGCAGGCCGGGGAGGCTATCGCTCCCCGACGCACTGGCCAGCATCATAGCGGGCAGAGGAATCTCTTGACCTGCCAAGTTGTACTGCCCGAACTGCACATCTTCAGTCTTCAGGCGCCCACTACCTCCTCCCACGTCCTCTGATCCTGTCTGCAATCTGGGCGATGATGCATAGAGGGGGTGCACCGGCACACCAGAAGTAGGCGAGGTAGTCCAGTTGAAGCTGAGGCGTCCAGGAGATTCGGTGGGGCGAGCGTCGGTGCGTGGTGGCTACAGGCGGCGTCGGGATCAGTCCCTAGGTGGATCCGTCGGAGGGGATGGCGCAGCGGCCGTATCCGGCAAGCGAAGGCGGAGCGACGGCCGGATCCAGAGGCCGGCGGCGGGAGGCACGTCGGGGACCGGGGAGACAGTGACAGGAGGCGCGTCGGAGCCGGGGGACGACGGTGGGAGGTGCGTCGGGGCAGCGCGTCGTGGCCGACGGTCCGGCGGGCGGTCGCGGCGGCGGGAGATGGTCACGGGCCATGGCGGCGTGCCTGGAGGAGGCCGCGGCAGGATCGTGGGAAGGCCGTGGGGTGGATCGGGGAAAGGTCGTGCGGAGGAGGTGGGCAGGTGGGTCGGGCCATCGGGGGAGCTGTGGGGGCGGGTTGAGTTTTTTTAGTTTGGGAAAACCTAGTCGGGCTCTATATAGGTCGCCGTGATCCAAATAACTATTCTAATCCTGGAATTAGAATAGTGACACCTTATATATATAATCATATGCATTCTATTGAAACCTGTCGATTGTCTTCTCTGAATCCTTTTCAGCGGAAGACAAAGTGAAAAAAGTTTAAATCTGTTTTAATGCTAGATACTTATTGCCTGGATACCGGAGAAGCCGGAACGACCACCCGACAATCCAGGCGTGCGTGTGAACATGGAACAACTTCCAATAAGTTGCATGCATGCCATGTGGACTTCAGATGTGAACCGCCAGGGGCACCTGCGTAATTACGCTGTGTTGTCCCTCTCCTTATAAATATACACTCAACGCGGTCATTATCTCTTCTTCCACCTCGCCACCTCATACAAACCCAAGCGCCTCCGCTAGCTCGCGTCGACGCCGGAGACGAAGCGCTTAGCTGCCAGGACTTCTTCAACGCTGTCCTCACACCGGCCGCGGACCTTGTCCTCTCCGCCACTGCCGTAGGTGTCTTCCGCCGCCAAGTTAGGGTGCGGGAGATTGAACTGCTCGACCTCTCTCTCCACCTCGTCTAGCAGTTCGTCACGCGGTAATTAAAACTTACTTTTTACACCCTTTTTGATCCGTCAAATCCATCCACTTTAACCAAAAGTGGTTTCTTCTCTTCCAAATCTGGATCTGTCTTATCTGCATCTCATATCATGCCAAGTATATTCACTTATGCTTCACAACTAGTTAGATTCCTCACTTGTATTTATTCATGGATTCGTACAAATCTGAAACCAACTCTCATCAAATAAGTGAATGTCTTCGCACTATGACGTCAATATCTTCAAACTGATTTATCTTCAAAATCTTTTGAGAATGCATATGACCTCTTCCCCTTCCCTTGCACCTCTAATGCTGTCACATGTACATGTCCGTGGGAGAATCCCTTGGTTCTCATAGTCTGCATTAATTTGCAGAGTTCTTACAACGTCATATCAACTCTCCTGAAGCCAGTTCCTGTCTGACCAGCAAAAGGAAGCCATTCACTGTCTTGAAGCCATTCAGTTTGAATATAATGGCAACAGAGAAATCAGCTAGAAAGGGCGGCAGGCAAAGCCGTGGGGATACAACCAAGGATTTACCCCCTGATCTGTTTGAAATGTACAAGACAGATCCTGAAGAAAGCTATGGCCAGCGCAAGACTCGAGTCCAGTGGATTCGAAGATATTGGGCATAGGAATGGTTTAAATACAGATTTGTGACCCCTGAATATGCAGAGAAGAATGCAATCAAGCGCCCATGGGGAGATATTCTGTACAGAAATCTGCTGCCCAATTCCATGTCCGAAGCCATTGCTCAAGGCTTCTACCCATGCATGGTCCGAGGACCGAAGCCAGAGAATGCCGACCCATCATCTATGTTATGGTGTCATGAAGACAATCTTTTCAAGTGCAACTATCAATTTGCAAAAGATTATGCTATCAAGAACAAGAAAGATCTTGGCCTCAACTTCAACCCTGGTCCTTCTAATCCAAGGGATGATGGCACACGCGATGCCAATCCCAATGTCATCGGCCCCTTCGACAACATTGATGGCCTCATCTCTCACATCGCAGCTCAGAGGGCCACAGTGGATCAATCTGCTGATGACGCCGATTCTAAAGACGCTCCAGCACCACCAAAGCCGCAGAAGAAGAAGAAGACAAAGGCTTCGAAGCCCTCTGTCACACCAAAAGCTTCGGTTGTGAAGCCATTGGCCACTGCACCTCCTGAACCCAGTGTGCAATCTGAAGACTTATCTCGTGTCTCTAAGAAGACTGAGAAGTCCAAGAAGAAGAAGCCCATGAAGATTTTTGGGCATGAACTTACTCCAACTGTCGTTCTGCGGAACGAAGATGAAACCATTGATCTGTCAAGCGATGAAGATCTTGGTGATGATGCCCTTGAGATGCTGATCAAGATCAAACAAGAGGAAGAGATCTTCAACGATCTGCCCCGCTTTGACGTTGATATACTGAACAACTTCATTGATGAGTGGTTTGACAACCAGAGCATCAACATTGATGATCTTCAGCTTCTAGTGGACATAAGCGTCACCTTCCATGGAGCCATTGCTAATGAGTTGGCTCTGGCTCGGAAGATTGTCGAGCTGAAGAACTAAATTGATTATGAGAAGGCTCACTTCAAGAAGAACATGGCCAAGCTCAGTGTGGCAGATGTTCAGATCTTCAAGAAGATGCATGATGACCCACAAGTATAGGGGATCTATCGTAGTCCTTCCGATAAGTAAGAGTGTCGAACCCAACGAGGAGCAGAAGGAAATGATAAGCGGTTTACAGCAAGGTATTCTCTGCAAGTACTGAAATAAGTGGTAACAAATAGTTTTATGATAGGATAATTTATAACGAGCAACAAGTAACAAGAGTAAATAAAGTGCAGCAAGGTGGCCCAATCCTTTTTGTAGCAAAGGACAAGCCTGGACAAACTCTTATATAGAGAAAAGTGAAGGAAATATGCCCTAGAGGCAATAATAAAGTTATTATTTATTTCCTTATAATCATGATAAATGTTTATTATTCATGCTAGAATTGTATTAACCGGAAACATAATACATGTGTGAATACATAGACAAACAAAGTGTCACTAGTATGCCTCTACTTGACTAGCTCGTTAATCAAAGATGGTTATGTTTCCTAACCATGAACAAGTGGTTGTTATTTGATTAACGGGATCACATCATTAAGTGAATGATCTGATTGACATGACCCATTCCATTAGCTTAGCACCCGATCGTTTAGTATGTTGCTATTGCTTTCTTCATGACTTATACATGTTCCTATAACTATGAGATTATGCAACTCCCGTTTACCGGAGAAACACTTTGTGTGCTACCAAACGTCACAACGTAACTGGGTGATTATAAAGGAGCTCTACAGGTGTCTCCAAAGGTAAATGTTGGGTTGGCCTATTTCGAGATTAGGATTTGTCACTCCGATTGTCGGAGAGGTATCTCTGGGCCCTCTCGGTAATGCACATCACTTAAGCCTTGCAAGCATTGCAACTAATGAGTTAGTTGCGGGATGATGTATTACAGAACGAGTAAAGAGACTTGCCAGTAACGAGATTGAACTAGGTATTTGGAATACCGACGATCGAATCTCGGGCAAGTAACATACCGATGACAAAGGGAACAACGTATGTTGTTATGCGGTCTGACCGATAAAGATCTTCGTAGAATATGTAGGAGCCAATATGGGCATCCAGGTCCCGCTATTGGTTATTGACCGGAGACATGTCTCGGTCATGTCTACATTGTTCTCAAACCCATAGGGTCCGCACGCTTAAGGTTACGATGACAGTTATATTATGAGTTTATGCATTTTGATGTACCGAAGGTTGTTCGGAGTCCCGGATGTGATCACGGACATGACGAGGAGTCTCGAAATGGTCGAGACATAAAGATTAATATATTGGAAGCCTATGTTTGGATATCGGAAGTGTTCCGGGTGAAATCGGGATTTTACCGGAGTACCGGGAGGTTACCGGAACCCCCCCCCCCCCGGGGGCTAGATGGGCCTTAATGGGCCTTGGTGGAAAAGAGAAGAGGCAGCCCATAGTGGGCCGCGTGCCCCTCCCCTCCCTTGGTCCGAATTGGACAAGGAGAGGGGGCCGACCCTCTCTCTCTTTTCCCCCCTCCGCGAGTCCTATTCCAACTAGGATTGGGGGGGGGGGATCCTACTCCCAGAGGGAGTAGGACTCTCCTGGCGCGCCCTATGTGGCCGGCCGGCCTCCCCCCTTTGGTCCTTTATATACTGAGGCAGAGGCACCCTAGAGACACACAAGTTGATCCACGTGATCTATTCCTTAGCCGTGTGCGGCGCCCCAGCCACCATAGTCCTCGATAATATTGTAGCGGTGCTTAGGCGAAGCCCTGCAGCAGTAGTACGTCAAGATCGTCACCACGCCGTCGTGCTGACGAAACTCTTCCTCGACACTTTGCTGGATCAGAGTCCGGGGATCGTCATCGAGCTGAACGTGTGCTAGAACTCGGAGGTGCCGTAGTTTCGGTACTTGATCGGTCGGTTCGTGGAGACGTACGACTACATCAACCAAACGCTTCCGTTGTCGATCTACTAGGTATGTAGATCATACTCCCCCTCTCATTGCTATGCATCACCATGATCTTGCGTGTGCATAGGAAAATTTTGAAATTACTACGTTCCCCTTCAGGAGCAACCAACCAACAAGTGGTTGTGGGGCGGCTATTTATAGCCAGGAGCAACCCGACATGAATTGTCATAAATGCCCTTCTCTGATTCAACCGTTGTCAGGATAAGGATCCACTCGACAGCTGGCATGCGGCGCGGCAACAGTCAGAATTTGAACTCCCAAGTTCGTCGGGGCACTCAATTTCCTCACTTTTAGGCAGATCGCATTGGCAAACTCCTAACTCCTCAGCGTAACCAAATTCGTCAGCGACCAGATGAACCTCATCACTCTCGCTAGCAAATGTGTCAGCTGTACTGGAGATTTCCAAACGCTTCACTCGAAGCGGCTTTTGTGTATGGGTTTGAGTAAGTTTGAGCATCACTTTGGAAAATGTGAAATATGTTTCACCTAGACCCCCTTTAACAGTATGGTTTTTCCTATGACTCAAGGAAGAAGAAAATAAACTATGAAAACAAAGTCTTCAAGCTTCAAAGTCTTCACATCAATTTCTTCAAAGGTCATACCAATTTCATCACCAAATTCTTCACTACAAGAAATCCATTTTTAGGGGTCGTCTTCCATGTGTTAAACCAAATCTTCAGGGACTCTATCTCCTGCATATACTCAGAAACACATTAGTTCCTCAACTTATTTGTCTTCAATACTCCAAAACCACTAAGGGGGCACTTGATGCACTTACACTTTTCTCCTCTCTTGTCATCTTCTCTCTCCCCGGCAAGTACCACTGCACGGTGAGCTCATGCGGTACTATGCCCCTTGCCCCACTGCTAACCACACCTCTCCCTTGCATCGCAGAACCAATCCCCGCTACCTTTTTTTAGGCTCTCCGTGCGCTTCAAAAACACATCTTCTTTCATGTCGGGGCGACATCTGGGAAGGGGTTGCCATGGCCGTGAGTCGAGCACTGAATGTTGCGACCAGCAAGCCAAGCGGTGTGACCAATGATGCAATGATGTTTGGAGCTGCGGCTGACAAGCCCGAGGTTGGATACGCGGTGACCACGCACTAGAGCTGGCCAACGCCTGGCTACAACCTCGCTGAAAATTGGCTGAAACCAGCCAATAGTCCTAGTTACAACCATAGTGGAATTTTGCTGCAACCTGATTAGTCCCTTTAATGGTCCAATTAAGGAGTAGAAAGGATTCTTACCTTTTCGCCAAAGGTAACCCTGAGTTATGAAACCCATGAGAGGAAGTCACCGTTGAAGTCACAGGTTTCTACCAAGCTTTTGCAAGAGTATTAATTTCAGCTTTTGACCGGATCAAAATCAAGTTGACACATCAAACACTTATAATAATAAAAATAGGTATGAATATGAGCACTATTCTTACAGCCATATATTTGTGAATGAGATCATTACAATGTTAGCTTGTGCCCTACAAATCATCCATTGAGATGTGCTTACGACATATCAAAGTGAGGAATGTGTCCAAATTACGTATTGACCGGCATGGGTCCTGCATCAAGAGTCAGTTGTCCAACCAAAAGGCCCTATCCATAGCGCGGGGTTGCCCCGATCATTAAGATAGAAATTAGACAAAAGTGTTGGCGTTTAATGACCACACCTCTTGTATCCCCAGGGATAGGATCCGCATTACCGTACTAAACCTTTTTGTCACTAGTGTTCAGATTAACACTTCATGGTCTTCGTGCCCTTAGCCTCTTCGTGGCTCGCTCTCCATGATCCCGGGTACCTGCAGGGACGAAGAGCACGAACGAGACAAGAGACAATGATGAAGCAATTTTATGTTACATATACGAGACGTTAATTCAAAGGACTTCCATCAATCCCCTACAAAAAATACACCGGGTTGTAGGGCTATGCCTCAACCCATAATATTACGAAACTACTCACACATGAAGATCATATCACAAGGAAAAATCATTGAAGAACACATCATGAAGATTGTTTGATTGATAATATGTCTTACAGTAGATGCTGGATGTGATACACGATTACAAAGTATGGGTAGTTGGCTGAGTACTACGGTGGTGGACATGATGGAGGCTATGGAGATGTAGATGGGAAATAGCGGCGACTAGGGTTGCTGTGTATGACGAAGACGGAGCTTTCAGCGATGTTATGTGTTGTTTTTGGCGTTGGCCCCTTCATAGTATTTGTAAGTGGTGGATTAGAGGGCGACCCTGGAAGGCCATACGGCTGCGCATACGAGCGCGTGCGATCGTATGGAACACCGTCTTTTGCTCTATCTCTTTTTGTGTGCCTCCCACTTGATCTCCTCTATCTCCTCTTTACTCCTTTCCATCTATTGATTTGATTTCGCCCATAAATAGCCCCATTTCCGTGTGAAAACAAAAAACAGATAGGATATTTGCAATCCTTTGCATTCACTAGTCATTAGTAGCAATATCACACGCTCGTATGGAACACCGTCTTTTGCTCTATCTCTTTTTGTGTGCCTCCCACTTGATCTCCTCTATCTCCTCTTTACTCCTTTCCATCTATTGATTTGATTTCGCCCATAAATAGCCCCATTTCTGTGTGAAAACAAAAAACATATAGGATATTTGCAATCCTTTGCATTCACTAGTCATTAGTAGCAATATCACACGCTCGTATGGAACACCGTCTTTTGCTCTATCTCTTTTTGTGTGCCTCCCACTTGATCTCCTCTATCTCCTCTTTACTCCTTTCCATCTATTGATTTGATTTCGCCCATAAATAGCCCCATTTCTGTGTGAAAACAAAAAACATATAGGATATTTGCAATCCTTTGCATTCACTAGTCATTAGTAGCAATATCACACGCTCGTATGGAACACCGTCTTTTGCTCTATCTCTTTTTGTGTGCCTCCCACTTGATCTCCTCTATCTCCTCTTTACTCCTTTCCATCTATTGATTTGATTTCGCCCATAAATAGCCCCATTTATGTGTGAAAACACAAAACAGATAGGATATTTGCAATCCTTTGCATTCACTAGTCAATAGTAGCAATATCGGAGTGGATATCTCGAGTTAAACTCAGGTTTGATGAGCGTAAAAAAACACTCATCACAACTACAGCGAACATTTTTTGTTGGAACTGTGATGAGGATTACAACCAACATAGTGAGGAGCTACATCCCCTTTGGTAGATGTTATAACCATGGCTGAAGAATGCTATAACCATAGACGACGAATGCTACAACCATGGGCGACGGGCCGACGACAACAAATGCTACAACCATGGACGACGAAAGCTGCAACAGCCGACAGAAATATGCTACAATAGTTTGACAAAACGTTGCGATCGTGGCGAACATCTTGGAACCATAGCAAGTTTTGCAACTGACGCGTTGAGGAGCTACAACCTCTTTTGAGAATATGTTACAACCATGGACGACGAATGCTACAGCCGTGGACGACAAAGGCTGCAACTGGCGACAACATATGCTAAAATCATTGACAAGAAGTTGCAACCCTACGATGATTGACGACGATGATGCTACAACCGCGACACAGTGAACTGCAACCTATGTCGATGGTAGCCATGTTTTTTTGTTGGAAATGTCACCCACGACAAAGCTGTGACGGTGTCCACGGCTTTTTGCTGGAACCCTCATCGTAGTGAGCAGTGAGGATGTCAACCATAGGTGACGGAGCGACAACCGGGGGTCATGCCGGAGCTGCCATGGGCACCCCAACGACGTTGCGATGGCGTCGACCTTGGTGGTGCAACGGGACCTGGGGGTAGGGCTGCAATAGTGTCAGAGTTTTGTGACCCATGACAACGACGACTTGTGAGGCGGAGGGAAGAGTGTGTGGCCAGGAAGCGATTGACTTTTTTCTTAGACAACAGATGCAAGGCGAGGAGAGAGACACACGGGAGGAGAATCAGACGGTGTTAAACACGCTAATAGGATGGCTATGTGGCAACGGGCCCAAATTTGGGCCTGTTGACTGGCGCCTAGAAGCCGCCTTAAAACTGTAAGAGAAAAATGCATCCCTCTTCTTGCTACTTAGGGCTGCAGAATACTTGTCTTTAAACACGCCAAGTGGCCCCCAAATCCTCTCCACGAGCCCAAAACTAGCGTTTGCCGGGGCACCGCTTTCGATGCGAGTAGTAGCAAGACCTAGTTTTTTTAGGTGATATAGCAAGACCTGGGAGCTACTATGTGACGCTCTCTGCGTCAAGCAGTCGAGCGATCGCATAGGGGATCGAAAGATTGGGCCGGCCCATCTCTCTCGTGAACAGTAGCTCAAGCTGTGTATAAAAAAAAGGGCGTTGCCAGGAATCGAGCACTACACCCGCTGCTTCCGAGCAAGGAATCGAACCAGCTGAGCTAGCTTTCTTGATCACAGAACATTGCAAAACTTTAAGAAAACTCAAACACCGACCCGAGCATTTTTCGAAAAATTCGAACACAAAACATATTTTTTTTCAAAAACAAAACGTGAATGTTTTATCAAACGCGTACATTATTTTTTTTTACAAATTTTGAGAAAACTCAAACATTTTTCGACACACAAACGAATTTTGGAGACGCGAACATATTTTTTACAACAGAAACATTTTTTAAACTACCCAAAAAACTGAACAGGAACAAATTTTCAAATTTCAAAACAAAATTTGGAAAGACGAACAACTTTTGCAGGCGAAAATTTCTGAAACTCCAGAACAAAATTTGAAAAAACGAACATTTTTTTAAAAAAATTAAACAATTTTGGAAACGGAACAATTTTCGAAACTCCGAACAAAACTTGTAAATCAGAACTTTTTTGAAATTTGCGAACAAATTTTGGAACAGGAATATTTTTTCAAACTCCCAAACAAATTTATGGAATTTACGAACATTTTTCAATTTGTGAACAAAATTTGAAAACATGAAAATTTTATAAATTTGTGAACAAATTTGGAAAGCTGGAACACTTTTTGAAATTTTAAACATTTTTCAAATGCAAACAAAATTTTAAAACATGGACAATTTTGAAAAATAGTAACATTTATTGAAACACATGAACAAAAATTGGAAAACGAATTTTTTTCTTAAATTTGCGAACAAATTTTGCAAAGTTGTGAAATTAAAAAAACACAAAGAAAAGAAACAGAAACTAAAAAAAGAAAAGAAACAGAAAATGAAAAGAACGAAAAAAAAAAAAATAGAAAGCCGAAAAGAACCAGAAAAAAATATACAGAAAAAAAAACCCGGTTCAGGGAACCTTCTGGAAGGTTCCCAAAACAGTTTGAACGCAGTATAAGTGGGCCGGCGCATGTCGGTCGCTAGCAGCGCTCCTCTGTGCGATCCCTCGACAGTTCGCCGCACAGAGCGGCGAATAGGATTTTACGCAAGACCTAGTGTGTGCTTGTGTCACGCGCCTCCCTAAATGGGTCGGCCCACCGTGGGAGCCTCGGAGGCCACAAGCCACTGCCTTGTTTTTTTGTTTCTGTTTTTGCTAAATCTTTTTTATTTTCTAAAAAACCAAGCATTTGAAAAATGTTAAATGTGTATAGAGGAAATGATTGTCATGTATACGAAAAATATAAACAAAAAATGTACAATGCATATGGAAAAATTTATCATGAATTTAAATAATGGTAATCAAGTATTTGAAAATTATTATTCAAGTATTTTTCATATATACAAAAATGTACACAAACAAAATACAATATGCATGAATACATATTGATAATGTATTTAAAATGTTACATATGTATATAAAACATTCCTGATGTATAACAAATATGTACATTGTGGTTAAATTTTTTATTTCCATTATGAAAATATTCACGGTGAATTAAAAAACATTGACCATGCGTTCAAAAATTATTAATCATGTAATTCAAAATTGTTATCCATGTCTTAAAAAATGTATTATACATATACCAAAAATATATGATGTGTATGTTAAAAAGTACACGTTTGACAAAGAGAAGTTTTCAGCAAAATATTAATAAGCTTTTAAAAATGTTAGACGTGTATACCCAATATGTTCATGATGTATAAGGTAAATGTTGAATGTGTACTGGAAAGAGTTGAGATGTGTTGAACAAGTAAGAAATCAATGAAAATCGACAAAGAAACAAAGGGAAATGAAGAAAGTCAATAAAAACCGAAAAAAAAACTAAAATCAGAGAAAACAAATGCAACAATAAAACATAAACTGATGAAAAATAAGAAAGAAACAAAAAATGAACAAATAAAGGAAAAAAAACCTGTGTAAACCGAGAAAGAAACAACGAAAAAACAAAAAAAGAAGAAAAAACAGTAAAAATTGTGAAAGAAACGATAAAAAAATATAAAAAGTCAAAGGAAAAGGGAAAAATGAAGAAAACTGGTGAAGAAACAGAAAAAATAGAAAGAAAAATTAAATAAAACAGAAAAATCTAAACAAACGAGGAAACTTGTGAAACCGGAGCGAAACCTGAGTGAACGGACATCCTTTTTATGGAAACCCAAGCGGGTCGCCAGTGATCGAAACCCGAGCAAATTGGGCCGGTCAATATACCTACGCGAGGAAGATAAGTTTCAGGCAAGGAGAGCATGTATCTCACTATAAGCGAGACATAGCTCCAGCGTTTGTACGGGCGTGGCTATACGACGACACCCATTGTTTTCATTGCTGAGCAGTTGCTGTTCCGGCCTAATAACCACATGGCCGAGTTATGCTAACATGACTAATGTTTTTTCCTTCACATTTTTGTTCTCGTTTTTTTACTGTTGTTTACATTTCAGAATAATCTAAATATATAATATTAAACAACAACCACTTTACATAAATTTTGAAAAAATGCTAATCATGCATTTTGAAAATGCTAAACATGTATAGGAAAATGTTAATCATCTGTACGAAAATGTTTGTAACATCTAAAAAATGTCAAACGCTTACAACAATTTATGTGAATTTATAAATTTTTTATACAATGTAGAGGAAATATTCATGTAATTAAAAAATATTTCGTTCATTAACAAAATGTAAGTTACATTTAAAAAAAGTTTACGTGTTCCATAAATGTGTTTGTGAAATGTTCAAATTGTATACAATGTCCAAAAGGTTTGCTTAAATGTAAAAAGAAATCCACCCATTAAGAAATGTACATGACATTTAAAGAAATGTTGCACTTATTGAAAAAATAGACATTTAAAAATATTCTATACAATTTAAAAATTCCCGTATGTTATTTTTATATTTCCATAATTCCATTAACAAAATATATCTGACATTTCAAATAAATATTCATGTGTGTACATAAAATGCCGTGAATTTTTTAAAATGCTTAAAAAATATATAAGGTACTTATTTTCATGAAGAAAAGTTACAACGTGTATTTGGAAAATGTTACTGTGTATGCAAAAAAGTGTTCAAAACATGTATTGTACAAAAAAAATGTACATCATGTATTTGAAAAATGTCCTATGTGGATCAGAAAATGTTTCACATGTGCACTAAAAAGGTACATTGTTTACTGATAAAAATTAGACATGTGTTAAAAAAAGAAAACCGATTAATACTGACAAAGAAGCAAAAGGAAAAGCAAAAAACCCAAACAATACATAAAAACCAAAAAGAAACAAAAGAAAACCATAAGTATAACAAAGGAATAAAGAAAATAAAACTAATAAAACAAAGTATAACCAAGGAAAAAGGAAAACCCAAAGAAAACGTGTGGAAAAAACAAAGAAATCAAAGGAAAATGTAAAGAAATAAAAACAAAGAAAAACCAAAATAGAGTGAACTAACATACAGGTATGCAGCTAATGAGCCGGCCCGATTCGCCCGCCTGTAGGCGATTCCTAATACGAACGGGTACATGCGAGATATAGCCGTAGCGCAACACTTTGTCTCGCTTAGTGCGAGAGAGAGAGAGAGAGAGTATGCTGGAGTTAGACGTTGCTACAATGGGCCCACGCAGGTAGCTTCTAGGTTCATTAATTTGTTTTTTCTTCAGTGGACCTCCTCCACCACTGACACATGACCACCTGCGGCAACTGTGGATTGTGCGGATGCCTCGACTCTTGGAGGCACTCCCTTCTAGAATGCACGACTTCTCGGTGTACTTGCGCAGCAAGGAGGAAGGCCATTCATGAGGACATATTTCAGAGCCCAAGCTCAATCAATCATTTTGTCAAATCCTACTTAGTTTAGCTCAACACAGTCAACACCCCTAATGCCACCCAACCGAGACAGGTACAAGCGGCAGAGAGGTGGCTCCCTCCAGAATCTGGCTGCGACAAAATTAATGTGGATGTAGGCCTCAGCAGTAACGGCAGAAGGGGCGCGACCGCAACCATCTGTATACCGGAGCAAGGGGTGTACATTGGCGCTTCGGCAATCGTGATGTAGGGTGTATAGGATCCTTCAAACTTGGAAGCGCTAGCATGCCGAGAGGGTCTAGCTTTGGCGAGGACCTCTCCCAATCAAGGATCGAGATGGCTTCATATCCCCAGGCCGTGGTCAACGACATTAAGCAGTTTGTTAAATGTAATATAGTGTTTGAACGTAGAAATTTTAATTTTGAGGCTCACTCTCTTGCAATACACGCACTTGGTTTGGGTGTGGTTCGTGGGAGATCCTTTTGATCCAGCTGTTATTCCTGTAAACATTTTGTTGAGTGATTAGTAAAGCATGTTTTGCCTCATTTTTTCTTCTATTTTTCTTGTTTTTGAAAATATTGTAAATCATATATTCCCGAACATAAATTAACTAAAAAATCCACAATTGTGAATTTGAAACAATGTAGTTGTGTAATATATATTATTTTAATTCAAAAATTTGTTGATAACAAAAAAAAATGTTCACACATTTCAAACGGAATATTTGTGTAATTCACAAAATATGTTTGTCCCAATCGGAAAAATGTATGTTACATTTTAGAAAAAATTCATGCATTTCAAACATGTTCATTACATTTAAAAAAATGTTTATACAATCTTAAAAAATGTCTGCGTAGTTCACAAAAAAATTCAATGTGTATTTGAAAAAAAATGTTTAACACATGTATAAAAAAAAGTTCAATAACACGTGTTATAAAAATATTAATCATGTATTTTATGGAATGTTTATAAAAAAATATTTTGGATGTGTAATACAAATGTAGAATGTGTATGAAAAAATAGACATGAAAACATGTACTTGGAAAAATGTTAATCATGTAGAAAAATGTTCCTGGTGTATACGAAAAATGTATAGTCTATACAAAAATTAGACATGGGTTGTAAAAAGGAAAGGAAAAAAATGTCAACGTAGTGTCGGAGATGATTCGGGAGATCCCTCGATAGGGTATCCCGGAGGTGTGATTAGGTTAGAGGGGAAACAAGGAGGAGAGTTTACCCAGGTTCCGACCCTCTAGGTGGAGGTAAAGCCCTACTCTTGCTCTCTGTATATTGTGAGGGCTGTGTCAAGTACAACTATATATAGAACCAATCGAATAGCTCGACTCCGGCTTATATAACACATCGGGGCCCCTAGGGTTACACAACTTAATCAGCTACGTGGCAGTGGGGGAGTCCTCCACGGCCCCGTCTTCCCTAACTTGGACGATAAGGCTTCCAGAGTCTTCTCTATAGAATGCCATGGGGCGCCCATGGTGGCCCAGGGGGTACTCGGTCCGGTCATTGGGTCAGCAACCGACATGGCGAGGCACCCCTGGCCGTGACACCGTCATTATCCCCTGAACCGGTCTTGTAGATTGGATGCACCTCGAACAACACTGATCCATGCATTATCTTTAGTCCGCGAGGTTGAGACTGATTCTTCGAAGCTTCCCCTGACCGCACCTACTCACAGCCGGCCTTCAATCCTCATGCTACATCCGAGGTAGTACAAATCACTATGCTCTTGAAATGTTGATGAAGATAACCGACCCGTGCCACACAAGTTTCCAGCGCAGCCGGCGTTCGCTCGCAGAATACCGGCGCAGTGTTTACAAAATTCAACATGTCCAATCCTATCGGGTACTCCCTCCGTCTCGGTACATTAGGCATCTAACAAAAATCAAATAATCTCAAAACACTAAGGTGCGAAATAGTAGTACTAGTTGCATGCATATTAATTAGACCCCATCTATTAATTGGAGGGCCAATGCATGCAATTTCTATGGCACGCTATTGGGATTTTAAAAGGTCTTCTAATTAATAGCATGTTTTTAGTTAAGAAATGAATGATGTGATTGGCTTGACCCGCGATTCAATTTTTTTCCTAGCCCAATCTCTTCGCGCCTAGGTTGTGATGCACCTTCTAAGATGCCTAATGCACCTAGACAGAGGGAGTAGACTAGAGATGTCCCATCAAATGGACCACGTGTCAGATGCGACCCGCCGGTCAACATAACATGCGGGAGTGGGCATGGGGCCCACCTTGGTCACGTTCTATTGGCCGACGACGTGCACCTTGATTCTCGGACACAGTTAACAGAAGACTCCGCCATCCTTGCGCGCTTTAAGCACCAGCATGGATATAAGAAGAGATATCTTGTCGCGTGGCGGAAATTCCATCTAGCCATGCATCCCCTCACCCACCTATATAAAGGGATTGGACAGAGCGGGGGAGAGGTTACGCTCTCGCCCCCTCCACTTCTTTGTTCTTCCTCGTGTTGATGCTCATCAGTTGTCGCTGCACCGCCATACCACCGCCTTAGCGCACCACCGAAGCACCGCCACACCTCCATGGGCAAGCACTGTCTGACGAAGAACGGCGAGCCTGTCAACACGGGCAAGGACCTGACACCGCTGAGCGCAAGGATAAGGTGGCATCCAATACGAAGGGAAAGTGGATGTCCTCCTCTACCACTGGGTATCGAGCTGGAACGCCTCGCCACCGGTAGTTATCTACTTCAACCCGCCGTTGATTTCCATGCGCTCTAGACACCGTGACGGAGAACAGCGACATTCTGGGGGAGGCTGTGCCCAAGCCAGAGCCACACGAACATGTCAAGTTCAATCCTTTTCGTTATTTGCGGCCTTGGATTTCCAATTCACCCTTTCTTTCGCCACCTCGTGCACTTCTCCTCCAACTCCACCTTCTTCCCCCAAAATCCATTCTATACATAGCCTACTTGATAACTCTCTGTGAGGCCTTCCTTTGCATCGAACAACACTTCAGATTGTGGAGGAGGTACTTTCAAGTTAAGCCCCAAAACAATGTGGATGGGACCCGCGAGTAAGATGGAGCCGCCATCTGTAAGCATGCCTGATCCAAGTAGTTGCCCTGAGAATTCTCTGAGACAAAAAAATGGCAGGATCAGTGGTTCTACAACCGAGATGTAGAGCTAGACAATCCTCCCAAGATGGTAAAGTCACTCCATTTAGCCAAGTCTTGTCAGTCAAGCACCACTGCTAGTGTTGGGAATCGTTGCATGGGAAACAAATTTTTTTCTACGCGCAAGCAATGATCTATCCATGGAGATGCATAGCAACGAGGGGGAGAGTGTGTCTACGTACTCTCATAGACTGTAAGCGGAAGCGTTTCACAATGAAGTTGATGTAGTTGAACTTCTTCGTGCTTCAACCAATCAAGTACCGAACGCACGACACCTCCGCGTTCTGCACACGTTCAGCTCGGTGACGTCCCTCGCCTTCTTGATCCAACAATACGTCGAGGTAGTAGATGAGTTCTGTCAGCACGACAACGCGGTGACAGTGATGGTGAAGTTATCTCCGCAGGGCTTCGCCTAAGCACTACGAAAATATGACCGGGGTGTAAACGGTGGAAGGGGGCGCCGCACACGGCTAGGCAATTGTCTGGTGTGCTAGCCCCCCATATATATAGGTGGGAGGGAGGGAGGAGCAGCCATAGAAGGCGCCCAAGTAAGAGGAATCCTACTTGGAGTCCCTCCCAAGCTGCACGCCCCCCGCCATATATAACCGAGGGGGAAGGGAAGAGGGGGGGGGGGAGGGAAGGAAGTGGGAATCCTAATCCACACTTTCCTTTCCCTTCTCCCCTTTCCTTCCCCTCCTTAGGCCGGCCCATATGGGGGGTGCACCAGCCCCTTGTGGCTGGTGTGTTTCCCCTCTTGGCCCATAAGGCCCATATCTTTTGTCGGGGGTGTCTGAAATCCCTTCAGGTGACACGATAAGTACCCGGTACCCCCCGAAACAATTCCAGTGTTCGAATACCATCGTCCTATATATCAATCTTTAACTCTCGACCATTTCGAGACTCCTTGTCATGTTTGTAATCTCATCCGGGACTTTGAACAACATTCGTTCACCAAATCACATAACTCATATAATACTATATCATCATCGAATGTTAAGTGTGCGGACCCTACGGGTTCGAGAACTATGTAGACATGACCGAGACACCTCTCCGGTCAATAACCAATAGCGGAACCTGGATGCTCATATTGGCTCCTACATATTCTACAAAGATCTTTATCGGTCGAACCATTATGACAACTTACGTAATTCCCTTTGTCCATCGGTATGTTACTTGCCCGAGATTCGATCGTCGGTATCTTCATACCTAGTTCAATCTCGTTACCGGCAAGTCTCTTTACTCGTTCGGTAATACATCACCTCGTGACTAACTCCTTAGTCATTTGCTTGCAAGCTTATGATGTGTATTACCGAGAGGGGCCAGAGATACCTCTCCGATACTCAGAGTGACAAATCCTAATCTTGATCTATGCCAACTCAACAAACACCTTCGGAGATACCTGTAGAGCATCTTTATGATCACCCAGTTATGTTGTGATGTTTGATAGCACACAAGGTATTCCTCCGGTATCTGGGAGTTGCATAATCTCATAGTCGAAGGAATATGTATTTGACATGTAGAAAGCAATAACAATAAAACTGAGCGATCACTATGCTAAGCTAACGGATGGGTCTTGTCCATCACATCATTCTCCTAATGATGTGATCCCGTTATCAAATGACAACACATGTCCATGGTTAGGAAACCTTAACCATCTTTGATCAACGAGCTAGTCTAGTAGAGGCTCACTAGGGACACGATATTTGTTTATGTATTCACACATGTATTTAAGTTTCCGATCAATACAATTCTAGCATGAATAATAAACATTTATCATGAATAAGGAAATATAAATAACAACTTTATTATTGCTTCTAGGGCATATTTCCTTCAGTCTCCCACTTGCACTAGAGTCAATAATCTAGTTCACATCGTCATGTGATTAACACCCATAGTTCACATCGCCATGTGACTAACACTCGAAGAGTTTACTAGAGTCAATAATCTAGTTCAAATCTCCATGTGATTAACACTCAAAAGATCACTAAGGTGTGATCATGTTTTGCTGGTGAGAGAGGTTTAGTCAACGGGTCTGCCACATTCAGATCTGTATGTATTTTGCAAATTTCTATGTCTGCAATGCTTTGCATGGAGCTACTCTAGCTAATTGCTCCCACTTTCAATACGTATCCACATTGAGACTCAGAGTCATCTAGATTAGTGTTAAAGCTTGCATCGACGTAACCCTTTACAACGAACCCTTTATCACCTCCATAACCGAGAAACATTTCCTTAGTCCTCTAAGGATAATTTTGACCGCTGTCCAGTGATCTTCTCTTGGATCACTATTGTACCCCCTTGCCAGACTCATGCAAGGCACACAATAGGTCTGGTACACAGCATGGCATACTTTATAGAACCTATGGCTGAGTCATAGGGAATGACTTTCATTCTCTCTTTATCTTCTGCCGTGGTCGGGCTTTTGAGTCTTACTCAACTTCATACCTTACAATACAGGCAAAAACTCCTTCTTTGACTGATCCATTTTGAACTCCTTCAAAATATTTCCAAGGTATGTAATCATTGAAAGTCTTATCAAGCGTCTTGATCTATCTCTATAGATCTTGATGCCCAATATATAAGCAGCTTCACCGAGGTCTTTCATTGAAAAATTCTTATTCAAGTATCCTTTTATGCTATCCAGAAATTCTATATCATTTCCAATCAACAATATGTCATCCACATATAATATTTAGAAATGCTACAGAGCTCCCACTCACTTTCTTGTAAATACAGGCTTCACTGTAAGTCTGTATAAAACCATATGCTTTGATCACCTCATCAAAGCGTATATTCCAACTCCGAGATGCTTGCACCAGTCCATAGATGGATTGCTGGAGCTTGCATACTTTGTTAGCACCTTTAGGATCGTCAAAACCTTCTGGTTGCATCATATACAACTCTTCTTTAAGACATCCATTAAGGAATGCGGTTTTGACATCCATTTGCCAGATTTCATAATCATAAAATGCGGCAATTTCTAACATGATTTGAACGGACTTAAGCATCGCTACGGGTGAGAAAGTCTCATTGTAGTCAACCCCTTGAACTTGTCGAAAACCTTTCGTGACAAGTCGAGCTTTGTAGACAGTAACATTCCCATCCACATCAGTCTTCTTCTTGAAGATCCATTTATTTTATATGGCTTGCCAATCATCGGGAAAATCCACCAAAGTCCACACTTTGTTCTCATACATGGATCCAATCTCAGATTTCATGGCCTCAAGCCATCTGTTGGAATCTGGGCTCATCATAGCTTCTTCATAGTTCGTAGGTTCGCCTTGGTCTAGTAACATGACTTCCAGGACATGATTATCATACCACTCTGGTGCGGATCATGCTCCGGTCGACCTACGAGGTTCAGTAATAACTTGATCTAAAGCTTCATGATCATCATCATTAGCTTCCTCTCTAGTTGGTGTAGGCATCACGGGAACGATTTTCTGTGATGTGCTACATTCCAATTCGAGAGAAGGTACGATTACCTCATCAAGTTCTACTTTCCTCCCACCCACTTCTTTCGAGAGAAACTCCTTCTCTAGAAAGGATCCATTCTTAGCAACAAAGATCTTGCATTCGGATCTGTGGTAGAAGGTGTACCCAATGGTTTCCTCAGGGTATCCTATGAAGACACACTTCTCCGCTTTGGGTTCGAGCTTATCAGGCTGAAGCCTTTTGACATAAGTGTCACATCCCCAAACTTCTAAGAAATGACAGCTTAGGTTTCTTGCCAAACCATAGTTCATACGGTGTCATCTCAATGGATTTAGACGGTGCCCTATTTAACATGAATGTAGCTGTCTCTAATGCATAACCCCAAAATGATAGTGGTAAATTGGTAAGAGACATCATAGATTGCACCATATCTAATAAAGTACCGTTACGACGTTCGGACACACCATTACGCTGTGGTGTTCCAGGCGGCGTGAGTTGTGAAACTATTCCACATTGTTTTAACTGAAGGCCAAACTTGTAACTCAAATATTCGCCTCCGCGACAGATCATAGAAACTTTATTTTCTTGTTACGATGATTCTCCACTTCATTCTGAAATTCTTTGAACTTTTCAAATGTTTCAGACTTGTGTTTCATCAAGTAGAGACATAACCATACCTACTCAAATCATCTGTGAAGGTCAGAAAATAACGATACCCGCCGCGTGCTTCAACACTCATCGGACCGCATACATCGATATGTATTATTTCCAATAAGTCAGTAGCTTGCTCCATTGTTCCTAAGAATGGAGTTTTAGTCATCTTGCCCATGAGACATGGTTCACAAGTATCAAATGATTCATGATACGTCCATTTTGCATCATGCTTTTATATCGATATTTATTGCATTATGGGCTGTTATTACACATTATGTCACAATACTTATGCCTTTTCTCTCTTATTTTACAAGGTTTACATGAAGAGGGAGAATGCCGGCAGCTGGAATTCTGGACTGGAAAAGGAGCAAATATTAGAGACCTATTCTGCACAACTCCAGAAGTCCCGAAACTCCACGAAAGTCAGTTTTGGAATATATTAAAAATATTGGGCGAAGAAAGCACCAGAGGGGGGCCACACCCTGTCCACAAGGGTGGAGGGCGCGCCCTACCCCCTGGGCGCGCCCCTGCCTCGTGGGCCACCTGGAAGCCCCCCGATGCCCATCTTCTGGTATAAGGTGTCTTTTACCCAGGAAAAAAATCAGAAGGAAGCTTTCGGGAGAAGCGCCGCCGTCTCGAGGCGGAACTTGGGCAAAGCCAATCTAGGGCTCCGGCGGAGCTGTTCTGCCGGGGAAACATCCCTCCGGGAGGGGGAAATCGTCACCATCGTCGTCACCATTGATCCTATCATTGGGAGGGGGTCAATCTCCATCAACATCTTCACCAACACCATCTCCTCTCAAACCCTAGTTCATCTCTTGTATCTGATCGTTGTCTCATAACCTCAGATTGGTACCTGTGTGTTGCTAGTAGTGTTGATTACTCCTTGTAGTTGATGCTAGTTGGTTTATTCGGTGGAAGATCATATGTTCAGATCCTTTATGCATATTAATACCCCTATGATTATGAACATGAATATGATTTGTGAGTAGTTACGTTTTTTCCTGAGGACATGGGAGAAGTCTTGTTATAAAGTAGTCATGTGAATTTGGTATTCGTTCGATATTTTGATGAGATGTATGATGTCTTTCCTCTAGTGGTGTTATGTGAACGTCGACTACATGACACTTCACCATTATTTGGGCCTAGGGGAAGGCATTGGGAAGAAATAAGTAGATGATGGGTTGCTAGAGTGACAGAAGCTTAAACCCTAGTTTATGTGTTGCTTCGTAAGGGGCTGATTTGGATCCACATGTTTCATGCTATGGTTAGGTTTACCTTAATTCTTCTTTCGTAGTTGCGGATGCTTGCGAGAGGGGTTAATCATAAGTGGGATTCTTGTCCAAGGAAGGGCAGTACCCAAGCACCGGTCCACCCACATATCAAATTATCAAAGTAATGAACGCGAATCATATGAGCATGATGAAAACTAGCTTGACGATAATTCCCATGTGTCCTCGGGAGCGCTTTCCTTTATATAAGAGTTTGTCCAGGCTTGTCCTTTGCTACAAAAAGGATTGAGCCACCTTGCTGCAACTTTTTTACTTTTGTTACTTGTTACCCGTTACGAATTACCTTATCACAAAACTATCTGTTACTGATAATTTCAGTGCTTGCAGAGAATACCTTACTGGAAACCTCTTGTCATTTCCTTCTGCTCCTCGTTGGGTGTCAAAATCGGCGGATCTCGGGTAGGGGGTCCCGAACTGTGCGTCAAGGCCGGATGGTAACAGGAGACAAGGGACACGATGTTTTTACCCAGGTTCGGGCCCTCTCGATGGAGGTAATACCCTACTCCTGCTTGATTAATATTGATGATATGGGTAGTACAAGAGTAGATCTACCACGAGATCAAGGAGGCTAAACCCTAGAAGCTAGCCTATGGTATGATTGTTGTGTATGGAGTTTATTGTGCTACGGACTACAACCCTCCGGTTTATATAGACACCGGATAGGGTTAGGGTTACACAGAGTCAGTTACAATGGTAGGAGATCTTGAATATCCGCATCGCCAAGCTTGCCTTCCACGCCAAGGAAAGTCCCATCCGAACACGGGACGAAGTCTTCAATCTTGTATCTTCATAGTCCAGGAGTCCGGCGAAGGTATAGTCCGGCTACCCGAACACCCCCTAATCCAGGACTCCCTCAGTAGCCCCTGAACCAGGCTTCAATGACGACGAGTCCGGTGCACAGATTGTCTTCGGCATTGCAAGACGGGTTCCTCCTCCAAGTCCTTCATAGAAGATTGTAAACACCAAGAATAGTGTCCGGCTCTGCAAAACAAGTTTCCACATATTGCCATAGAGAGAATAATATTAACACAAATCAAATCTGCTGACGTATTCCGCAGTGCGTCATCACACTATGGCCAAGTCTTTTACTCGAATCATTTTTACTTTTCCACCTCAGCACGTTTTGCGAGCCGGTTTCCTTGGCACGTCTTGTCAAAGCAGAGATCGTGTGCCCTTTTTACGGGATTCTCATCAATACAGACGTGGGTAACCCAATCGTGCCTGTTAGCACATTTCCTCGATTAAAGGCGAGTCCCAAACGGTTACGGGGAAGGCTCTTGGTATTCGACCTCTTATAAAGAGACCAAGGCCTTACTCCTTTTTTCAATCTCAAGTGAGTTCGCCCGTCGCCTCGAGTTCCAACACCCTAGGCTCCAGATTCCAGGCGCTTCGGACCTTCGACAATGTCCGGTTCTGACTTTCAAGGCCGATGGACGCCCTCCTCCGTCACGGAGGAGGACTACTAAAGTTGAGGGAGGCTAAGTTCCTGACCGGCGAAATTTCGCATAGGTTGCCTGCTCAAGGGCAGGTCATTCCCAGTCCCTAGCCCGGTGAGAGCGTGGTGTTCATGTCTCACTTCCTTCGGGGATTGGGCTTCCCAATGGATCCCTTTGTGAGGGGACTGTTGTTTTATTACGGGCTGGAATTCCATGATTTAGCTCCGGAGTCCATCCTCCATATCTCCTCATTTATTGTCGTGTGTGAAGCGTTCCTCCGTGTTACCCCTCACTTCGGATTATGGCTCAAGACCTTCAAAGTGGAGCCGAAGATGATCAAGGGACGGCACGCAGAGTGCGGAGGCGCTGTTATAAGAAAAAATGCCGATGCTCCATGGCCCGAGGGCTCTTTTCAAGAGGAGCTAGGATTGTGGCAACGAGAGTGGTTTTATATCACCGCTCCCCGGGGCACCAAGTGGGTGGCGCCTCCTGCCTTTCGCTCGGGTCCCCCACCACGGCTAGCGTCATGGGTCAACAGAGGGTTGGATTGGGGTTTGCCCAAAGACGTGCCCTTGTTGCAGGGCCGCATTAAGGATCTCTTGGAAGGAGACCTCAGCCTGGTCAAGGTGACGCAGGTCATGCTGATTCGCCGAATATTGCCCGGCAAATGTCGCTCCCTTCGCCTGTGGGAGTTTAATCCAGAGGGACCACGAGCTCTCCGGAATTTTATGGGCGCAACGCCCGCGGAGATGTATAAACTGTTCTTCGGATCACAAGAGATGTGTCCGGATTTAACCGAGGACGCAGGCCTAAGCTGCAATCGCCCGGATACTCAAGTAAGTAACCTTGTGCCTGGACCTTCTATCCGTATAATTGTCATAAACTTGCCCCTAAAAGAGCTGTCCTTTTAAACAGGAGTGGATAGCGAAGGCAAAGCTGATCAGGTGTCCGGCTCCCCTTCCCGAAACCAGGCCGGATCCCGTGCTAGTCAGGATGCTGGAGATAATGCCTTTGGAGGGAAGCAAGGGGGAGGACAAGGAAACTGTGGCCTCCTCGAAGGAGGCCGCTCCAAAGGGAGGAACCGACAATTCCTCTCCTAAGGGGAAGAAGAGAGCCGCCTCTGACGACCCGGAGACCGTGGCCTCGAAGCGGGGGAGAAAGTCCTCGTCAGAGGGTCCGACGCCGGGGAGTTCCTCAGCCGAACTACGCCCTCAAAGGGATCAGCCCTCCAGCGAGCCGTAAGTAAAGAGAGGTTTTCCTTTTGAGGGATGGGAGAAATCCTTGATTTTATATCTGAGAAGATTAACCGAATTTTTACCTTGTAGCTCGGACCTCAGCCCTTCTCAGCAGAGCTCGTCTTCAGGGGATCTTCTTCCGGAGATGATGGAGAGCGGGACGCCTCCCCCTGTCGTGCCGCCTAGCGAGGCGGGCGACCCTGAGGTGTCGTCGCGGAGGGTTCCTCCGAATCCGGCAGGGGCGGAAGATAGCTATGTGGCCCCCAAGGTTCTCCGCGTCCGGCCTTCGAAAGAGGTCATAGGACAAGTCCGGCACCGTCTGGTGCTCGGCCAGAGGAGCTAAAGATTCTGCTGGGGCGAGCTTCTATCTCAGAGGAGCACCGTGCATTGATGGGCATGGTGATTGAAAGGATTTCATCCACAGAGAGCGGATTGCATGAGGCCGTCAAAAGTTTACCGACGGGTTTTGAGGTACGTTAGATAATGTACACTTTTGTCAGTTGCGCATAAGTAAGATGCGCCCTGTGTAGATAGTAGCCCCTGAGACTCTGCGCGTCGTCAAGAAATGACGGCACGCAGAGGATCATAATCCCAGGTCTAAGATGTCGCCTTTGAATGTAGGCGGCAGGGTGTCCGGAATCAAGCCGGACTGATGATTTTGCCGAACTAAAGCGGCAACTGGACGTGGCAGATGCCGACATCGCGCTTGTCAACAAGAAGCTTGATGAGGCTCAAGGTATGTAATTCCTCGGGCGGCATTAGGTAAGAAGAGCTTTATGCCAATGTGTTACGATGTGTGTGCTTGACGCAGATGGTGCGGCCGCCGTGGAGAGTCTTAGGGCAGAACTTGCCCGAGCTAAAGAACAAGCCAGAAAAAGTGATGCGTCTGCCAAGAAAGCCCTTGAAGAGCTGAGAGCCGAATAGGCTGCTCATTGCCGAAGCAAGGAGGAGATGGCCGAGATGGCCGAAAAGTTAACGAGCACTGCAGACCGTTGCAGACTTCTTGAGAAAGAAGACCAGGCGAAACAGACGGACCTAGAGAAGGCCGTTGCCGATGCCAAGGACGCGCGCTCTGCAATGAGAGCTGCGAAGGAGGAGCTGCGTCAGGCCGAACAGATTGCGGCTGGAAAGCCCTTTATGCTGCGAAGGAAATTTTGCGATCCGAAGTTTGCTCCATTGGACCGGATGTGGAGTGTGGAGGATACCTATCTGGATTTGGCAGCGAGTGCTACTGATGCGACCGAACACTTTCGGGATCAAAAAGATCGCGAAGTGGAAAAGCTTTTCTGGTCGCAGTTTCACAATCCAGAGCGTCCACTTGCAGTGGACGATCGTTTGGCTCAATGGGCCGAACCGAATAGGTTGTCCGGACTCGCCATGAAGTACGTCATGGGTCATCTGTGGCCGGGGAGATCGGAACTGAAGAGTTATTTCAGCTTGGTGCAGCAATTCCTTGACGCGGTGCCGCGTATTAATGCAATGAAGAGATCAGCATGCATAGAGGGCGCAAGGATGGCTCTTGCCCGTGTCAAGACATACTGGGCAGAGATGGAGACCACCGTTGTTGCGTCCCAAGATTCATACAAAAGCCGAGTACCCTCCGAGCACTATTTTCAGGAAGTCCTTGAAGGCGCTCGTGTAATAGAGATGCAGTGCTCGAAAGATGCTATGTTATGATAGCATATGTAATTATAAAGTAATATTTTGATAAACTATAGTGGCCTTTTTATACTTGTGCCTTCAAGTATTGGGAACACCTCCTGTGCGGCCATTTTAAGATATATATACAAAATCTGAAAGATGGCAGTCGTTGGCTTCAGCCCCCACGCACATAGTGCGGGGGTGCTCGCAGAAGACGCATGTTCACACTTAACCAACGTCTTGATCCTACAAAGGAGGTGATAGCGCAGAGGGCCAGGCAACCGGACTATAATGCTTTAACACTTTCACTTAGCCATAGGAGCTTGACAGTGGGGCTATTTAGGTAGCCCCTTGGTGGCGACTGCGCTCACCCGAGTTCGGGGCGCGTGTGTGCCTGACCGGGAAGCGGCCCTTTGTTAAAGTGGAGGAATCCGATAGATTCCGATAGGTCATCGAGTGGCTGACCAGTCTCACGCTACATCATGACAGTCAGTTTTCGGCTTTCTCTACTGAGGTGCTCGCCCGGCCGAACCAGGGCACAATCGCAGTAGTTCTCCTGGTGCTACCTTAGCCGATAGAGCGGAACGTAAGGTAGCCGAACTCAGGAGCCGGGCAACCCAACATTTGACGAAAGACATGATTCAGAGCTGATGCATATAATGCCAAAACTCGCGACGTCGAACACTCCCTAAGGTGTTCGGTCTTTATGAGTGCGGGTGAAACAACACTCTTTATTAAAAAGAAAGCCCCTAGTGTCCAGGTACGTGCAAAAATTCTGACGTGGCCACATGCCAATACGCCAGCCTCCTCCTTGGTTATATCGGAAAAAACCAGGGGATGTGTAGCAACAAGAGACAGTAAAAAAGGTTTACGCAGGGTCTTAATCTAAAAAGAATCCTTTAGGACGGGTCCCTACTGCATGTCTGCGCCTGTGTCTCCGTTGTGCCGTATCCTGGACGGGCGCCGCACGACGTTCATCTGTAAAAGAGAGGAACTGAGTTGAAAACGGGTCGTGCCGAACAAAAGTTTAAAATGGACAAAGTATAAAGTAAATTATATAAGATTGAGCTTTATTGTCTCTGCATGTAGCCCCTAGTGCGGGGGTATATGGCCACTAAGCCTACATTAATGATGATTTTGTACCGAACTCGTCTATCCGCGTTCGTGGTCTTTAATGACCTATTTCGAAGTTTTTTTGGCCGGTGAGGCCATTTTACTATGGGGCTGTCAAAGCGGCCGCACAGTCCTCCGCTTGGGGGAGGCGCACTTTAGTGCTTCCCCTTTAAAGAGATGATGCCTCGTGGACCGGGCATTTTAAGCGTGAGGGATGCATAATGCGGTATCCATTAAAGCGAGCGAAAGCTTTGCATCCTAGTAGTGCTTGATAGCGACTTGAGAATGGGACGATATGGAAGGTCAGCTTTTCGCAGCGGAAGTTATAGGCAGAGCCGAATATAACTTCGAGCCGGAGAAAACCCATACAATGGGTGTCCGGACCAGGTGTTACCCCTTGAAAGGAGGTTTTGCTGCAGCGGATTCTTGCTGGGTTTATCCCCATGTGATGGATTGTATCCTGATATATCAGGTTTAGTCCACTGCCGCCGTCCATAAGGACATTTGAAAACTGGAGTCCGCCAATTATTGGATCGAATATCAAGGCAGTCCAGCCTGCATTCTTGATATTTCTAGAATAATCTAGTTGATCGAAGATGATTGGTTTTGACAACTAGTGGCGGGACCCTTTGGGGATAGGTCATGTGGTGCGTGCCTTTATGGGCGCCGCATGTTTTGTTATGTGAAGTAAGTTCACCGTTTTTACTTCTTGTGGGAAGTTCTTTTGTTTCCTGGTGCTCTGCTTTTGGGGTTTTTCCTCGTCTTCGCTTGGTGTGTCGAGCCCCTTGTGTTCGGCATTGAGTCTGCCGGATTGTTTGAAAACCCAACAATCTCTGTGGGTATGGTTAGCAGGCTTCCCGGGAGTATTGTGTATCTGACATATCCTGTCCAGGATTTTATTTAAGTTGGATGGATCATCCCTGTTATCCTGGAGGGGTGGTTTTGTCTGATTTTGTCGTGAGCCTTTGAATCTGGCGTTAACTGCCGTGCTCTTCGGACTTTTTTCCTTAGTCCGGCGACAGTCCTTGTTGCGTCGCGGTTTTCCGTTTCCATCCCTAGTTTCGGATGTACTTGGGTCGCTGGGGCTGCACCTTGCCAACCAGCTATCCTCTCCTGCGCAAAAGCGGGTCATGAGGCTTGTTAGTGCGGCCATTGTTCTTGGCTTTTCTTGGCCGAGGTGTCTGGCAAGCCATTCATCTCGGACGTTATGCCTAAAAGCTGCTAAGGCTTCGGCGTCCGGACAGTCGACTATTTGATTCTTTTTAGTGAGGAATCTATTCCAGAACTGCCGAGCTGATTCTCCGGGTTGTTGAGTTATGTGACTAAGATCGTCTGCATCCGGAGGGCGGACATAGGTCCCTTGAAAATTTTCTCGGAAAGCATCCTCGAGCTCTTCCCAACTTCCAATTGTGTTTTTAGGGAGGCTTTTAAGCCAATGCCGGGCTGGCCCTTTAAGCTTAAGGGTAAATATTTGATGGCGTGGAGATCATCTCCTCTGGCCATATGTATGTGGAGGATATAGTCCTCGATCTAGACTCCAGGGTCTGTTGTTCCATCATGTGCCTCTATGTTGATGGGTTTGAATCCCTCTGGAAATTCATAGTCCAGAACCTCATCGGTGAAACATAGGGGGTGTGCGGCGCCCCTGTATTTGGGTGTGCCGGATTCTGATGATGGCTTTATTGCATTGCTTACGAGAGCTTGCTTCCTTGGCCCATAAATGGACCTAACCGGGCCATGATGCGAATCCTGAGGTGGGTCGCATGCCGTTTTAAGTGCGGCGCCGCTTGCTGCTTTATGGGGTCGTCTATCCAACCGTGTGGCTTTCTTATTTTTTGAATGCGAGGGCTCTAGGGCCTCTTTGTTGAATTCAGGCAGTAGCTTTCTTTTCGGATAGCTTTTAGTGCGGCGACCGTCGCCATATTTATCTGCGGTATTGATTACTTTGCTCCATCTAATCCGGAGTGCATCTTCCGCTGTTTTTAGCTTCCGCTTCTGCTTTTTCAAGCTGCGTGCAGTTGCAACGAGCCTCTTGTGGAGACTCTTCTGCTCTATGGGTTTATCCGGCGTAAGGTCGTCCGGAATGCCTTTTTCGCCGGGGGAGGGATGTTCGGTTTCTCTATCCGTGTTACCCTGTTTAGACGGCTGCTCTGAGGCCTGCTCGTCGTCTACCGGCTCGTCCTGATCTATGGCTGGGTTTTTATCGAGGCGGGGCTTGGGTCGGCGTTTACGCTGACGCTTTGATTGCTTTCCGGGGGGTCGATCTCCCGTTCCATCCCCTTTTTCCTCGTTGTCGCTTCCTTTAGGGGTATCCATCATGTACACATCGTGAGATGGGGTGGTTGTCCAATGCCCTATGGGCGTTGGTTCATCGGTATCTCCTGCATCGTCGTCCATGCTGTCGATGTCTGCGGAGTCGAAGTTGAGCACGTCGTTTAAATTGTCGACAGTGGCTACAAAGTGGGTGGTGGGTGGGCTTTGAATTTCTTCATCGTCCGTATCCCATCCTTGCTGACCGTAATCCGGCCAGGGCTCTCCTGATAAAGAGAGAGACTTAAGAGAATTCAGGATGTCGCCAAAAGGCGAGTGCTGAAAAATGTCCGCGGCGGTGAACTCCATTATCGGCCCCCAATCGGATTCGATTGGCAGGGGCGCGGGGGGTTCGGAGTCCGGATCCTCGGAGTTATGAGTCACGTGGAGTGCGGGGCTGGCGTTCGGCTCGATCGCCTTTGGGATCGCAGCCCCCGAGGTGACATCCAACCGCTCATCCTCGACCGGCGCAATAGGCTCCGAGTTAAGGGTCGGAACCGGTGCGGGTGCGGCCTCCAAGACACTGTTCGGAGGCAGAGCTAGATCATGCCCCTCGAGATAGTGCGGCGCACTTGGCTGTGGCTCGAGTCCGTCGAAGATCAAATCTCCACGGATGTCTGCCGTGCAGTTTAAGCTTCTAAACCTGACCTGATGGCCAGGGGCGTAGCTTTCGATCTGCTCCAGGTGGCCAAGCGAATTGGCCCGCAGAGCGAAGCCGCCGAAGATGAAGATTTGTCCGGGGAGAAAAGTCTCACCCTGGACCTCATCGTTGCTGATGATCAAAGGAGCCATCGGGCCTAAAGGCGACGACACAAAGGAACTCTCAATGAAAGCACCAATGTCGGTGTCAAAACCCGCGGATCTCGGGTAGGGGGTCCCGAACTGTGCGTCAAGGCCGGATGGTAACAGGAGACAAGGGACACGATGTTTTTACCCAGGTTCGGGCCCTCTCGATGGAGGTAATACCCTACTCCTGCTTGATTAATATTGATGATATGGGTAGTACAAGAGTAGATCTACCACGAGATCAAGGAGGCTAAACCCTAGAAGCTAGCCTATGGTATGGTTGTTGTGTATGGAGTTGATTGTGCTACGGACTACAACCCTCCGGTTTATATAGACACCGGATAGGGTTAGGGTTACACAGAGTCGGTTACAATGGTAGGAGATCTTGAATAGCCGCATCGCCAAGCTTGCCTTCCACGCCAAGGAAAGTCCCATCCAGACACGGGACGAAGTCTTCAATCTTGTATCTTCATAGTCCAGGAGTCCGGCGAAGGTATAGTCCGGCTACCCGAACACCCCCTAATCCAGGACTCCCTCACTACCCATCAAATAAAAATCAGGTGCCTGAAAATTCATTTCAAAACAAACGATTCAGCTTTATATCCATGTCGACCCTCGGCATGATGGTTGGAAGCAAATGCAAGTTCATACCAAAAGATCGTTAACAACAATACCAACTTGCGGACGAGAAGGTAGTACAACTACCAATACCAAACTAACTTATAATCTTTTTACTCCTGGCCCTAGTGTTCGTCTGGTAGAAAATCTTGCAGAGGACCAGCTCCCGCTCCTTCTCTTGCTCCAGGTCCCCGAGGTGGTACTGGTGCATCACCCAGTTGGTCCTCTGCTGGTCGAAGTTCTTGTTGGTGTGCAGCACCAGAACCTTTTTTGCTGCCCGTCTGCCGGCCGTTGACCATCACCGGCAAGGTATTGCCGGTCTTGTGCCACATCGCATGCATGCCGCACTCTGACTGTATCTTGCGACGCGTCCACGTGCCCCTTTTGAATGCCCTGGAATTGCGCTGGAAGAAATGCTTCCTTAGGCCACTCAGTGTGATACCTGCAGTATTGTGGAATACATGTTTTAGTGTACCTAGTTGGCATTTTCATAACATCTTTGGCATGTTGCAGTCACTTGTTTCACTTTTTATTAACTGTCAAATTGTAATTGCTTCACCAGGTCTGCGTCTAAAAAGAAAAATAGAGCTATAAACAAAGGAATATGTTTGTGCAAGTAGACGGCCGATCGGTGTCTTACCTGGAAGTTTCTCAGGTTGGGTGTAGCATATGCCGTGCTCGCTATCGATGGTTGGTATGAACAAATCGATGAGAGACTGAAATCTCGCGCTGTCAGCACTCACTTTGGCCTCAAGGTGCTCGATCAGCTCCTGATCCGTGGGATCGAACTTGACGCCAGCCGGCAGCACCGGCCAATCCTTCTTCGACTTGCATCGGTAATTCCAGTTATATGGTACTCAATGTATGATCAATCGACTGTTTTAAGTGAATGATGAAAGATTTCGACAGATAAGTGGTACTCCAAATCTGAAGTCCAGAATACCTGAACACACCGCCGGGATTCTTGTGTCACCTCACGCGCAGCATGTTGTCATGTCAATTCAATGTGTGGACATGATGAATAATTTAACCGACGTATACTAGTACTGCTACTGTACTACTTACTAGTCGTATTTAGTGTCACAATTTATACATAGGTTTAACTAACAAGTACGCACTTGAAGCCTAACCGATATATCTATATATATGGCTTCTGCACAGCATCTCCATCATCATTATCAGTACATACTACGCAGGTGAGTTAGGATGCACTTGATCCCAGGAAGGTATCTATCCTTCAAACTAGAGGAGTGCTTCAAACTAACAACAATACATAATATCCAATAAAAGAGGGTCGTGCTACAGCAGCAGAATACATGGCTCAGTCTAGATATCAGCATGAATCAAGTTGTGCATATTTGCTGTTGGCATGAACCACATCGCCGCATGTCGGGTTTGCAAAAGCCATCCATCGCATGGAAGCTTGATGCCTTTCACACACTGAAGATTATCTGGCAACAAGCTGTGTCGATGAATCTCTGGATATGGTGATTCATGAAACCCATGGTATGATGTGTAAACGCAGCCCCCCCTCACGAATGGAAGTTGCATAGCACAGTAATCATCGTCGGTGATATGATCGATGATTGGTTGGATGATCAGATAATTGAGCCCGAGGAACAAGGAGTGGTTGCCGAGGCTGTAAACCCGCCTCCAGTTGAATACGCCTGGCCCAACGGAGCTGGGATCTTTCTCGAACACGAAGCAGCCATAGCCATCAATGTCACGAACGCCCACACATTGTACTGCATGTGGTTTGATGTAATGGTTTGGTAAATTTGGTACATGCGAATGAGCATCAAATGACCGCCGTCAGCTGAACGAGCGATAAACCACCACCCATCGCTTGGTATGATTCCAGGTCCTGGAATCATGAAGGCCAGCGCATTTGCGTCTGCTGCAACAATTCAAATTGGAGACCAAAGGGACAAAAATAAACAATCATGTTTAGAGTATGTGTGGAATTTAGATTATTATAACAGTGACACATATCATAGACAGAGAATTACAATGCCTTGGTCATAATCATACCCCAAGTTAAAAAAAATAAGCCAATGGCTTTCATTTTCAAACATCATGTAACAATGAGAGGAAAACAGCTATGACAACGCATACTCATATTCTACCATAGCACTTACTACTACTGTTCTCATATCAACTCTAAGCAATAACATGCGTTGTTATAAAAATCTTGTAAACGAGAGTAACATATAGCAATCATGATGTTATGCTCATAATATGTATTCTAACAACCATTAGATGCCAATTGTTCTCATATCAACTCTAACAATAACATGCATGGTCATAAAAATCTAGGAAATGAGAGGAACATATAGCAATGATGTGGTTATAGACATGCTATGCATTCTAAATTTGTAACAAATGAACAGGCTGTCGTATTCATAAGGTAAAGATGAGATGAGATAGAACAATTACAGGACGATAGATTCCACCAGTATAGGCAGCCAATCTATGCGTCGACCGCGTAAATGATGCCATCGTGCACTATAGCATCAGACAGAAATGTTGCCTCAACAGGATTGATGATGAGCCATAACCATGTATGGCGATCGGATTCCAGATAGACTAATCCCATGTTGAACAAGGCAATGATCTTGTAATCCATGTAGTCTTCTGATGGTGTGGGCACTTCGCAGATTACAACTTTCTGCAAACAGAGGTCGAGCCAAAAGCTTGACGCGTCTCGTGCGTAGTAGGCAGGAGTGTCCGGCGGGCCGCGAGGCTCGATGGCAGCGGTATCCAATGATGGAAGGGTGATGAGGGAGTCCTGGATTAGGGGGTGTTCGAGTAGCCGGACTATACCTTCAGCCGGACTCCAGGACTATGAAGATACAAGATTGAAGACTTCGTCCCGTGTCCGGATGGGACTTTCCTTGGCGTGGAAGGCAAGCTTGGCAATGCGGATATTCAAGATCTCCTACCATTGTAACCGACTCTGTGTAACCCTAACCCTATCCGGTGTCTATATAAACCGGAGGGTTCTAGTCCGTAGGACAACTCCATCATACAACAATCATACCATAGGCTAGCTTCTAGGGTTTAGCCTCCTTGATCTCGTGGTAGATCTACTCTTGTACTACCCATATCATCAATATTAATCAAGCAGGAGTAGGGTTTTACCTCCATCCAGAGGGCCCGAGCCTGGGTAAAAACATCGTGTCCCTTGTCTCCTGTTACCATCCGGCCTAGACGCACAGTTCGGGACCCCCTACCCGAGATCCGCCGGTTTTGACACCGACATTGGTGCTTTCATTGAGAGTTCCTCTGTGTCGTCACTTTTAGGCCCGATGGATCCTTTAATCATCAACAACGATGCGGTCCAGGGTGAGACTTTTCTCCCCGGACAGATCTTCGTCTTCGGCGGCTTTGCACTGCGGGCAATTCGCTTGTCCACCTGGAGCAGATCGAAAGCTACGCCCCTGGCCATCAGGTCAGGTTTGGAAGCCTAAACTACACGGCAGACATCCGCGGAGATTTGATCTTCGACGGATTCGAGCCACAGCCAAGCGCGCCGCACTGTCTCGTGGGGTATGATCTAGCTCTATCACCGAACAGTGCCCTGGAGGCCGCAAACGCACCGGCTCTGATCCTTAATTCGGAGCCAGCTGCGCCAATCGAGGATGAGCGGTTGGACGTCACCTCGGGGGCTGCGATCTCAAAGGCGATCGAGCCGAACGCCAGCCTCGCACTCTGCATGACCCGCGACTCCAAGGATCCGGACTCCTCTCCAGGCTCCGAACCCCCCGCGCCCCTGCCGATCGAATCCGATTGGGTGCCGATAATGGAGTTCACCGCCGCGGACATCTTTTAGCACTCGCCCTTTGGCAACATCCTGAATTCTCTAAAGTCTCTCTCTTTATCAGGAGAGCCCTGGCCGGACTACGGTCAGCGAGGATGGGATACGGACGATGAAGAAATTCAAAGCCCAACCACCACCCACTTTGTAGCCACTGTCGACGATTTAACCGACATGCTTAACTTCGGCTCCGAAGACATCGACGGTATGGACGACGATGCAGGAGATGAACAGGAACCAGCACCTGTAGGGCCCTGGAAGGCCACCTCGTCATATGACATATACATGGTGGATACTCCAAAAGATGGAGATGGCGATGGAACAGCGGGGGATGACACCTCCAAGAAACAGCCAAAGCGCCGGCGTCAGCGGTGCCGCTCTAAATCCCGCCAAAGCAAAAACGGTGATTCCGGCACGGGAGATAATACTACCCCGGATAGTGCCGAAGAACACCCCCTCCAGCAAGATTCGGCACAGGAAGATGGAGAAGCCAGCCCTCATGAGAGAGTGGCAGACCGAGAGGTTGAGGATGATAACTATATGCCTCCCTCCGAAGACGAGGCAAGCCTCGACGACGCCGAATTCGTTGTACCATCAGACCCCGCCGAACAAGAGCATTTTAAACGCAGGCTTTTAGCCACGGCAAGCAGCCTCAAGAAAAAGCAGCAACAACTTAGAGCTGATCAAGACTTGCTAGCTGACAGATGGACTGAAGTCCTTGCGGCCGAAGAGTATGAACTCGAACGCCCCTCCAAGAGTTACCCAAAGCGCAGGCCGCTACCCCGATCAGAGGAGGAAGCACCTACATCACTAGCGCATGACATGGCCGACCGGCCACCTCGCGGCCGCGACAGAGAGGCCTCTCGGCCCTCCACCCAAGCCATGCCCCGACGCCGTTCAACTAAGGCACGGGAAAATGCGCCAGACCTGCGAGACGTACTGGAGGATAAGGCAAGACAAACAAGATCAATCTACGGATCACGCAGGCTCCCCACGGCACGTGATGGCAATCTTCATTCCGGATACAACAAATCCGGCCTGGCCGAACACAACAGACATAGCTCCTCCGAGCTGCGTCGTGATATAGCCCAGTATAGAGGCGCCGCACACCCACTATGCTTCACAGATGAAGTAATAGATCATAAAATCCCAGAGGGTTTCAAACCCGTAAACATCGAATCATACGATGACACAACAGATCCGGCGGTATGGATCGAGGATTATCTCCTTCATATCCACATGGCCCGCGGTGATGATCTACACGCCATCAAATACCTCCCGCTCAAACTTAAGGGACCGGCCCGACATTGGCTTAACATCTTGCCAGCAGACTCAATTGGTTCTTGGGAGGACCTGGAAGCCGCATTCCTTGACAACTTCCAGGGCACTTATGTGCGACCACCGGATGCCGATGACTTAAGCCACATAATTCAGTAGCCAGAAGAATCGGCCAGGCAATTCTGGACACGGTTCCTAACAAAGAAAAACCAGATAGTCGACTGTCCGGACACAGAGGCCCTAGCAGCTTTCAAGCATAATATCCGCGACGAGTGGCTTACCCGGCACCTCGGACAGGAAAAGCCGAAATCCATGGCAGCCCTCATGACACTCATGACCCGCTTTTGCGGGAGAAGACAGCTGGCTAGCTCGCAGTAACAACTTAGCAAAGAACCCTGGTAATTCGGATACCAAGGACAAAAGTGGCAGGACACGTCGGAATAAGCAAAAGCGCCGCGTTAGCAGCGACAGCAACGAAGACACGGCAGTCAATGCCGGATTCAGAGGCTATAAATCCGGTCAGCGGAAAAAGCCATTCAAAAAGAATACCGAGGGCCCGTCCAGTTTGGACTGAATACTCGGCCGCTTGTGCCAGATACATGGCACCCCCGAAAGGCCAGCCAATCACACCAACAGGGATTGTTGGGTGTTCAAGCAGGCAGACAAGCTAAGAGCCGAAAATAAAGACAAGGGGCTGCATAGCGATGACGAGGAGGAGCCCAGGCCGCCGAACAACAATGGACAGAAGGGTTTTCCCCCACAAGTGCGGACGGTGAACATGATATATGAAACCCACATTCCCAAGAGAGAGCGGAAGCGTGCGCTATGGGACATATACACGATGGAGCCAGTCGCCCCAAAGTTCAACCCATGGTCCTCCTGCCCGATCACTTTTGATCGAAGGGACCACCCCACTAGTATCCGTCACGGCGGCTTCGCCGCATTGGTTCTTGACCCAATCATCGACAGATTTCATCTCACAAGAGTCCTCATGGACGGCGGAAGTAGCCTGAACCTGCTTTACCAGGATACAGTGCGGAAAATGGGCATAGATCCCTCAAGGATTAAGCCCAAAAAGACGACCTTTAAAGGCGTTATACCAGGTGTAGAGGCCAACTGTACAGGCTCAGTAACACTTGAAGTGGTCTTCGGATCTCCGGACAATTTCCGAAGCGAAGAGTTAATCTTCGATATAGTCCCGTTTCGCAGTGGCTATCACGCCCTGCTCGGGCGAACCGCATTTGCAAAATTCAATGCGGTGCCACACTACGCATACCTCAAGCTCAAGATGCCAGGCCCTCGAGGAGTAATTACGGTCAGCGGAAACACCGAAGGCTCCCTCCGAACGGAGGAGCACACGGCGGCTCTCGTAGCGGAGGTTCAAAGCAGCCTTCTTAGGCAATTCTCCGGTCCGGCCGGTAAAAAGCCAGACACTGCCAAGCGCGCCCGGAGTAACCTACAACAAGACCGCCTTGCACGTTCTGAGCAGGCGTAGCAATGCGGCCCCAACCCCAGCCCTCGCGACATAGCGAAACCAGTGCCTCGCGTACATAACTACGCTCTTGAAATACCATGGGCGCAGTTGAAGGGGCACAATAATGGCAAGCCCAAAATACGGCTTAAAACGTACTAGGGGCTGCCGAATTCCTTTTTTTTCTTCTTACTTTCAGGACTCCATACTTCGGACGACCTGTTCGGCAATTTGACTGCCGCACAAACGATGCAAGATCCAGGGAGGCAGACAAGCCATGCCGCATTATGGAACTCCCAGGTGGTCTCTGTTACGAGCAGTATACCTGTTTTGAATACAATCCCGCGGCCCGCCCCTGGCCAGGACATGTTAAATAGTCCAATATCTTTTGCTTATCGCACTACTTGTATCGTTCGACTTTGATAGCAGCCTTTCTATAAACAATGCATAGCTTTTTGTCTATTTTTTGCATTATCCTCTTTTCATATATATGTTTATTAAATGACATGCTGCACCCGTACACCATGGTACGGCAAACACGCCAGGGGCTTCAGTACCCCTCAATATTGTGTGAGAAGCCCATACACTTTCACAAGTGCGGCACCCCGAACTTATAGCACTATATGCATCGGCTCCGAATCATGATTTGGGTCAATAGTTGGGTTTGCCCGGCTCCTATGTTTTGGTGCCTTACGTTCCGCTATATCGGCTAAGGTAGCACTAGGAGAACCACTGCGATTGTGCCCCGGTTGAGCTGGGTTAAGCACCTCAGTGGAGAAAGCTAAAACTGACTGTCATGATGAGGCGAGAGACCGGTCGCTGTTCGAGAGGTTTTTCGAGTCCCTAATGACTTATGCCGCTTCGAGCGAGGAGCCGGCTTTGTCCGGCCAAGGCATGGATAGCGCCCCGAACTCGGTCTTCCGAACTAGGGGCTTCGCTGAAATTTAAAATTATAGAGTTCTATGGCTAAGTGAGAGTGTTCAAGCATTATAGTCCGATTGCCTGGTTCGTCGTGCTGAGCGCCTCCCTCGAAGGACCCAACTATGGGAAAAAGAGCGCTCAGGTTTACCCCGAACACCCCAGCACTAGTGGCATGGGGGCAGAAGCCGACAACTGGCCATCTCTCAATTTTTTGATAAACGGCCGCACAGAAAGTAATATTTTAAATTCAACAAGCATTTCTTAGCGCATATGAACAAGTTTTCAGCGCACAGGATAAACACGAGCGAGTTCATTCAAAAATTACATCCTTGGTACATTCATCCGCCACAAGGCGGGCACCCGCAAGAACATCCTTATAGTAGTTCTCGGGCTTGCGATGCTCCTTCCCCGGCGGCGGCCCGTCCCTCACAAGCTTCTCACCGTCCAGCTTACCCCAGTGCACCTTTGCACGGGCAAGGGCCCTATGGGCACCTTCGATGCAGACGGAGCGCTTGATGACCTCGAGCCTTGGACAGGCCTCCACCAGCCGCCGCACCAACCCAAAGTAGCTCCCAGGCAGGGCCTCTCCGGGCCACAGCCGAACTATGAATCCCTTCATGGCCTGTTCGGCCGCCTTGTGGAGCTCGACCAGCTATTTCAGCTGGTCGCTCAAGGGCATAGGGTGTCTGGCCTCAGCATACTGAGACCAGAACACCTTCTCCGTCGAGCCGCCCTCTTCGGCTCGGTAGAATGCGGCGGCGTCGGATATGCTGCGGGGAAGATCTGCGAATGCCCCTGGATAGCTCCGGATTCGGGTAAGTAACAAGTAGTTTACTTTTATATTTCTGCTTTGCATAAAGAATGCCTTACCCGCTGCTATCTTTTTCATCTCCTCCAACTCCTGGAGGGCCTTTTGGGCTTCGGCCTTGGCAGACTTGGCAGTCTCAAGGGCCGCCGCGAGCTCGGACGCTTGCGTCTTTGACTCAAGCTCCAAACTCTCATGGTTTTTCATGAGAGCCTGAAGCTCTTGCTGCACCTCACCGACCTGGGCCTCAAGTTTCTCTCGCTCGGTGCGCTCCGCGGCCGCTTTCTTTTCGGCCTCAGACAGCGCCTGCTTGAGGGTCGCCACCTCAGTCATGGCCCCTACAATAAGCAGTACAATCCTGTTATTTTTTGCAATCACGTCTTTTTATAGGCACTTTTTCTGTAAGGTATTTCTTACCTTCTTTCTCCTCGAGCTGCCGCTTGGCAAGGCCGAGCTCTTGCTCGGTCCGCTCGGGCCCTGTTTCAGGGCACCCACCTCCGCAGTCAGTGCGGCGGTGGATAGCAGCGAAGCCTGCATACGCATATTGACTCTTTTTTGTTAGACTCCTGCGAATTTTAATAGATCCTCTATTCGGCTTTTCTTTTCGAACACCAAACAGAGCATCAGGGGCTACTGTCTATGCGGTAATATTTTTACTTACCTCGAAGCCTGTTAGAAGGCTAGCGCAAGCTTCAGTCAGTCCGCTCTTGGCGGACTGAACCTTCTGGATCACCGTACTCATAATAGTACGGTGCTCCTCGTCGATGGAGGCACCGTCAAGCACCTCCAGCAGATTGTCCGGCACCTCGGTTGGACGGAGGCCGCCGGCTCAGAAGGCTTGCTCCTCTTGGAAGGAGTTCGCCTACCGCGGTCCGGAACTGTTGAAGATTCCGGCGCAGTGTCCGGCTCAAAGCCGGACTTGGAGCCCTGGGGGGTCTTGTCCCCTTTACTCCTGGAGTCCAGGAGGTCTCCTTGCGGCTCCTCCAGGACCACCTCCTCCTGCCCCAGAGCTTGTCGCGACGCCACTTCGGCGTCGTCCGCAGTGCGGGGGGAGACAGCGGGCGGAACCGAGTTCACGTTCGATGAATCCAGGGAGCCGCTCGACGACTCGTCGAGTCCGGTCCGGGGTGGGCTGCATAATTATGTTCGACATTAGGGAAAGCTGTGCAACAAAGTAACATCATGAGTTGCTCTGATATCCGAACTTATGATTTCGCCGGACGCTTGGCCATGTCTGGACACTCCTCTTCGTCCTCTTCGGCGTCGGGGGAGTAGTCCGGCGAAGGGGTCTTCCTCTTCCTAGACCCTTCGGCCTCCCCCGTTGGGGCGGCCTTCCTCTTCTTTCCTCCCCCCGCTGGAGGGGGAGAGGTTTCTTCTTCCTCCTCCTCGTTTTCACGGGAGGAGAGCGTCTCGGACTCGTCGGATGACGAGTCCGACACCACCATATCACGGGCACTCTTTCGAGTCCCCGTGGCCTTCTTCTTCTTGTCCTTCTTCTCCAGCACCACATAAGGCGCCGGAACCAGCAGCTTCACTAGGAGAGCAGGGGCTGGGTCTTCGGGCAAGGGAGCCGGACAGTTGATCGGTCCGGACTTCGCCTGCCAAGCCTGTCAAAGGTAAGGGAGTTTAGATCCCGCGTAGAGTCAAACTATGGACAAGCTTAACATCCTGTAAAAGGTGAAAATAACTTACCTTGCTAGCGTGATGCTGCGAGCTGTATCCGTGGTCCTCGGAAGCGGATGCGGGAGCCTCGGCGCCTTTGGTTAGCACCTTCCAGACATCTTCGTACGTCGTGTCGAAGAGCCTGTTAAGGGTTCGGTGCTGCGCCGGGTCGAACTCCCACAGATTGAAGTCCCATTGTTGACACGGGAGGATCCGGCGGACGAGCATAACCTGGACTACATTAACAAGCTTGATTGGCTTGTTCACCAGGGAATGGATGCATGACTGCAGTCCGGTCACCTCTTTTTCATCACCCCATGACAGGCCCGTCTCTTTCCAGGACATAAGCCGCGTGGGGGGTCCGGATCAGAACTCAGGGGCTGCGATCCATTTTGGATCGCGTGGCTTGGTGATATAAAACCACCCGGATTGCCACCCCTTCAGGGTCTCCACAAAGGAGCCCTCGAGCCATAGGACGTTGGCCATCTTGCCCGCCATGGCGCCTCCGCACTCCGCCTGGCTGCCGCGCACCACCTTGGGCTTGACGTTGAAGGTCTTGAGCCAGAGGCCGAAATGGGGGCGGACGCGAAGGAAAGCCTCGCACACGACGATAAACACCGAGATGTTGAGGATGAAGTTTGGGGCCAGATCGTGGAAATCCAGGCCGTAGTAGAACATGAGCCCCCGGACAAATGGGTGGAGTGGAAAACCCAGTCCGCGGAGGAAGTGGGGAAGGAACACTACCCTCTCATGGGGCCTTGGGGTGGGGAGAAGCTGCCCCTCCTCGGGAAGCCGGTGCGCGATGTCTTTGGACAAGTATCTGGCCTTCCTTAGCTTTTTGACATGGCCCTCCGTGATGGAGGAGACCATCCACTTGCCTCCCGCTCCGGACATTGCTGGAGAAGGTTGAGGTGGGAAGTGCGGGCTTGGGCGCTGGTGCTCGAGTGCGCAGGAGATGGATAGGCAAAGGAGGAAGAAGGCGTAGGTAAAAAGGTGGATCCTTATCCCCTTATATGGGCGGATGCGGTTGTGCGTCCCCACCAGCCTAGTAAAACTCGCTTGCCTTCCAGGCGCCGTGATAAATGGCGCGGTTGGGTTACCCACATCCGTATTGATGAGAATCCCGTAAAAGGGGGGACACGATCTCTGCTTTGACAAGACGTGCCAAGGAAACCTCCTCGCAAAATGCGCTGAGGTGGAAAAGTAAAAACGATTCGAGTAAAATACTTGGCCGTAGTGTGATGACACACTGCGGAATACGTCAGCAGATTTGATTTGTGTTAATATTATTCTCTCTATGGCACTATGTGGAAACTTATTTTGTAGAGCCGGACACTATCCTTGGTGTTTAAAATCTTCTTGAAGAAATTGGAGGAGGAACCCGCCTTGCAATGCCGAAGACAATCTGCGCGCCGGACTCGTCGTCATTGAAGCCTGGTTCAGGGGCTACTGAGGGAGTCCTGGATTAGGGGGTGTTCGGGTAGCCGGACTATACCTTCAGCCGGACTCCAGGACTATGAAGATACAAGATTGAAGACTTCGTCCCATGTCCGGATGGGACTTTCCTTGGCGTGGAAGGCAAGCTTGGCGATGCGGATATTCAAGATCTCCTACCATTGTAATCGACTCTATGTAACCCTAACCCTATCCGATGTCTATATAAACCGGAGGGTTCTAGTCCATAGGACAACTCCATCATACAACAATCATACCATAGGCTAGCTTCTAGGGTTTAGCCTCCTTGATCTCGTGGTAGATCTACTCTTGTACTACCCATATCATCAATATTAATCAAGTAGGAGTAGGGTTTTACCTCCGTCGAGAGGGACCAAACCTGGGTAAAAACATCGTGTCCCTTGTCTCCTATTACCATCCGGCCTAGATGCACAGTTCGGGACCCCCTACCCGAGATCCGCCGGTTTTGACACTGACAGGTGATATCTCGCTGGGTGTAGATATCCACGAGACGCCACGGACTACCGGTGTGGTGGATGAGGATGATCCAGTTGGCCTTCATGCCCGCCCAGTAGTGGCCATGCATGAAGGACAGGTGGACGGGTAGTGGTAGCATGTCGAGGGGCACCACGACAACCTCCATAGGATCGTCAAGTCGGTGTCTGGGCCACCTGCGAGGATCGGGCATCAGCAAGCAGGGTGTCTTGAAAAGAGCCGGCCGGTTGCAGATGAGTAGATGGTACAAAGACACCGAGCATGCGGCTAGACGGACGGTGCTGAGTAGGTCCATACGACTACAGATCTGCTCCAAGAGAACATCGGGGAGGGAATTCCAATCGCGGCTCTGCGTGTCAGTCGGTTCTGCCATTGGGGTTTTCGGTGCCTGCGAGCCACGGGGAAGTGGATTTGGGCGGGCGAGCGAAGAAGCTTCTCCTCGTGTGGCCGAGCAGTGAGCGGGGGGATATGGTACGTGCGAGCTACCAACGAAGATGGCGCGGGTGGGCGAGCAGTGAGCGGGGGTAAATGGTGTGCGGCCGACGATGGGGAAGAGAGGAGGAAGAAGAAGAGAGGAGGAAGAAGAGTGGAAGACAGGGAAGAAAGTGCATTCAATCTCAATTCTACTTGTACTACTACCAGGATATACCGTCCTTCGAAGTGTAAATAGTTACACCGATGACATGTGGGTCTACCACAACAGGGCCCATATGTCAGTTAATGGAGAACAGAGGTGCGTAGGCGTATTTGCGGAAGCGTGCTCTAATGGCAAACATGATGGCAGTACTAGGTAAGGCTGATTTAGTAACACCAACACGCTGGTTCAGCTTATTAATTACGTGTCCCATCTGCTGCAACGTGTATTGTCACTTCACTGCGAAGACTAGTTGAATAGTTCTCTCTGACCGAGAGGGGGAATAATGGATCGCGAGGACTTCCTTTCTACAATATCCCTATGCCTCTACGCTCACTTCACTCATTTTGCTCCGTACCTAGTCACTTGTTGAAATCTGTAGAAAGACAAATACTCTGTATTTGGGAACAGAGGGAGGCTTTTACTCCGTACTATTTGGGAACAAAGGGAGTATCACCATATGGAGGGAACAGAGGAAGCTTGAAATATGAACATGTCAATGGGAGGGAGTAAGCCCCATGCATGCATGCATGCAACATGCAACACTCACACGTACATATGGACGCACGCAACACTCACGCACCCATGCGGCACATAGCACACGAGCAACACACACGCTCACGCTCAAGTGCTCAACCTACTCCCTACGTCCGTGAAAGACTGTACATTTAGAGATTTACACATTGACCAGGGCATAATTAACGCCCAAAAGTAGCAGACTTATGTGTGCATGCGACCATTGAGATAAGAAGATTAAATGAAGGCCGTTGCATGCTGTAATTAAGGATGGACATGTAGCCTATACCTACAGCACAAGTTGGTGCATTAGTCAATCAATATCGATTTAGATTAAAGGCTAAATGCATTGTAAGTGTAGATGTACATCATGTACTACACTCTTTGTTTTATAGCCGATGTACACTCTTTGTTGGAAGACCGAGGGAGGACACGTGCATGCACTCACATACACAGCCAGGGCGGTTCGCGCGCAAGGGTTGGACTCGTGTCGCGCCAGCGTAAAGTTTTGTTTAACTGTTTTCTTTGCTCTGCCAACTGACAGGTGGGACCCAGAAACTAGGTGACAATTTAACTAGTCAACAAAGTGCCACGTCGACTATGTGGCCGGTCAGTAGGGTGCAATACGGTGCTCTACGATGAGCTAGTGATCGTATAATCGCCGCAAAACTATATATAGTGACCGTAAAGAGCGTATTGTTACATACGTTGACCGCCAGTGTATTTTTCTCGTTTCAAATTAAGCCATATTAATCGGAAAGGACGCAGTATGGACTACTACTACCAGTACTAGTACTGCTTTGATGTGTCCCGTCAACTCGCCGAACAAGGAGAAGCTTGCTTACTACGCCTCTCCCTCGCCCACGTGCGCGGTGGTTCGCAGGACGAGGAGAGGGTTTTGACTATAGCGCCCTCTCCCTCTCCCTCTCCCTCTCCCTCTCCCTCGCCCTCGCGGTGGACGTGCAACAGTTCAATCGGTGTCAGATTGCCAAAAGCATATTGTAATGTAGTATCATCATTGTTGGACCTTCCGAAGAGGCGAAGAGCCAAGTGCAAGGTTCACACGAGTATGAACTGTTGAACCTCCCGAAGAGGCAAAGAGCCAAGCACAAGGTTTTATAGGAGTTGTCGTCCTAGTAGGAGTGTACTACAACTATAGCGAACGATGCTACTGTATGATGCTACCGTTCACAATTACCGTACTCCACTTACACGTTATAGATGGGCTACATGTCCTCCTCTACGTTCCAGTCCCAGGTGTTCTTCATCGATGGCACGATCCATAGCGGAGGGCAACGGGAATCATTGTTGCAGCTTTCTAGTCCGGTTCCACACGATGGAGACTCATCCAAGCTGAAGCGGCATAAATCATGGATAGCGTGTCCCAGCATGTCGTTCATCCGGTGGTGCGCACTGAAGACACAACCATGCTTCATGAACGACAGGCCTTCCATGTCATGCACGGAAGGTGGCATCCGCTTCACAATGTGGTAGCTGTCCCCGATGAAAAGCGAGTAATCTCCAAGAGTGTTCCTCGGCACCCACATAGCATCACGGGGTCGAACTCGGCGCCGTTCATCTGGTACACGCAACATCCCAGATCTGGACACATGGTGACGTACATAGTCAAGGTCCATGCATAATAATGTTGTGCTCAAATATGGCGGTCAGTAATACTGTGCAGCAAATAGTACTACTCCGGTATAGAGGAAGTAAAATAACCGGCTTATTATATATAGCCACTCTTGGCTACATGGATGAGATAGTAAGACATGGAAAAACAAAAATGGTGGCAGCTAGTGGGTTCAAGTCTTCAAGGGCCTAGCTAGCTATATGCGTCCTCCAAGGTAAAAAGTATTCCTACTAGTACTACAAAGTATACTACTAGTACAACAATGAAAGAGAAGGCGAGAGGGTTAAAAAATGGAATACCTGGGTAGATGGTGACGGTCCGATCGTGGTAGATTGTGTGACCATGTTGCACATCAGTGGTACCATGGGTAACGACTGCTAAGATAGTTGATCCCAATATGCCAAAGTCAGCTACAAGGTTCCAGGTTAGACCGAATCGCGGATGCAAATGCACATCCAAGATCGGCGATCTTATTTTGATCGGGGTATGACTGGTCCCTGCAAAATAATGGAGTACCGTTAGGGATGCAAATGATGGTTTGTGCATTCCGTTTGTAATCTCTCGTACCGTAGGATGGCAACCAGATGAAACAAGTCCCCTGGCTTGTCACCGCGAAGATGCGGCCTAGATGGTGCACGTCGTCTTCGAACGTGTAGGGGTACAAATCTGCCGCCGCCAACATGCGCCATCCTCTGCTCTTACTGCCTCTTGCATTGATGGCAATCCTTATGTCGAACACCGCGATGAGATAGTAATCGTCGTAGCCGCGTCGCTTTGTCGGTGGGTCCGCAATTTCTATCTTCTTCAATCTCATGTAGGCATCATCATACGTATTCTTGCCCAGCCAGTCCGGAAGACCGATCCCAATGGTGGAGAAGGGGTCTACCGGAACGGCCGCACTGCTGTGGATGTTGTGCAAAATCATGGTGGTATCCGGCTGGAGGTATGCAAGCCAATCTTCGTTGGCACCGACCCAGACCTATATATAAGACGGTGGGCAGCGGAGAAATTACGGGATGGAAATGGAATAACTAAGTACTACATGATCAAACTCCATTACTGACCTGCTCATCGGACAAAATCCGACTACCTCTCAACGTCGGCAACTCTAGCGGAGTCAACGTGCAACCATGGCCAGGGAGCGGTGGACTGTTCGAAGGATTGTCCCATAGAAGAACCTTCTCCTCGAGGACGCATGGAAGACCAACAAGCATGGCCTTTTCCCAAGCCTATTTAAGCAGCGTCTTGAAAAAGTTGGTGCAGGAAGCACCGAGTCTTGCGGCGGTGAGGACGTCGGAGCGGCGTGCGATTTCTCCCAGAGGATCGTCGTCCAAGGTCTCCCAGCCCCGATGAGGAGGAGAACCGCCTGGGAATTCATGGGAGCAGCGACGAACTGCCTTCTCTTCGGGGGGAGGGGAACTGGCGAGGAGGAAATAAGAGCGTAGTAACCGCAGGGCCTCATCCCTTCCAACTGTAGATCGTCCCTCAGCGAAGGGGTGAGGCTATTATTTACTACTAGCACTAGCATTATGGAACGTTATGGGATTGCATTATACTGTAAATAATAGCACTAGTAAGAAATTTTTGGCACTAGGTAGTAGTTTTTGGCGTGGATTAAGAAATTTTGGGTATGTTTTTGCCATTTTTTGTACACGCCAACTAGTGTCAAAAAACATCTTACATTATGTGACGGAGGAGTACATACTCATACTGTAGCAGTACTAGTACTACTTTTCTCAACTAGTAGTGCGATGTACTGTACTTCTAGTCTAGTCTAGTATAGTGCACCAGTTTTGAACTCTTGAATCTCAGGGCCAAGGAGCTACAGTTGGAAGTGGAGGGTACTACTGTTCTCTAGAACCATCGCTGTACTATCAATGCAGGGGAAGTACACCTGCGTAGTGGCCTAGTGGGTACTCTCGGTGCTCTATTCAGCTGCTCCACTCACGTAGCTGGCCTACTCAGCCGCTCCTCTCACGCACACACTAGCAGCCTGTTTATCAGCGATGGTTACTGTGGGGGCAGAACATTTGAGTTATTTGATACAACGAGACTAGGCTTTTCACTTCCATTTGTGGAGGTGTAATGGATCTCGTCGAACTTTGTTAGTAGTTCCTTCTTTATGAATGAGATGAAGCAAAGCTTTTGCCTCCGTTTAAAAAACACGTCAAGAGGAATTTCTTTTATAGTAGAGTCGATAATGGAGTGAAGTCCATGAGTGCAACGCCACAAGCTACAGAGTAGTAGTAGAGCACTTTACGTACAGGGCCATATTGCACAGTTCCCAATGCCCCGCCAGGCTTTTTCGGCTCCTCAGGCTTAATTGGGAGGCGCTAGTTTAAATATGCTACTAGCTGATGAGGAAGCTGCAAGCGAGGTGCGGCTAGGGCGAGCACGCGAGCCACGGGATGCTGGGAAGGAAAACCCGTTCACGTGGCTAGGCTGTCCAGTGCACCCAGATTGTGGGGCCGCACGTCCGTTTGACTTCAAAACTCAAACTACCTGTGTAAAATATTGGCTCGCAGCGAAGTGTAGTAGTACTATTAAAAAAGGCCGCCGTGCGTTCGGCCGGGATCGAACCCACAAAACGAGGTATACACTCCTGCGACCACTAGTAGTACTCGTTGGAGTACAACACAACCTAGAATCGCCTTTTGTCGCTAGTAGTACGTACATTGTTCCTTACAAGAAACCCCTAAGAGCATGGTTAATAGTATAGCCAGCTGCTGGCTATAAGCCAGTGCCATGTCATCTACAGCCCATCTTATAGCCAACATGTACAATAATAGATCAAAAGAGTGTACTACTTTTTTATTATGTGGCCCACTTCTCATTCTCACAAAGTGCCTAGGAGCACGTGCTAGAGCTGGCTCTTCACGAAGAGCCCGCTTACCTTCTCTCTCTTCTTCTCTTTCCTCCAACTAAGCAGAAATATACTAGTTTATTTCTTATAGCCCGCTGACTCAGCTCTATTGTACTTGCTCTAATAATGCAAGAAACCACTAAAATGCCAAGAAACTACTACCACTTGCATACGTGGCAAACTTAAGATAAGACTACCTTATCAACCATTGTACATGCTCTTACCAACAAAAATCCTCGAGTGACCTCCTACCTCCGGCCCGTCCACCTAGTCATCCTCGGCCATGGGACGCAGCTACCGCCGCCGGCAGAAGGCAAGGTGAAAACCGTCGGTGGTGCGGAGCCCATGTTGCGACAGCCCGGATGCCAGCTCTGTCCGGCGCTCGTGGCCGCTAGCTAGCCAAGATAGCTCCGTCCAACTGCTTGTCTGCAAGGTTTGCTAGCTAGATTGGCACGGCAGCGCGGCGGCTTGCTCGCGCGCGCCGCGCTGAGGCCAGCCATCTGGCTCGAGCGAAGGCCAGCGCGGCGGCTTGCTCGCTCGTGAGTCACGCTCGGGCCAGCCTGCTTACCCGTGCGGAGGCCAGCGCGTCGTCCGGCCCATCCGGCGGAGCGGCGGCCAACTCGCTCATCACCTGCCCCACCGACGAACACGCATCAGTACTGTTAGAAGTAATGTTCAAGAAAAATAATGATTTGAGGGGGAATAACATGATATAAGGTCAGATGTGGGTCCCTCGTGTCAACGGTCAAACAAAATGTGTTGGTTTAAGCTGCCTCGTCAGCACGAACGTGTGGGCCAACCCTGTCATAAATGGGTTTAAACGAACCTAATCAGTAGGAGTACTAGGTAGTTTTTTGGCGTGGATTAAGAAATTTTGGGTATGTTTTTGCTATTTTTTGTACAATAGATTCTTCCTAGGGCTGGTTGAAAGTGGTAGTTTTTTGTTAAATACTCTACATATTGTAAGTAGGAGCAAAAGTTAAGCTTTGGAAGCCAATAAGCAAGGCTAGTTACATAGTGCATATGTGTACATGATTGAAAGTAAATATCAACTAGAGTGACTAATATCTTGATGGAAAACTCAAAACTATGGAATACTAGGAAAAAAAATGCATGGTTGGAAATACTAGCAATGTTCATGTCCGTTGCAACGAATCATAATTAGAATAATACTTATAAACTTGGTACAAAACACTCTAATTTTGATATACATATGTCACTAGAGATATATTATGTTTCAATTAGAATATATTCCTTGGGCTATTTTGGTGAGGTCAGGGAGGGATGTGGTTGGTTTTAAGATACTAATTATGGGTTTTTCTGCAAATTGGTAGACAAGTGGGATGTTGGTGAGAAAAGGCAACAACTTACCTCACAATCGTTAGATGTAGATCTAATGGTCAGAAACGACGGATGGCAGACACACCAGCATCACCAACTTAGTCTTGTGTAGGAGTACTAGCAAGATCCGTGCATTGCACGGAACATCAAGATGCATTTTTTTATAAAACACTTATTGTGATTGACCCTTGCGGGAGTAATCCCATGTGTAAAAACTAATGATATCTCGAGAAATATGAGATAAGGTGAAGAGGAGTGGGGTGTAGTGGTGGTTGGTGGTCGGACTGAGCGGAGGCATGGGGATTGACGACGCCAGCAGCGGCCACCAGGCCAGTTTGTTCCAGAGGCTTCCTTTCTTAATTACTCAACAATGAGGTTTGTTGGAGATAAGGATGAACGAGGGAAGGCCTTGTCTGCAAATGTGGAGAGGGGTGCGGGTATCTTTTAGTTTAATTTCCATCCGTCGGATATAGATCGGACGGTCTATATTGCCAGATGGCACACGTACCATCATCACCAACTCGGTTTTTTATAAGAGAAGAAATATAAGTATGGAGATACAAACGTATTATCGATACTTGCATCCGTAAACTAGCATCTACATTCTATTCAACGCCTTGGCATGTGGGGCCTTAGCACAATGACTTCTCGACTATGTAAAACAAAGATTTTCCCATCGCCGACAAGGAGGGGGTGACGGCGGCGCACTTTTTGGCTTGCTCTAGTCCTAGTAGTCATACTAGGTGGTCTAAGCACGTGTAGATTTATTCTTTTTCACGTCTCGTGTTCGCTGTACTGCCATGACTGTTGATGAATAGATGGTAAGTTATTCACGGGGAAACCCTTGTTGAGCGTGTTTGCGAGAGAGAGGGAGGCAGTGTGCGTGTGCGATATGTTAGAGACTGAGGCAATGATAACAGATTCTTTGTGTCTATGTGTGTGGAGGATAGAGAGATACATGTACATGGGGCTTTGTGTTGTGTAACGTGGAGACACATATACATAATTAGAGAGTGAGTGTGTGAGATACACATGCGGACATGAGGAGAGATGAGGATCCAGATAAATGGGTGTTTGTGCGTGTCTGTGTGTGTTCGTGCACACGTTTGTGTGTGAGAGGGAGAGAGTGTATGTGGAGTAGAGAGACCACTGATGATGTAAACCTAGTATAAGGGAAGGGGGAATGGTGTGACATGTGTAGTAGCGAGATAGCACGGGTGCGAGCGGGGGGAGCAGACTATTTGGAAGAGATATCGAGTGTGTGTGTGGGAGAGGGGTATGAGAGCGAGAGAAAGAGGGAGCTAGCGACGGAGAGAGAGAGAGAGAGAGGAAGAGAGTGGGCGAGAGGGGTCGTTTGTGTCCATAAATGGCGTATATATAGGGAGACAATGTTGATGTTGTCCGAAATTGGCCTATGAACGGAGATGCAAGGGAAGCGAGTCATCGTGTGTGTGATAGGGACTTCACGAGAGATCTAGAATAGATGGTGTAGAGAACAATGTGCGAAATCGAGAACGATTATACATTAGGGAGCTATGCAAAGAGTCACGACATATATGTATACAGGGAAGGAGCTGGGGCGGGTCCGCATGTGGGAGAGATAGAAAGAGGAGAGTGGTGCACAAGGAGACAAAGTGTGCTTGTTTGCAGTGGGGGTGGTGTGTGAGGTGAGTGCTAGAGAACCACATAACTAGGGAGATAGACGTTGGGGGCGACGTTTTGTGTGTATGGGAAATATACACTCTACATAGTGCGTGTGCTTGGGTAAGAGAGATAGCGGGAGACCTAGAGAGTGAGGGAAGAGATGTGAGCATGCCCGAGAGACAAAGTGATAGAGACCTATGTTGGGGTCCAGACTTTACAAGAGAGGGGTGTTAATGTGCTCGTGTGTTGGTGTTTGGGGGAGAGAACGACTTCTCTATGTGTGTGTGTGTGTGTGGTGGTGGGGAGGGGGTTGACTTCAGATAAAGAGTGAGGTGTCTATATTTGAGGGACTTTAGCGTAATTAAGATATTGTGCACTCATGGTTGATCAATTTGTTTCACAGTTTGTACTATGAGATAACGATACTTTTGAACATGCGTGATATACCTTGATATACCAGAATTACAAACCGAAGATTGGAATTTTGGAATTCGACTCCATCATTAGCTTTTGTAATTCATTTAAACAGAAGTACATTTTTTAAGCCGGGATTTCGTGATTTCAAATTCATATATCAAACCTAGAGATATACACATATGGGCATGTTCAAACTTTATAATCATCCACTTTATTCATACACATACACATTTTTGCTTTTGTCATCATATTTAGGATAAACACATTTGGAATTTCATTTGAATTGGACCATATGAAGGTATTTGCTTGTAGTAGCTCAATGATCCATATTTGAATTGAATGGACAATCTAAGTTTTGAGTTGGAGACATTGATTTTCAAAACTTGCACATTTTTTCGCGTGCAAAACAAACAAATTGTCGGCCATGATATCATAGTCGGTCGTACGAGAGCAGAATACTTATAATTTTAGGCGCCAAAAGCTTTCAAACTTCCCGCTCACATTGAAATATCACGTGCCCGAAAGTTTAGCCCTGCGATATTCCTGTTTTACCCCTGCCACATGAACGGAAAAGGGCTGCTTTGGTAACTCCATTGTTTTCCCCTCTTTGCCCCCAACATTCTTCCCGAGAGCCCCTCCCCTTCCCCCCCCCCACCCCCCCAACCACGGCAAGCCGCCGAATCTAGTCCTCCGCCGCAGCGGTGGACCTCACACCCCACCGGATCTACCTTCCGCACCTTGGAACCCCCAACTGCCAACTCATCACTTCACTGGAGCCGCTTTAATGACTGGCTTGTCCACCGCTCCAGGTCTCCTTGACCGCCATCATGGTCCACCACACCGGATCTGCTTAACCGGCGCCCTCGTCCACCATAGCGTAGGCCCTTCACTGACTCCCTCGTCCGCCCCTTCTCTGGCCCTTCATACAAGCCCTCGTCCGCCGCAACAGATCCACCTCACTGAAAGCACTGTACAACGCGCCCGCCGAAGCCTTCGTCCACTGCACCGGACCCGCTCCACGGACGCCATATTCAACTCCACCGGCCCTGCTTTACCGATGCCGCAGCCTCATCAGATTATTTCGATTTGTACTCCTTGGTTTTTCTCTTTATCGTGCAACTGTTCACTTACCACATATGAGCTTTCTTGTATGTCGACAGGCGCCGCAACCGTAGCACCGGAGCCGCTTTAGCGACAGCGACAGCCGGCCCAAACTCAACTGCAACACGAGCACCATCGATGATCCTCAGCTATCAAGTATGAAAACGATACCCATACGCTGCCGAGAATCAGGTACTATTATCCAATGGTCGGCGCCTACGTTCACTTTCCTAGCATAAGCACCGCACCTTTGAATTTCTTCACGGTATCATTCAGTTTTTCATGAGACGCGTTATTCTGCTTGCACCTGTAGGGCCATACTTCTGGCAGTGAACATGTTACATGTGCTAAATTATATACCAGTGCACATATAGTTAATATGCTTTAGTTTTGTTCTGATGCCACCTGTTGGTTCCATCAGACTGCTTAATGTTCTCTATGCTTAATTACACATCAGCAAACTAGCATGTGGTTCCGCTGCTTTTTGTTTGTTTTACCCTACATTTTCTGATGCTAGCTATTATATCACTGCTCCGAGCCTCTGTTCATTACTTGTTTGTGTGTCTTGATCTTCCCAAGTTGCATGACTAATTTGATGCTTCTATTAATTATGGAGCTGCCAACCCCATCAAGCAAAATATTTGTTCTTTTGGGGCTTGGCACCCGAACAAGCATAAAAATAGAGGGAAGCAGATATATTGTCGTGTATGCACACACCCTTCTTTCATTAGTTTAGATGAACCATTGATGATCAATTCGGACCAGTGCATGCGATTAAAATTAATTTTACCTAAATAGATGGTGCAGAATAAACTACAACAACTAGATTTGCAACCACGCAGTGGCGGATCTAGGATTTTGAACCAGGGTGGTCCAACCTAATAATTTTTTTACAACTGCGAATGTACTAATTAATTTACCAATAGCACAAGATAAATTGATCGTTTTTTTCTCAAATAAGTCTCAATTTTGCATAAAAGAATCCTGCATACCTTGAAAAGTTCAAAGACTACCTGCATGCGTTCATTCTTCCACATTTGATATATGTATGCAATCATGTGATCATGATTGACATTCTGTTCTTCAATGTGACAATGACATTTATTGATTCAAAAAATGAGAACAATGTATCAATTTTTTGACCTAGACTGAAACAATTTGGTAGTAATTAGTAAAATTCTTGGAAATTACAGCTCAAGATGCCACATAGATTTATTTATTTTTGCCCCAAACTGAAATAGTTCAGTAGTAAGTAGTAACATTCCTAGACAGAATTCAGCAGTACTGCATTACAATTCATAAAGGAGCATAGCAAGCCTAAATCCATAATGAGCAGTACTGGCAGGTGGAAGCACGCCTAGCAATGAGTAAGAGTAAACAGAAATTGAGGAACGAGCAGAAATCTCATCAAAGGTACCTCAAATCATGCTGGGAGGGTGACAGCTGGCCTGCTGCAGCTGCAGAACACCGGCTGCCGAGCGCCGAGCACCGACTGCCGAGTGTGGACTAGGCTGGGCGTGGTCGGGCATAGTCGCCGCGAGGCATGGATCCAGGCGGCAAGTCAGGGCAACGAGATTGGCTGGAGCATAGAGCAGCTGCGAGGGGACGTGGAGCCAGTGCGCGGGCTACCACGGTCCACGGGCCACGGCTGTGCGAACGAGTCGAGGTTGTGGTTGTTGGGCTTTTCGTTTCTTTCCTTCTGGCCCATCCCCTGATCTCTTATGGACTATGGTATATATGGGTCATACCAAAATCCCAGGGTGGGCCGCGGCCCACCCTGTCCACCTTGTAGATCCGCCACTGCAACCACGGGATGCTGACGATATCTTCAATGAACATTGCAACAGCAGCTAGGCTTCACAGCAACATATGGTAAGCCAGTGTGTTTTAGTACATGTGAAATGTAATGCGAGTGGGCTGCTTTCTTGGCTTGTGCCCTCAACGTGTAATCCTACCGAATTACAAATAGTTCATTTGTCTGCTTTGCTGTATTGCTTGATTCAAATGCTTATTTGTTGTTATGCTATACTTGAGTTGGCCAATATGTCAGCAGTGCCTGCTGTACTATCGTAAAGAAATGCATGCCTATTTCATTTGAGTCCTTAACTTTCCTCTCAACTTCATCACAAGACTGTCTTCGTAGTTTATATGAGGCCACACTGTTAAGTGCTTTCTCAGATTATTTCAACTGCTTAGATGCCTTGGCAACTTAAATATAGCGGTTGTACACTCCCTTTCAACTAGGGATGTCAACTGGGTCCCGTTTAATCCCGATTAAAGTCCACTAGTGGTATGATAGTTCAAAAGAGTTTTTGTTTTTTGAGGAAAATGAACTAGGGAGGTAGCAAAAACTAACTAGATGGGACTGGCGGATGTCGTTTATTTGCCACTTACATCCCTAGTTTCATCTTACCATTTTAATTTATTTTTGGCTGATGCTGCTTCGAACCATTTAAATATAGTTTGCCATGCTCGGCAATAATTCGTCCGTCGTTTACCATGTAAGCTTACTGCCTGGATCATACGATAACTATCTCTTACTGATGTCTAGCGGAAATCTTTCAGGATGCCGTTCACACTAGGACACAATGTACAACCCCAGAATCTATTTGTGGAAGCAGTGCGCCATCCATGTTACCAGATGGTAGCAGTTCAGAGGCAACACCGCCGAGAGCAGTCTGAGCACAGATATTATAGTGCTTGAGGCTCTACTAGAGGCAGAAAGAGATGGTGTGGCTGCCATGAATGATGTAATCTTTATCTTGAGGCTGGAAATTACGGAATTAGCGACACGCATTATGCAAGCAACCCAAGAATTGGAGAAAGTAAGAATGTTGCATTTGAAGACGGAGGAGGTCCTGCTGTTTCTGCTATCTGAAGCCCAAGGTAATCCCGGTTCTTCTTTAGATACCAGTTGAAATTTTCATTAGATTATTGTACTTGCATGTTGTGTCATGTCTCTGAATGGATTATGTTGCAAGACCCCCTATGTTGTCCATGTGTTGTAATGATCCGAATTTTTTAGGCGAGGTAATCCTCAGTACTTGTATGATTGACATAAGGTGAACTATTTTTCGTGTGAGCATATTGTATTGGATGAAATAACTGTTTGACTCAGAGTGTATCCAACCTACTGAATTCGAAGATCACGACATTTCTAAATCATAATCATATATAAAGGTGGAATAGATCTTTGTTGTGGTTTCGAAGAAATAAATAACAAAACATATAATTATCTGTGGATATTCGTAATCGAATACAAATTGGATTTGAATTTAGTTTGCCAGGTCCCAGGGCAAACGTGAATGCTAATTCTCCCAAGTTTTGAACGAAGCAGATAAACACCCACTATAATTTGTGGGCTGCCCGAAGCAAGTGTTTGCGAGATGGAAATTACTGTCTACCCCTAACACGTGACATCCTTATCGACCGGATTTACACTGCTGTCGATAGGGGTAGACTAGTAACTTCAATTAGACGTGACACGACGGCCTCTGAGCCCATTCAGACACGGTGGGCGCCAAACGTGGGCGGCAAAACACATTTGATTCAAGCTCGTCTGAAAGACATGTGTCTCTTCCTCCATTTCCCCATCCATACACGGTGGGCGGCAAAACAAACTCTCCTCGTCCGAAATCGATGTAGGCTAATATTTTAAATAGGGGTAGATGTGTAACTTCCATCAGACGTGACACAACTACCCTACCTGTCAGCCCCGTTCATACACCATGGGCGCCAACCTGGGTGGCAAAACACCCTCTCCTTGCCCGAAATAGTTACCGGCAAATATTTGGGAGATGTGAGATTACCGTCCTATCCCCAACCGACACGATGTCCGAAATTTTAAACGGGGGATAAGTTCGTAACTTTCCCCCATTTCAGAGAAGCGCGTCCCAAAGTTTGAGATCCCCCTCCCCTCCATTTCCCCATTCATACACCGTCGGCGGCGCGACAACCTCCGCGCTGCGGCCAGCCTCCTCCGTCCGCCACCCCATCCTCCACCTTGCCGGAGCCGCTACCCCTACCCCGTCGTCCACTGCAAGAGATGGACGTCTCTCATCCACGGCGCTGGACCAGGATCCTTTCATCGCCTCCTCTTGCTTCATCGGCGCCGTCGTCCACCTTACCGTTGCCTCTCCTACGACCGCCTCGTCCACGGCAACAGGATATATCCCCCGACCCGGCCGTCTGCCGTCTAAAGTCTTCTTCCCCACCGCCGACAGCCATCGCATCCGCAGCACCCTCAACGTATCAGCATAGGCCTACACGACATCGCAAGAGAGGTGGTACTCTTCCATATGTGCTTAAGTTATTGATCTCACCCAGAAAATAGATTGTAATTTGTTTACTGTACTTTTCTTGTCCGTACCAAATCGTAGTGCCTAGTTGAAAGCAAACATTGGTTGCGAAGTAGCTTTGTCCGGTTTGCACCTTCAGATCCGCCATGGCACGGGCACTATACTCGTAAAGCTTATGGTTTCCCCCCTTTATATTCACTACCATCATCGTAGGTGCTTCGTGTCGTGCTAGCACTGCTCCTCAAGACCTCAACCCAAAGCTTACGTGTTGAAATACGAATCTGATATGATGCTCATATCACTAAAACAGAGAACATTTAATTGGTCACCTAATGTTCCTATATTCGTTTTGAAAAGCATGTGCGCCACCCACTGGTCCAGCTAGTTCCACTTTCCTGATTTTTCTCTTGATGCTTAGGGTTTTCCCCTTTTACCTACTCCACTATGATCTGCATAGGTGCTTTCTGTCGTACTAGCATTACTCCACCCTTCAAGCTAAACAACACAACACTCAGAATTCGAAAGCTTGGTTGTTCAAATATGATTGTGATATGATACTGATATTAGTTAACTGACACATTTAATTGGTTAGCTAAAGGTCCCACTTGAGTTTCCAAATGCATGTAGCGACATATAGAGAGACAGCATAATTGCATTTCTTTGTCACTTGTTGACCGTACTTTCTTGTCCATACCAAGTCTTAGTTGTTATTTCAAAGCAAACATTAGTTTCTAACTACCCTTTGCGCGGTTTGCAGCTTCAGATCTGCCATCCCACTGCCACGGTCAACACTGTACTCATCATGCTTATATTTTCCCCATTTTATGATGACCACAATCCGCCTACGTGGTTCGTGTCGTAATAGCACTGCTCCACCCATCGAGCTAAACAAGCTTAGCTGTACAAATTCATATCTGATATTGTTGTTGATATTAGTAAAACTGAGAGATGTTTAATTGGTTAGCTAAATGTTGCTACTTTAGTTTTGAAATGCATGTGAGCCACATATGGAGAGACCGGAAAGAATAATATTTCTTTGTGCGCTCTGGTTCATCATGGGTGGCCAACCGACATTGTATTGAAAGACTTGTAATATCTTAAATCTGCTTGCTCTTCTGCTCTTCTTTAAGATGATACTATTCTCTTGCGGTCGACTGGTCAGGTCGAGTTGTTCTCCCTTAGTATATTTTGAATCTGTCAGGTCAGGTCGACTTGTTCTTCTTTACTATATGTTGAAGCTATCATCTGCGAAGTGTCATCACTTCTGGAGCTCTCATATTTTGAGTAGTAGGCCACATTATATTAATGCACACAACAAATTACAGCATGCATGGCATCTTTTAAAAGAATTGCAGAGATAGCACAAAGGGGTTTACAGGGAGGCAGTATTGGATTAGAATCACTTCTGCATTACAAAGAAAATCTCACTTGTTTTTATGTTTTCATGCATGTCAGATATTGAACATTATCAAATTGAGTACGAGAATGGGCGCATGAGAGGAATATTGCGGAACGATCCACTAGCTAACAAACTTGGAATGGTGGAGGATGGCCTATCTTATTCACCCATCAAGGTGCTTGCTCTAACTTTGCAAAGTTGTATTGGTCGCACATATTTTGCATCTGACCTCTTGCATTACTTCTACTTTGTTACACCATCTGCTTAGTTTAAGCATCATATATGAGTATATGCCATACCTATCCATTTTCTGTACCTATTCCATGTGTCGTCACACTATGTTTTTCCAGTCAAATGTTGTTCTTTCGTAATAGATGTCCAAAAGGAAGAGGGTGAGTGCAGATCCTCAAGGAGTACAAACTAGGTATTTGGAAAAGGTAGTGATACCTGTTAAATCAGATAGATCAACAGCCACAGAAAACACAGGCCCAACTGTACCACACTTTACCCCTACTCTAGTGGCCAAACCCCTATTAGAACTGCTGGGAGCCCAGCGTCAGGTACTGTCTATGATATCAATTCAAAATTTGAACTCCTAAATTTCTGCTTGTGCCTTACCTTCTCTCTTGTATGAAAACTAATTTTAGATGAATCTCCTTGCTCAAAGGATCACACGATCTCAAAACAATAATGGGCTCTGCATTGCTCTTTTCAGTACCTCTCTCCCTTTTGCCTTGTAACACTGTACTTAATTAATTGCTATTTGATTATGTATCACCAGTCTGCACCTGAGCTTCATTATCCTCTGTTTCTTCCAATATTATTTGATCTATATTTACTCTTTGCAAAATGTAGAATAATGGCAACGCTTATAAAGAATTTTCTTTGGGGAATTTATTTAATTATCCTTCCATCAACATGGAGAATGGCTTTGTCCAGCCCGTGTTAACATGTAATGTAAGTTCATCCTTCTCAAGCCTTCCAACTTTGTTCTAGTATAGATTTGGATAGGCATCATTTCCTCCACTCTGTTTGCTTTGCTGTTTACATCTGATTGGATGTTTGGAACAACTACCAGTTTCAAATTGTAGTTGTAAAAACATGTTCCTTATGTAGAACAGATCCATTTATTTGCTTATATAATTGTGAAACCTGTTACGTGTCTCCTTGTTTCTCTTTCAGACTCGTATCTCTTACGCCAGGCAGAACTTTAGGGAAGATAGTGAGCCAAACCATCTTGAGGACAGCGAGATGACCCCAAGGTCCTGTCTTGATGAAGACAGTGAGTTGAAGCTACTCACCAGCAGGTGTGAGACAACCTCTGTGCAGTCGCTGCCTCAATCAGTTCGACTTCTTCAGTCTCAACTTAAAGCGGAAAGGCTTGCTTCAGCTCAGCTCCGACTTGAAGTCAAAGATGCAATGAAGATGTCAGAGGACTGCCGTGCGCACCATCATGCCTTAAATCTAGTGTTGATGCATCTATCGTTGACACAACTGAGGTCTACTCAGCTTCTTCAGTTGTTTGGGGGGCCCGACCTGGCCAGGCCTAGTGCCTTCTGAAGTGCTCTCAGTTTTGTATATTCTTTTGTCGGCGCGTTTATTTGCACTGGTGGCGAACTTTGATGCCCAGTGGATGTAATATGTGTGATAGCCGTGATAGCCTAGCGTAAGTTGCTTGCTTATTTATTTCCTTGTTGTCTTGTTTATTTGTTTGCTTGTAGTCATTGCAGTTCTTTTTCCGCGGTTTGCTAGTGGCTGCAATAACCTATTTTTTAAAACTAGGCCACAATAACCATGGGCTAATATTTACTGTAGTGACACTGGGCCTCCTACGGGCCGTAGAAACAGTGGGCCTTCTACGAGCCGTAGAAACAGTGGGCCTTCTACGGGCAGTAGAAACAATGGGCCTTCTACGGGCCGTAGAAACTATGGGCCTTCTATGGGTCGTATCATCAATGGGCCTTATACGCGCAATATGATCTATTGACCAAACATGGGCCAATAACATGCCGCATTATGGCCGTAAATGGGCTAGAGTTGGAATCGTCCGTTCATGGGCCAACCATAATGGGCCATCGTTAATAGGCCGTATTTGATGACGCTATGAAAACGACCCAACGTATTAACAGACCACCAACGGGCCGACTGTAACCACGGGCTGAATTTGGCTCACAAGCAGAAAATGATAGTAACGGTCCGTAAGTAAACGAATGCTAGAAATGAGCCCAAGAATAAATGGGCTCTGAGAAGGCCGAAAGATAACATGGGCTGGAAACGGCCCAACGGAATAACGGGCCGTTAATGGGTATAAAGTGATACACTGTTCATTACGGGCCAGTTTCACCACGGGCCGTTAATGGGTGTAAAGTGATACACTGTTCATCACGGGCCAGTTTCACCACGGCCGTTAATAGGCCAAGAGTTACATAGGGCCTCATATGGGTCGAAAGACGTCATGGGCCATACATGGGCCAGAAGTGAAAACGGGCTGGAATCATATTGGGTGGCCCAGATGACGCTACTGGGCCTAATTCGGATAGGGTGTAACGGGCCTTGGGTTAGCAGGCTGTAAATGGGCTATATGCAAACATGGCGTTAACCGGCTTTACATGGGCCGACGCACCACCTTTTGACCAAGTCAAACGGGCCGGACTTTTCATAGGAATGGGCCTCTGTTGGCCGTGCCACATGTCGACGTATCATATGCGCCTTCTGTCCAATGAGTGGATGACATCTGTCCCAATGATGAGCCGACACGTGTTTCCTCCAGCCAATGATGATTTTACACGTGGAAAATCCCCATTGGTCGGGGATGTTAATGGGTTATCGGATCCAAAACCCGACCCGATAGCTTAACGGCGTTCCGTTACGGTGGATGCCACGTGTTGGTCACCCTTGACGAAAGCACTTCTGTGATGTGGGATTTATCGTCATGGAAGTGGACACTTCCGTGATGATAATTTTGGTAATGTCATGGAACACTTCTACGACAGCACAAGTATGACTATCTTGATTCTGTCATAAAATCGTCATGGATGTACATGCATGACAGAAAATGCGACCTACTATGACAAACACATATCATCACGGAAGTGTATTTTTTTATAGTGTTTGGTTTATGTAATGCACCTCCTACCTTTGAAAGATGTATGACTGCTATATTCTCTGACTTTTGTGAAAAGATTGTTGAGGTTTTCATGGATGATTTCTCCTTGTATGGAACCTGTTTTTGATAATTGCTTAAGCAACCTTGATTGAGTTTTGCAGAGATGTGAAGAAACTAATCTTGTCTTGAATTGGGAGAAGTGCCACTTTATGGTTAATGAAGGTATTGTCTTGGGGCATAAAAAATCTGAAAGAGGTATCGAAATTGATAAAGCTAAAGTTGATGCTATTGAAAAGATGCTGTGTCCCAAGGACATTAAAGGTATAAGAAGTTTCCTTGGTCATGCCGGTTTTTATAGGAGGTTCATTAAAGACTTCTCAAAAATTTCTAGGCCTCTGACTAATCTCTTACAAAAAGATGTTCCTTTTGTCTTTGATGATGATTGTGTAGAAGCATTTGAAATACTTAAGAAAGCCTTGATTTTTGCACCTATTTTTCATCCACCTGATTGGAGTTTACCCTTTTAAATTATGTGTGATGCTAGTGACTATGCTGTAGGTGCTGTTCTAGAACAAAGAGTTGATAAGAAATTAAATGTTATCCAATATGCTAGTAAAACTCTAGACAGTGCCCATAGAAATTATGCTACTACTGAAAAAGAATTTTTAGAAGTTGTAGTAGCTTGTGATAAGTTCAGACCTTATATTGTTGATTCCAAAGTAACTGTTCACACTGATCATGATGCTATTAAATATCTTATGGAAAAGAAAGATGCTAAACCTAGACTTATTAGATGGGTTCTCTTGCTACAAGAATTTGATTTGCATATTATAGATAGAAAGGGAGCTGAGAACCCTGCTGCAAAAAACATGTCTAGGTTAGAGAATGTTCTTGATGACCCACTACCTATTGATGATAGCTTTCCCGATGAACAATTAGCTGTCATAAATGCTTCTCGAACTGCTCCATGGTATGCTGATTATGCTAACTACATTGTTGTTAAATTTATACCACCTACTTTCACATACCAGCAAAAGAAAAAGTTTTTCTATGATTTAAGACATTACTTCTGGGATGACCCACACCTTTATAAAGAAGGAGTAGATGGTGTTATTAGACGTTGTGTACCTGAGCATGAACAGGAACAGATCCTACGCAAGTGTCACTCCGAAAATTATGGAGGACACCATGCTGGAGATAGAACTGCACATAAGGTATTGCAATCCGGTTTTTATTGGCCTACTCTCTTCAAAGATGCCCATAAGTTTGTCTTGTCTTGTGATGAATGTCAAAGAATTGGTAATATTAGTAGACATCAAGAAATGCCTATGAACTATTCACTTGTTATTGAACCATTTGATGTTTGGGGCTTTGATTATATGGGTCCGTTTCCTTCCTCTAATGGGTATACACATATTTTAGTTGCTGTTGATTACGTTACTAAGTGGGTAGAAGCTATTCCAACTAGTAGTGCTGATCATAAAACCTCTATTAAGATGCTTAAAGAAGTTATTTTTCTGAGGTTTGGAGTGCCTAGATACTTAATGACTGATGGTGGTTCACATTTTATCCATGGTGCTTTTCATAAAATGCTTGCTAAGTATGATGTTAATCATAGAATTGCATCTCCTTATCACCCACAGTCTAGTGGTCAAGTAGAACTGGGTAATAGAGAAATTAAATTAATTTTGCAAAAGACTGTTAATAGATCTAGGAAGAATTGGTCCAAGAAACTTGATGATGCATTATGGGCCTATAGAACTACATATAAAAATCCTATGGGGATGTCTCTGTATAAAATGGTTTATGGAAAAGCATTTCACTTATCTCTCGAACTAGAACATAAGGCATATTGGGCCATTAAAGAGCTCAATTATGATTTCAAACTTGCCGGTGAGAAGAGACTATTTGACATTAGCTCACTTGATGAGTGGAGAACCCAGGCCTATGAGAATGCCAAACTGTTTAAAGAAAAAGTTAAAAGATGGCATGACGAAAGGATACGAAAGCGTGAGTTTAACGTAGGTGATTATGTTTTGTTATACAACTCTCATTTAAGATTTTTTACAGGAAAACTTCTCTCTAAATGGGAAGGTCCTTACGTTATCGAGGAGGTCTATCGTCCCGGGGCCATAAAAATCAACAACTTCGAAGGCACAAATCCAAAGGTGGTGAACGGTCAAAGAATCAAACATTAAATCTCAGGTAATCCCATAAATGTTGAAACTAATGTTATCGAAACCGTAACCCCGGAGGAATACATAAGGGACACTTTCCAGAATGTTTCAGACTCCGAAAAGGAATAGGTATGTGGTACAGTAAGTAAACCGACTCGAAAATAGTTCTAATAGAATTTTTTCTTTGTTTTGGAATATTTAAGAAAATAGGAAAATAAGAAGCAGTCCGGGAAGGACACGAGGCATCCACGAGGGTGGAGGGCGCGCCCTACCCCACTAGGCGCCCCCTACCTCGTGGGCACCTCGTGTGCCCCCCGGACCCCGTTTTCTTGCACGATACTTCTTTTAGTCAGTAAAAATTCATTATATAATCTCCTGAAGGTTTTGACCACCGTACCTCGCAAATATCCTCTGTTTTTGTTCCGAGCTGTTTTCTGCTAGAGTTTTCAAGGTTAGGCATCATGTCGTCCCCCTCCTCCAACAACACGGGCGACGATGCTTGGCTAATGAAGATAGAGGTGAAGCGGGAAGAAATACGAGAAACCAAGGAAGATGACAAGATCAAGGAGGTCGTGAAGGAGCAAGTCCCGACAGTAGAAGAAGAAGGCTTCTCTCAACCTTACTACAATCATCTTACCCCAACTGAGATTGAAGCTTTCAAGATGATTGAGATAGCTCGCATACAAAATAAGTATCTCACACGTGAAAATCTTTTGGTGCAAGAGCATATCACCGCACTCAAGGGTATTATCCACAAGTTGGAGGATCTCCTACGCTCGATGTGCGACACCCCGTCATCAACAACTCCATCATCACCACCTCTGAAGAAAGAGACATAATCACATGGGAATGGGCACTCCCCTTGGCAACTGCCAAGCTTGGGGGACGTGCTTTAGTATCGTATCACCATCATACTCCTATCTTTACCGTTTTTCTTAGTTCGACCCTTTTGGTAATATCTTGATCTAGTAGAATAAAGTTTTTAGTATGATCTAGTTTTGAGTTTTGCTTTATGATTCCTCTATGTAATCGAGTATGTGAGCTATATATAATAAAGATTAGTTTTGAGTCGAGGGCTTTGTTATCTTGCTATGATCTTGAGGGAATAAAAGAAAAAAAAGAACAAAAAGAAATAAAGAGATCATATTTATCTTATGAAAGGTAATGACTTCACATATAAAGAGTATGAAGAATAAAAGATGTTAAGAGTTGACAAACATAGTTTCGGTCATCATTGCAATTGATAGGAAGTAATAAAGAAAGAGAGGTTTTCACATTTAAATATACTATCTTGGACATTTTTTATGATTGTGAGCACTCATTACAATATGACATGCTAAAAAGTTGATGTTGGACAAGGAAGGCAACGTAATGTGTTATGTTTTCTTATGTCCGAAATAAAGTATATTGTCATGGATCATCCAACATGTTGAGCTTGCCTTTCCCCCTCATGCTAGCCAAATTCTTTGCACCAAGTAGACATACTACCTGTGCTTCCAAATATACTTAAACCCAGTTTTGCCATGAGAGTCCACCATATCTACCTATGGATTGAGTAAGATCCTTCAAGTAAGTTGTCATTGTTGCAAGAAATAAAAATTGCTCTTTAAATAGATTTATTAATATGGAGAAAATAAGCTTTATACGATCTTGTTATATGGAAGAAATAAAAGCGACGGACTGCACAATAGAGGTCCCTATCACAAGTGGCAATATAAAGTGACGTTCTTTTGCATTAAGATTTTGTGCATCCAACCATAAAAGCACATGACAACCTCTGATTCCCTCTGCGAAGGTCCTATCTTTTATTTTGCCTTAGACCTTATACAAGAGTCATGGTGATATTCACCTTTCCCTTTTACACTTTATCTTTGGCAAGCACTATGTGTTGGAAAGATCTTGATATATATATATATATATATCTAATTGGATGTGGGTTTTCATAAAGCATTATTGTTGACATTACCTTTGAGGTAAAAGGTTGGGAGGCAAAACTATAAGCCCCTATCTTTCTCTATGTCCGATTAAAACTTCATACCCATAAGTATTGCGTGAGTGTTAGCAATTGTGAAAGACTAAATGATAGGTGAGTATGTGGACTTGCTGAAAAGCTCTTATATTAACTCTTTTCGATGTTATGATAAATTGCAATTGCTTCAATGACTGAGATTATAGTTTGTTAGTTTTCAATGAAGTTTCTGATTTATACTTTACATTGTGAATAGATTGTTACTTCAACATAAGAAATCATATGACAATATATATATATATATATATGTATATGCTGCTGTTTTAAGAATGATCATGATGCCCTCATGTCCGTATTTTATTTTTATTGACACCTCTATCTCTAAACATGTGGACATATTTTTCGATATCGGCTTCCGCTTGAGGACAAGCGAGGTCTAAGCTTGGGGGAGTTGATACGTCCATTTTGCATCATGCTTTTCTATCGATATTTATTGCATTATGGGCTATTATTACACATTATGTCAGAATACTTATGCCTTTTCTCTCTTATTTTACAAGGTTTACATGAAGAGGGAGAATGCCGGCAGCTGGAATTTTGGACTGGAAAAGGAGCAAATATTAGAGACCTATTTTGCATGACTTCAAAAGTTTGAAACTCCACGAAAGTCAGTTTTGGAATATATTAAAAATATTGGGCGAAGAAAGCACCAGAGGGGGGCCAAACCATGTCCACGAGGGTGGAGGGCGCGCCCCCTGCCTTGTGGGCCACCTAGAAGCCCCCCAATGCCCATCTTCTGGTATAAGATGTCTTTTGCCCTGGCAAAAATCAAAAGGAAGCTTTCGGGATGAAGCACCGCTGTCTCGCGGTGGAACCTAGGCAGAGCCAATCTAGGGCTCCGGCAGAGCTGTTCTGCCAGGAAAACATCCCTCCGGGAGGGGGAAATCGTTACCATCGATCCTCTCATCGGGAGGGGGTCAATCTCCATCAACATCTTCACCAGCACCATCTCCTCTCAAACCCTAGTTCATCTCTTGTATCCGATCTTTGTCTCAAAACCTCACATTGGTACCTGTGGGTTGCTAGTAGTGTTGATTACTCCTTGTAGTTGATGCTAGTTGGTTTATTCGGTGGAAGATCATATGTTCAGATCCTTTATGCATATTAATACCCCTATGATTATGAACATGAATATGATTTGTGAGTAGTTACGTTTGAAGGAAACATGCCCTAGAGGCAATAATAAAGTTGTTATTTTATATTTCCTTATTCATGATAAATGTTTATTATTCATGCTAGAATTGTATTGATCGGAAACTTAAATACATGTGTGAATACATAAACAAATACCGTGTCCCTAGTGAGCCTCTACTAGACTAGCTCGTTGATCAAAGATGGTTAAGGTTTCCTAACCATGGACATGTGTTGTCATTTCATAACGGGATCACATCATTAGGAGAATGATGTGATGGACAAGACCCATCCGTTAGCTTAGCATAATGATCGCTCAGTTTTATTGCTATTGCTTTCTACACGACTTATACATGTTCCTCAGACTATGATATTATGACTCCCGAATACCGGAGGAACACCTTGTGTGCTATCAAACGTCACAACGTAACTGGGTGATTATAAAGATGCTCTACAGGTGTCTCCGATGGTGTTTGTTGAGTTGGCATAGATCGAGATTAGGATTTGTCACTCCGTGTATCGGAGAGGTATCTCTGGGCCCTCTCGGTAATGCACATCACTATAAGCCTTGCAAGCAATGTGACTAATGAGTTAGTTGCGGGATGATGCATTACGGAACGAGTAAACGGACTTGCCGATAACGATATTGAACTAGGTATTGAGATAATGACGATCGAATCTTGGGCAAGTAACATACCGATGACAAAGGGAACAACGTATGTTGTTATGCCGTTTGACCGATAAAGATCTTCGTTCAATATGTAGGAACCAATATGAGCATCCAGGTTCTGCTATTGGTTATTGACTGGAGATGAGTCTCAGTCATGTCTACATAGTTCTCGAACCCGTAGGGTCCGCACGCTTAACGTTCTGTGACGATTTGTATTATGAGTTATGTGATTTGATGATTGAAGTTTGTTCAGAGTCCTGGATGAGATCAGGGACATGAAGAGGAGTCTCGAAATGGTCGAGACATAAAGATCGATATATTGGAAGGCTATATTCGGACATCGGAAAGGTTCCGAGTGATTCGGGTAGTTTTCTGAGTACCGGAGAGTTACGGGAATTTGTATTGGGCCTTAATGGGCCATACGGGAAAGGAGAGAAAGGCCTCAAGGGTGGCCGCACCCCTTCCCCATGGACTAGTCTGAATTGGACTAGGGAAAGGGGGCGCCCCTTCCTTCCTTCTCCTTCTCCCTTCCCTTTTTCCTATTCCATGTGGGAGGTGGAATCCTACTAGGACTAGGGAGTCCTAGTAGGACTCCACACTTTTGGTGCGCCCTATGAGGGCCGGCCTCCTCCTCCCTTCATCCTTTATATACGTGGCCAGGGGGCACCCCATAGACACACAAGTTGATCATTGATCTCTTAGTCGTGTGCGGTGCCCCCCTCCACCATAATCCACATCGGTCATATCGTTGCAGTGCTTAGGCGAAGCCCTGCGCCAGTAGCTTCATCATCACCGTCATCACGCCGTCGTGCTGACGAAGCTCTCTCTCGACACTCTGCTGGATCGTGAGTTCGTGGGATGTCACCGAGCTGAACGTGTGCATATCGCGGAGGTGCCGTACTTTCGGTGCCAGGATCGGTCGATCGTGAAGACGTACAACTACATCAACCACGTTGTCATAACGCTCCCGCTTACGGTCTACGAGGGTACGTAGACAACACTCTCCCCTCTCGTTGCTATGCATCACCATGATCTTGCGTGTGCGTAGGATTTTTTTTGAAATTACTACTTTCCTCAACAATGTTTGTTCCTGAGGACATGGGAGAAGTCTTGTTATAAGTAGTCATGTGAATTTGGTATTCGTTCGATATTTTTATGAGATGTATGTTGTATTTTCTCTAGTGGTGTTATGTGAACGTCGACTAAATGACACTTCACCATTATTTGGGCCTAGGGAAGGCATTGGTAAGTAATAAGTAGATGATGGGTTGCTAGAGTGACAGAAGCTTAAACCCTATTTTATGCGTTGCTTCGTAAGGGGCTGATTTGGATCCACATGTTTCATGCTATGGTTAGGTTTACCTTAATTCTTCTTTCGTAGTTGCGGATGCTTGCGAGAGGGGTTAATCATAAGTGGGATGCTTGTCCAAGGAAGGGCAGTACCCAAGCACCGGTCCACCCACATATCAAATTATCAAAGTAAGGAACGCGAATCATATGGGCATGATGAAAACTAGCTTTACGATAATTCCCATGTGTCCTCGGGAGCGCTTTCCTTTATATAAGAGTTTGTCCAGGCTTGTCCTTTGCTACAAAAAGGATTGGGTCACCTTGCTGCAGCTTGTTTACTTTTGTTACTTGTTACCCGTTACGAATTACCTTATCAAAAAACTATCTATTACCGTTAAATTCAGTGCTTGTAGAGAATACCTTACTGAAAACCACTTGTCATTTCCTTCTACTCCTCATTGGGTTCGACACTGTTACTTATTGAATGGACTACGATAGACCCCCTATACTTGTGGGTCATCAACTCATAATCAAGTGATTCCAAAAGACCATCTACATGGAGTTTCTTGATGAACTTTACACCAATATGACCTAAATAACAGTGCCACAAGTGTTGTGGCGACCCGACCCGAATGGATCAAGTGCTCTGTGCTCAGGTGTCATCCCTGGATCAGTAATGCTGACACCACACAGTACATCGAAGGATTTATAGCAGAGTGGCAATCACACACCTATTACATCGTTGTCTCAAAAGAGAACTTAATACAATAAATATGGCTTAAGGCCATCTAATAACGATAACAGCGGAAGACTCGGAAGATAAATGGGTCCATCAACTCCAACGGCATCACTGAGTATAGAACCACGACCTAAAAGCACCTTACTCGTCGTCTGAAAAGTCTGCAACATGAAAGTTGCAGCCCAAAAACGGGTCAGCACATGGAATATGCTGGCAATGTAACACATAGAGAGTAATGGAATGAAACAGCTATACTACATGCATATATGGCTGGTGGAAAGCTCTATGGTTACAGTTTTTGCGTAAAGCCAGTTTTTCCCTACTGCAAAGGAATAAAGTTATTTAACTATCATGGTGGTTGTGAAACATCGAGAATGGTTGACAGCATTCCGATCCCAATTAAGTGAACAATTAAAACCCAACAACATTAATTAGAAGTAACATGATGAGATTCACTTGATATTCAAGTACTAGATACTCAAGTTGTCCATAACCAGGGACACGGCTAATCATGATTAGTTTGTACACTCTGCAGAGGTTTGCGCACTTTTCCCCACAAGACTCGATCGCCTCCGTTTGGTTTCTCGCACTACATGGTGTTTGAGAAGACGGATGACCGAGACACAGTCTTTCAGAAGCGCTAGCACCTTACGATCGGGTAGACCGTACCACCTATAACCCCTACATCTTCTAGTCTACCACTGTAAGAGTTCGCACGACTTAGTCAACTATGCCAGAGCCCATAATGGCTTGTGGCTGCACACGGAAGTTTCTAGCATGAAAGATCTTATGATCCCTTTGAGCCTGGGTGGCGGTCCGAAAAAAAACAGGCAAGTCCTGATAGACATCAGGTGCCTCAATCCACCCAGATGTGTGTTTAAGTTGCCACCTTAGATAAACCATTAAAATTATCAACTCACATCTGTCATGGATATCACTCACCCAATCCACGTCTACTAGCATAGCATGGCATAATAAGCAAATGTAGAAGTAACTCCCAAGGGTTTCATAATAATACAGGTGATATGTACTACCTCATCTACTTCCCATCCCACAATTTAATTAGATCCTAATCATGCAATGTGAGAGGATTGATCTAATGCAACAAAACATGGGTTGTAGAAAAGGTATGATCAAAGTGTTACTTGCCTTGCTGATGATCCACGAGTTCTAGGGTTTCGAAGTAACAAGCAGCGCAATCCGGGTGATCTATCGCAGACAAACAACAAGCACACAATAAGTACTCATCTAATGCACAGGTAAAACTCGAACGAGACAACGAACCAGAAAGTTCAACTTAAGAACTCCGGTTGCAAAGAAAGAACGAACCGAACAAACGACGGAAAACAAACGGCGGAAGAAAACAACTCGGTTCTAGCAAGTTGAAACTAGGTCAAATTTTACCGGGCAAAAACTTGTTCAAGTTGATTAGACGGAACGGCGGTTTCGAAACGAAACTCCAGGCGCTTGAATCACCTGATTCCGATAAACGAGCGGAAAGAAAGACTAGAACGAAGATCGGATCTGAGATCACGATCGGAGAGAATGTGGAATAAATCCGACAAGAAAGAAAACGAAGAACGGTTAAACGAACGGACGTCGTTAACCGAGAAAGAATCGGTGATCACGTTCGTTGAGACGAACGGTCCGAAAGAAGAACGAAAACCGATCTAGGGTTTTTGGAAAAGAAACCGAAAAAGAAACAGAAAACCGATCTAGGGTTTCGGAAGAAAACCGAAACAAAACCGGTAGATAAAGAAAAGAATCGGAGAGAAAACGGAACGGTTCTTTTAGGAAAAACCGGACCGAGGAAGAAAAAGAGAGGCGCGGCTACCTCGGGAGGCGGGCTCCGGACGGCGGCGGCTAAGGGCGGCGGCGGCGGCTAAGGCGGCGGCTTGGGGCTGCGCGCTGCTGCTTGCTGCGGCTTAGGAGGAGAGGGCTTGGGGTTTTGATGTGAGAAGAGGGGGGGGGGTTTGGGGTGTATTTATATAGGTGGGGGGGGGGATTACTTGGGGTAGGGGGCAAGCAAAAGAGGGAAAACAAAACAAGGAAAGGGGGCTAGCCTAGAGTCCTTGAGGGACTCGGCTAAGAGGAGAGGCGGCGGCCTGGCGCCTGGCGCCTGGCGCTGGCGCACGCGCGCAGGGAGGCTGGGGCACAGCGGCGGCTGGCTGGGCCTTTGGCCCGGCTGGCCTGGCGGGAGTTTTTCTTTTAACGGTTCCGCGCAGAAAAACAAAAGAAAGAAAATCTAAACGAACTCCAAAAAACCTAAAGTAAATTTTCCCCGACTCCTAAAAATGAGTCGAACAAAATGAACTTTACGCTGGACCTAGAATGCAATTTTCGAAAACGCGCATTTTTCCCTATCAAAATAAAATGCAAATAAACACTGGAAAACAAAAATTGATTTATCCATTAGATCTTCATTTTCCTAAATTTTGGGAAAGTCATATTATTCCCTCTCTTATATTTTTGATATCGGAAAAATTATGGAAGATGAAATAAATAAATCAAATGATCCTCTTTTCCAAAATTTGAGAGAACTCAAATATGAAAATAACGGAATCTCCAACTCTCTCCGTGGGTCCTTGAGTTGCGTGAAATTTCTAGGATCAACCAAAATGCATGAAAAATATGTTATGCATGATGATCTAGTGTATAACATTCCAAATTGAAAATTTGGGATGTTACAAGTATGTTGCACTATCATTATCAACATTGCATCTTTTGGCATCAATATTATGAATATGTGTATCACTATGATCGAGATTCAATAAACCATTCACATTGGTTGTATGACCATAGAAGGTTTTATTCATGTAAATAGAACAACAATTATTCTTTGACTTAAATGAATAACCGTATTGTAACAAACATGAGCAAATCATATTCATGCTCAACGCAAACACCAAATAATATTTATTTAGGTTCAACACTAATCCCGAAGGTAGAGGGAGTGTGCGATGGTGATCATATCAACCTTGGAATCACTTCCAACACACATCGTCACCTTGCCCTTAACTAGTCTTTGTTTATTCTGCCACTCCTGTTTCGAGTTACTAATCTTAGGAACTGAACCGGTATCAAATACCAAGGGGCTACTATGAATACTAGTAAGGTACACATCAATAACATGTATATGAAATATACCTTTGTTCACTTTGCCATCCTTCTTATCTACTAAGTATTTGGGGCAGTTCCGCTTTTAGTGACCATTTCCTTTGCAGTAGAGGCACTCAGTTTCAGGCTTGGGTCCAGCTTTGGGCTTCTTCGTGGGAGTGGCAACTTGCTTGCCATTCTTCTTGAAGTTCCCTTTCTTTCCCTTGCCCTTTTTCTTGAAACTCGTGGTCTTGTTAACCATCAACGCTTGATGCTCTTTCTTGATTTCTACCATCGCCGATTTCAGCATCGCGAAGAGCTTGAGAATCATTTTCGTCATCCCTTGCATATTATAGTTCATCATGAAGTTCTAGTAGCTTGGTGATAGTGACTAGATAACTTTGTCAATCAATATCTTATCTAGAAGATTAACTCCCACTTGATTCAAGCGATTGTAGTACCCAGACATTCTGAGCACATGCTCACTAGTTGAGCTATTCTCCTCCATCTTGTTGGCAAAGTACTTGTCAGAGGTCTCATACCTCTCAACACGGGCATGAGTCTGAAATACAAATTTTAGCTCTTGGAACATCTCACATGCTCCGTGGCGTTCAAAACTTTTTTAAAGTCCCGGTTCTAAGCCTTAAAGAATGGTGCACTGAACTATCAAGTAGTCATCATACCGAGCTTGTCAAACATTCATAACGTCTACATCTGCTCCTGGAATAGGTCTGTCACCTAGCGATGCATCAAGGACATATTCTTCTGTGCAGCGATGAGGATAATCCTCAGATCACGGACCCAGTCCGCATCATTGCTACCATCATCTTTGAACTTAGTTTTCTCTAGGAACATATCAAAAATATGTGACACCGCAAAATTTTTGGCCTTATTTTATTAATTAAAATTTTTCCAGGAAATTTAAACTTTTATTTTCTGGTTTTTCTTTTGGTTTCAGGGCCTTTCTTTACCCTATTATTATGGGGTTTTTACCTCAAATGAAAAACTTCCCAAATATTTTATTGGACTTGTTTGCCCTTTCAAGAAAAACATTTCTATGATCAGTGGAATTTAATTGCATAATTAATTCTCTCTGAGCTTTATTCATTAAAATGATTTTTCATTTGTTTTGGAGCCTTTTTGAACTACAACCACTTGATAAATTTATTTAAAATTTTGACCAAAATTTGGAGATGTCATGTGATGCTTTTAAATCACCTTTATGCAAAAATATATTTCATTCATTTAATATTTTGAGCTCTACACCAATTTTTCAAATCTGGTCCACTGGGAAATTTTGCACTACAAGCCATTTAAATATTTCTTTCTAGCCTCCACCAAAATTATGGGATGTTAATAGGAGTATATTATTCAACTTTATGCAAAACCCCTTTTGTGTTCTTTGAAAAATTTGAGTGAATCAACCTCTTCTTCATTCTGGTCCAGCATGGTGATTTGTACAGCAACCATATTTTAACATGCCCTTTTAGCTATGATTCTTTTTCCTACTTATAGCCCATCTTGCAAAACCCTTAAGTCTAGGAGAGTGGACTCATTGGAGGATTTTAAATGCATGCAAGCCTGCCTTTTTCTTTCTGTCCAAAACTGTGGATTTGCAAAACTTACACTAACAAGTTTGAGATTTTGGCAAACTGACCTCACCACCCTCCCATTCATCCAGAGAGACTATGATCTGGAAATTTGGGCCACCCCAAGAGTTGCCTAGATGCACTTAGCATTCTGTCGAACACCTTGAGTGTATGAGCAGATTTGGCATGATTATTGGTTTGCTTTGTGATCTTGATCATCTGACCTAACAACCATGTCCATTGAGCTCCTAACTAACCCTAACCCAGGCCTGCTAGTCCCCAGCCCCAACCTAATCCTCTAGCAAGCTCTGGCATTGTGTCGAGCATGTAGCGTGCGTGCGCTGGGCGTGCCCAGAGTGCACGTTTTGCACGCGCACGCACCGAGCCGCCGCGTCTCGCTGCCGCCCGTCCCATGCCCGTGCTGTCCCTTGGCCGCCCACAGCCAGTGCCCCAACTCCTCCCGCGCCTCAGAGCCGCCTGGCCCTTCCTCCTAGCGCCCCACAGCGCCACCGACGCTAACCGCCGATGGCCGCAGCAGGGCTCTGCCATGGACGGCGCCGCCCGAGCACGCTAGCTGCCCCCTTTGAACAACCCGACCTCATCCGCAAGGCCGTCCGCTAGTGCACGTCGTCGCCACGTCGCCTGCAGCAACAGAACGGTGGTCGCCGATGAGCTTATCACGGCCGCCGCGAACCGACCTCGTTGCGCTATAAAAGGAGGCCCCCGAGCTCCTCCGAGCACCCACGCAACCTCAGGCCACTCCCCCAGCACACCCGCAGCCCGAAATCAATGAAGGAGAGCCATCTTCTCCGTCTCCGGCCGGTTCGATCGCCGCCACGCCCCAACTCCGTCTGTCGCAGCCAGGGCCTCCCCCGCCTTTCCAACACCACCGCTCGACTCCCCTTGACCCTGCGGAGCTTCCCAGCATCTCAAACACGGTTGGGAGCCACGGTATCCCAGAGCCCCAAACCTGCCCGAAGCTCTCTCCTCCGCGGAGCTCGCCGCCGGCGATTCCCTCCGTCCCCGCCAGCCAGTCGACCACCGGGAGGACCGCCTAGGAGTGGCGGATCCATCCCTGGCCTCGGATGCCCTCGAGGAGCCCCCGTTCGCCGGCGATGATCGTCGGAGTCCCGCCCCCGCTCGGGCAGAGGAAAGGGGAGGGAGTGGAGACCAGTCAAACCTGACCAGTGGGCCCGCTGGATCCACTGTCAGGGACCACGAGCCGGTCCATGCTAGATAAGTGAAGACGTAAACCCCAGAGTATGTCTTCACTACCCTGAAAGCATATTCCTTTTGAAACGTTTTCTTTTCTGGTTTATTTTAAAAACAGATTTGACCAAAACTTTGACTGGCTCTAACTTTTAAAATATGAATCCAAATGACTTGAATCTTTTTCTGTTGTTCCTCAAATATTGTCTAGTTTATTTTCATATTTATTTCAAAATTTTCCAAGCAACTTTTTTGTACTATTTTTAAACTATGTGTTAATTTAAATATTTCCAAAAATAGGATTTGTGGGAGAGAGAAGAAAACTTTCAAAGTTTTGGAATGCACCCTGACTCTCCACACCTTGAAGGCAAGCATTCTGAACCCTGGCATAATATTTTGTGGGTTGTTTGATACGGTTATAACCCCACCTCGACAGGAAGCATTAGTTATTTTTTTATGTGACGATATGATCATACGCATTGAGTGCATAACGAAAATACTTGCTGTTGGAAATGGATATGCTTATGATAGGAATCACCCTCATATGCCTCTCATGCCTACCGGGAAGGATCCGGGAAAGCCTCTGTCTTGGATAGATCTGAGCTTGTCCCTCGTCGAGACGGTTATGACCGGTGGGGCAGGGGGAGGTATGATGAGTGGTGGTTGTGTCTGATGGATGTGAAATATTATCCTTGAGCTAATCATGCAGGAAATACTTAAGCCTCCTGAGTCGGCCGTAGATCAAGTCTTATTCCAGTAACCCCCACACTTGTTTTCGTGCTGCCACTTGTCCCTGCCGAAGGTAGGGTACGGTTCAATAAATTGTCAACCCCTATCTTAGCACACACCGTACAGAGAGGCTATGGTGGAAGATACTGGTTGCAACCGGTAGGCGTGCCACCTGGTCCGGGGGCATGGTTCCGGTTGGGACCGAGAGGGGGGCACCCCTTAGAGCGCGCGATAGAAATTTGATCCCATGCTACGCGAGGTTGTAGCCTCCCCACTTAGAGTTTTGCTTAACAGTTGTCATGGGTGATTCCAGACATGAGTAAAAGCTGGTGTGTGCAAGTCAGGCGTGTTTTCGACTAAAAGACCGTAGACGGAATTAGTTCCGATGAACTGAAGAAATCCGTTACTCGTGGGTAAAGAGTACACCCTCTGCAGAGATATTAAACCTATTCGAATAGCCGTGTCCATGGTTAAGGACTACAGTCTGGGATGGGTCAAGTGTCGGTCTTAGTGTCGATCTTCGAAGGAGAAACAACTAAACCAGAATATTGATTATGACTTGTGATATATGACGGTTATGATTATTATCATTGTGGACTAACCGTTGCGTTGTTTGAAATAACGAATACCCTGGGACGGTACCACCTCCTGGATATTTACTGTGATTATGTTTATATATAAGCCCTTTATGTGGCGTCGCTCAGACACCCAACTGTGGCATGCTTGTTATCTCATTCACTTATAAGCCCTTTCTGTGGTGTCGCACAGACGCCCGACTGTGGCATGCTTGTTATTCCTTTTTATATATAAGCCCTCTCTGTGGTGTCGCACAGACGCCCGACTGTGGCATGCTTGTTATTCCTTTTACATATATAAGCCCTTTATGTGGTGTCGCTCAGACGCCCGACTGAGGCATGCTTCATATTGTTATCCTTTCGAGGCGTCGCTTCAGACACCCGATCGGTGCCTTTCATTTCTACACCCTGATTGTTTACTCATGTTTTATTTAAATGATCTACCTGCGTGCATCATGAACCTTATTTCATAACTGACGAAGTGATCATAGAATATTTTAAAGCATGATTATCAGTGGCTATATTATACCTGTGTTCTTAATGTTTGCGAGTACATTCAAAGTACTCACTGGCTTGTCCCTGGCTATTGTCTTGGCCAGATTTCTTGCGTGGAGAGGAGCGTTGTGATGACAGCCCCGGAACCTACGCAATGGAGATAGCAGCCTCACGAAGATAGGAGTTATCCTGGTCAGCTGTTCCTGTGGGAAATGGAGTCCCATAGACGCTGGTGACCCGCAAACCGCTTCCGCCTTCAGCCACTAGAAAACCAATTGTTGTACTCGTAGGCCAGAATGGTCTTGTACTACATATTATGTACTTTGCCTGGAATTTCTGTATCAAGTTGGTGCCTCATCAGCTAACAGTAATCCTGGGGCTGATGAGCACAAGGGCCATTTTCTGGAAATTATATCCCGAAAAAAAAACGGTCCTGACAAAATAGGGGAGCTATATCGCGAGTTATTGATCTACAGCATAGATTTACAAATATTATCAGGACTAATTTCATGATAAATTAAGTTTAGTTAATCAAATTACTAATGAACTCCCACTTAAACCAACATCCCTCAAGTTGTCTAGGTGATACATGATCCATATCAACTAACCCATGTCCGATCATCACGTGAGATGGGGTAGTCATCAATGGTGAACATCTCTTTGTTGATCATATCTACTATATGACTCATGTTCGACCTTTCGGTCTCTAGTGTTCCGAGACCATGTCTGTACATGCTAGGGCTCGTCAAGTTTAACCTAAGTATTCTGCATGTGTAAAACTGTCTTACACCCGTTGTATGTGAACATAGAGTCTATCACACTCGATCATCACGTGGTGTCTCGAAACGACGAACTTTCGCAACGGTGCATACTCGGGGAGAACACTTATATCTTGAAATTTAGTTAAGGGGTCATCTTATAATGCTACTGTTGTTCTAAGCAAAATAAGATGCATAAAAGATAAACATCACATGCAATCAAAATATGTGACATGATATGGCCATCATCATCTCGTGCTTTTGATCTCCATCTCCAAAGCACCGTCATAATCTCCATCGTCACCGGCTCGACACCTTGATCTCCATCATTGCGCTGTGGTCGTCTCACCAACTATTGCTTCTACAACTATCGCTAACACATAGCGATAAAGTAAAGCAATTACATGGCGTTTGCACTTCATACAATAAAGAGACAACCATAAGGCTCATGCCGGTTGCCGATAACTTACAAAACATGATCATCTCATACAATAACGTTCATCACATCATTTCTTGACCATATCACATCACAACATGCCCTGCAAAAACAAGTTAGATGTCCTCTACTTTGTTGTTGCAAGTTTTACGTGGCTGCTACGGGCTTCTAGCAAGAACCGTTCTTACCTACGGCAAAAACCACAATGGTGATTCGTCAAGTTTGGTATTTTAACCTTCTTCAAGGAATGTCCGTAGTCGAATTCGATTCAACTAAAGTAGGAGAAACAGACACCCTCCACCCACCTTTATGCAAAACTAGTTGCATGTCAGTCGGTGGAACCGGTCTCATGTGTGCGTTTACATGTAAGGTTGGTCCAGGCCGCTTCATCCCACAATACTGCCGAATCAAAATAAGACGTTGGTGGTAAGCAATATTACTATCACCGCTCACAACTCTTTGTGTTCTACTCGTGCATATCATCTACGCATAGACCTAGCTCTTGATGCCACTGTTGGGAATCGTTGCATGGAAAACATTTTTTTCTACGCACATGCAATGATCTATCCATGGAGATGCATAGCAACAAGGAGGAGAGTGTGTCTACGTACCCTCATAGACCGTATGCGGAAGCATTTCACAACGTGGTTGATGTAGTCGAACTTCTTCGCGCTTCAACCGATCAAGTACCGAACGCACGACACCTCCGCGTTCTGCACACGTTCAGCTCGGTGATGTCCCTCGCCTTATTGATCCAACAAGACGTCGAGGTAGTAGATGAGTTCCGTCAGCACGACGGCGTGGTAACGGTGATGGTGAAGTTATATTCGCAGGGCTTCGCCTAAGCACTATGAAAATATGACCGGGGGTGTAAACGGTGGAAGGGGGCGTCGTACACGGCTAGGCAATTGTCTGGTCTGTGCTAGGGTGCCCCCCACATATATATAGGTGGGAGGGGGGAGCAGCCATAGGAGGTGCCCAAGTAGGAGGAACCCTACTTGGAGTCCCTCCCAAGCCGCGCGCCCCTTGCCATATATAACCGAGGGGAAGGAAAGAGGGGGGAGAGGGAAGGAAGTGGGAATCCTAATCCACACTTTCCTTTCCCTTCTCCCCTTTCCTTCCCCTCCTTAGGCCGGCCCATATGGGGGGCGCACCAGCCCTTTGTGGCTGGTGTGTTTCCCCTCTTGGCCCATTAGGCCCATATCTTTTGCCGGGGGTGCCCGAAACCCCTTCCAGTGACCCGATAAGTACCCGGTACCCCCCGAAACACTTCCGGTGTCCGAATACCATCGTCCTATATATCAATCTTTACCTCTCGACCATTTCGAGACTCCTCGTCAAGCCCGTGATCTCATCTGGGACTCTGAACAACATTCGGTCACCAAATCACATAACTCATATAATAATATATCGTCATCGAACATTAAGCGTGCGGACCCTACGGGTTCGAAAACTATGGACATGACAGAGACACCTCTCCGGTCAATAACCAATACCGGAACCTGGATGATCATATTGGATCCTACATATTCTACAAAGATCTTTATCGGTCGAACCGTTATGACAACATACGTAATTCCCTTTGTCCATCGGTATGTTAGTTGCCCGAGATTCGATCATCGGTATCTTCATACCTAGTTCAATCTCGTTACCGGCAAGTCTCTTTACTCGTTCCATAATACATCACCTCATGACTAACTCCTTAGTCATTTGCTTGCAAGCTTATGATGTGTATTACCGAGAGGGCCCAGAGATACCTCTCCAAAACTCGGAGTGACAAATCCTAATCTTGATCTATGCCAACTCAAACAACACCTTAGGAGATACCTATAGAGGATCTTTACGATCACCCAATTATGTTGTGATGTTTTATAGCACACAAGGTCTTCCTCTGGTATCCGGGAGTTGCATAATCTCATAGTCGAAGGAATATGCATTTGACATGTAGAAAGCAATAGCAATAAAACTGAACGATCATTATGCTAAGCTAACGGATGGGTCTTGTCCATCACATCATTCTCCTAATGATGTGATCCCATTATCAAATGACAACACATGTCCATGCTTAGGAAATCTTAACCATCTTTGATCAACGAGATAGTCTAGTAGAGGCTCACTGGGGACACAGTATTTGTTTATGTATTCACACATGTATTTAAGTTTCCGATCAATACAATTCTAGAATGAATAATAAACATTTATCATGAATAAGGAAATATAACATAACAACTTTATTATTGCCTCTAGGGCATATTTCCTTCACCTAGATCCCCATGAACAACCCAGAAGAAACCTATGATGTAAAGAGACTTCAAGATAGGGTGTGTCACCTAGCCGGCTAGGGTATGGCCCTGATGCACGTGGCCCTGAGACAAGGTGTCCAACCGCTCCAATTCCAAGCTCACCCAAAGCACCAATACACGGGGGATGATGATCCGGCCAGGGAAATCCCGGGGTCCCTTCTTCAGATACAAATATATCTAGGAGATGCTCTCTTCATTTCTCGTTGCAGAAGTAAACATTATTTATCATTTGCAGATTTCATTAGTTCTCATACCGTGAACTGACCAATAACTTTATTGTGATTTGTTACGTCTCCAACGTATCTATAATTTTTTATTGTCCCATGTTGTTTTATTATAAATCTTGGATGTTTTATAATCATTTTATATAAATTTTTGGTACTAAGCTATTGACATAGTGCCAAGTGCCAGTTGCTGTTTTCTGCATGTTTTTACATCGCATGAAATCAATATCAGATGGAGTCCAAATGCCACGAAACTTTATGATGATTTTTTATGGACCAAAGGAAGAAGTTGGGCCCTGGTTGCACCCGGGGGGAGTCGTGAGGAGGGGACAACCCACCAGGGCGCGCCAGGAGGCCCAGGCACGCCCTGGTGGGCTGTGCCCACCTTGGGTGCCCCCCTGGACTGCCTCTTTACTCTATAAATACCCCAAAAATCCAAAACCCTAGGGGAGTCAATGAAATATTCATCCAGCCGCCGCAGAGTCCAGAACCACCAGATCCAATCTAGATACCATCTCGGATGGGGTTCACCACCTCCATTGGTGCCTCTCCGATGATGTGTGGGTAGTTCTTTGTAGACCTTTGGGTCCGTAGTTAGTAGCTACATGGCTTCCTCTCTCTCACCGAATTCTCAATACAATGGTCTCTTGGAGATCCATATGATGTAACTCTTTTTGCGGTGTGTTTGTTGGGATCTGATGAACTTCGAGTTTATGATCAGTCATATCTTTTTATATCCATGAAAGTTATTTGAGTTTCTTTGATCTCTTATATGCATGATCTCTTATAGCCTCGTATTTCTTCTCCGATATTTGGGTTTTGTTTGGCCAACTTGTTCTGTTTATCTTGCAATGGGAGGAGGTGCCCGGTAGTGGGTTCAATCTTACGGTGCTCGATCCCCGTGACAGAAAGGGAAACGACACGTATGTATTGTTGCTACTAAGGATAAAAAGATGGGATCTATATCTATGCAATAGATAAATGGATCTTGTCTACATCATGTCATCGTTCTTATTGCATTACTCCGTTTTCCCATGAACTTAATACACTAGATGCATGCTGGATAGCGGCTAATGTGTGGAGTAATAGTAGTAGATGCAGGCAAGAGTCGGTCTACTAATCTTGGACGTCATGCCTATGTAATGATCATTGCCTGGATATCATCATAATTATTTGAAATTCTATCAATTTCCCAACAGTAATTTGTTTACCCACCGTTTGCCATTTTACTCGAGAGAAGCCACTAGTGAAACCTACGGCCCCCGGGTCTTATTTCTCATATATTTGCTTGCGATCTACTTTTCCTTTGCGTTTTTATTCAGATCCATTAAACCAAAAATACAAAAATACTTTGCTGCACTTTATTTTATTTGCGATCTATTATTTCAATCTATTACAAATTTCTAGCATCGTTACCCGAAAGGGATTGACAACCCCTTTAACACGCCGGGTTGCGAGGTGTTGTTATTTGTGTGCAGGTGCTGTTTACGTTGTGTTGCTTGGTTCTCCTACTGGTTCAATAACCTTGGTTTCATCACTTAGGGAAATACATACCTTGACTGTGCTACATTATCCCTTCCTCTTTGGGGAAATACCGACGTAGTCCTAGCAGATATGAGCTTTCTGGCGCTATAGTCAGGGAGCAATCAAAAGGAATTTCTCGCGCCGTTACCGGGGAGGATCTTCAACATAACCAGGTTCCTAATCAAAAATCTCATCTCCTCACAATTTACATTATTTCCCATTTGCCTCTTGTTTTCCTCTCCCCCACTTCACAAAAAATGCCATTTTATTCGCCTCTCTTCCGTTCGCCGTTTTCTTGCCAGATCTATTTTTGAGTGCAATCTTGTTGTGTAGTCATCATGACTCAAGAGAACACCAAGTTATGTGATTTCTCAAATACCAACAACAATGATTTTATTGGCACTCCGATTGCTCCTCCCGCCACTAGTGCGGAGTCTTGTGATATTAATACTGCTTTGCTGAATCTTGTTATGAAAGACCAATTTTCTGGTACTCCTAATGAGGATGCCACGTCCCATCGTAATACCTTCGTGGAATTATGCGATATGCAAAATAAAAAAGATGTGGACAATGATGTGGTCAAGATGAAATTATTTCCGTTTTCTTTGTGTGATTCTGCAAAAAATTGGTTCTCTTCTTTGCCTCGCAATAGTATCGATTCTTGGAATAAGTGCAAAGATGCTTTTATCACTAAGTATTTTCCGCCCGCAAAAATCATTTCCTTTAGAACCCAGACTGTCGGTGTGGAACAACACCTATGGGATCACAAGAATCCCTAGTACGGTTGCCGGGGCGCAGGGTTGCGAGAAGAGCAGGATTAGTAACCAGCACAAGGATCGTTTACCCAGGTTCGGGCCACGAGGATGCGTAAAACCCTAGTCCTGCTTTGGTGGGTGTATTTCAGAGAGTTCTTGAGCTCTCGAGCTAGCTATGGTGGGGTGCGTGGTTCCAAAGAGCCGAATCCTTCTCCAGTATGCCATGGGCCTCCTTTTATAGTCGAAAGGGGCTGCCATAGTGGCATACATGAGGTGGAAAGGCGTACAATATTGCGAGCTTATCGCTCGTACTTCAGGATAAGTCGCATTTAATGCGCCATTGAGGTGTCCCCTAGCTTTATCGGGGAGGGGGCGAGGCCCGTCCCATCCGTCGCTGCTCCTCCTCGCTTCCACACGCGCCCCGGCCAGTGATGCGTGCGGTGCCATGTAGGCAGGCATGTAGCTGAGGTGGCGCGGTGGTGGAGCCTCCACAAAGATATGCATGCCGCCACGCAGGCGCTTGATGAGTTGGCCTGGGAGCTGCATGTTGCCACGCAGGCGCCTGCCCAGCTGGTTGGGCTGGCAGCTGCATGCGAATGGCGGTGGAATCTTGGTTGGTGCGGGCCTGTCAGTGGCCCTGTTGGCGTCCTTGGTGAGGGCTTTGCTGGGTGGCCCGGCAAGGGTCTTGCCATGGCGCGCTATTGTCCCCGGCAAGGATCTTGCCGGGGGTCTGGTGGCCTTCATCGGCAAGGATCTTGTCGAGGATCGTCATCTTCTAATCCTGATCTGATCTTGAGTGTTCCTTGTCTTCATAAAGATCTGCATGCCACCACAGAGGCGCCTCCCGAGCCCTGGCCCAATGTGGTTGATGGTGTTGGAAACCATGGGCTCAAGGGTGGTGCGCTCCGCTGGTGTTGGACGGGACGCCCCGGCAAGGGTCTTATCGGGGCCGCTGAGGCTGCCCCGGCAAGGGCCTTGCTGAGGGAACCTGCTTCGTCCCTTCGCTCTTTGTGGTTTTGGCCTTGGCGTTGCTCTGGCTGCCTCGGGCTTCGGTTCTACCTCGGTTCACCTCCCCTGTTCTGCTTGGTGTGGCCATGGGCGCGGCTTCGACTACCCGTGCATAGGTAAAGGGGTACAAAGGTGCGCCCCTTCTTTTGTACACCAAAAGGAGCCCCCGGGCCTGGGCCATACATAAGCGCGACACGTTGTTGGGCCAGGCCCAAAATGATGCGCGGGCAGGCGGGTCGGTTTTTACCGCGGTAATTCTTCGTCTCCTACGCTTCCCCATGGCCGGTGTTGAATGCGCGACATGGAGGAGTGCGCGTGACGTGGGCGGCATGCGTGGGGTGGTTCCCGCATGCATGCGTCACATTGTAGTAAAGAGGCGGCTCGCGCCTTCCCCATAAAAAGAGGGAGGCGTGGAGGCACGGCTCATTTACTGGATGGACTCGGGTCGCTGTCTTTAAGGCACCCACGCCCCCTGATCACGGGGCGGGGAACGGTCTCCTCACCCGTCTTTTCGACCCTGCACGTTCGCCACGCGTCCTTCATGCAGGTGGCGAGCTGTGGAGGCAGGAAACCGGGCCGTCGCTGGTTGGGGCAGCGGGTCGGCCCCGATTCCCTGCGCCCCCGATGGCTGGATTGGCTGAGCGGTGCGGCTAGGTCTCTACCCACCCCTTTATAAAACGGGGAAGAGAGGAGGCGCCATCCCGCATTCTTCAGTACCCATCCTCCTTCTGCTTCTGCTTCTTCCTCTCATCTGCCATGGCGAGAGGAGGTTCTGGGCCTTCGACGGTGGCAGCGAGGGTCGCTGTTCGTCATCGCGTCCCTCCCTCCCTCGAGCCCGTGGCGGTGGAGCCAGCCACAAGAGGAAGGGGTAGGGGGCGTGTCCGAGGTCGTCGCGGTGGTCAGGGGAGAGGGGCACGAGGTGGTGCGGCGGTCGTGCCTCTGCCAGCGGTGCCTCTCGTGATGGAGGGTCACGTCGGGGACCGGCCCCGTGAGTCCTTCATCAGGCTGCGCCGGCCACCGCGTCGTCGTCTTCGTCTCCCCACCCCCTTCGCAGTGGAGATGGAGCTCGATCCGCCCCAGACCCTCAGGTTGCACATGAGGGGCCGCGGGACCGGTGGTACGCGAGTCGACGTCGACTTCCTTGCCCCTCACATCATGTATCTCCGTCGCGGGTGGAAGACGTTTGCCCGCATCCATAGCCTGACGGTGGGGCTCGTCCTCTACTTCAAATTAATGGAGGGCGGCCTGCTCTCCGTCAAGGTCTTTGAAGATCTTGGGACTCGCCTGAAGTGCTACGTGGAGAGCTCTTCCGACGATGAAGACTCGTCCTCGAGCGGGAGTGACGAGGAGGACAGCGATAGCGGTGACGAGGGAGTCGAGCGGCAGGATGCCGACTCCGACTTCGACTGACCGCGCCGCTCCTCCCTCGGTCACGTGCCCTGCCGAGGGCCATCCTCACCAAGCTCTCCTTCGGGGTGCTCCCCGTCGCCTCCTCGGGCGGCTGGCGTAGGAGGGCCGGAGAAGGCGAAGAAGGCGGGTGGCGGCCGTTAACTCGGAGTACGCGGGCACCGACGCCTTCGTCGCATATTGGCGAGCTGCTGCCTCATCTTCCAGCTTTCTGCCCCTCGCACCTCGCCTAGGCGCTCTTTTTGCCCTTTCGCCTCCTTGACCCGCCTCCTGAGGAGAGGGACGAGAAAGGGATCACGGTCATCTCATCTCTTTTTTAATCTGTAAGCCTTCGGGCCTTGTTAAATTTAAAGCTTGTAATCCCCCTTGTTCATGTTTTTCATTTCGTATGAACTGTACCTATACGAGATGTTTTTTAATGAAAAAGGGGTGTTTGCTGGGGGTTTTTGTTCGTGGATGGAACCCACGACAAGGAGTGAATCCTTGTTACTATTTAAGATAAACGTTTTCCACCTAGCAATAGGCCTTGCCGTCCCCCACTTCGCTCGACCATTCTCGTGCCCTTGGCGGAGGTAGGGATGAAGCGGGTTTAGGCTCCTCGTTCTATTTCCTTGCCCGCGACTACAACCAAATCCGAGCCCAGCAGATAATTGATACATCTCCAACGTATCTATAATTTTTGATTGCTCCATGCTATATTATCTACTATTTTGGACATTATTGGGCTTTATTATCCACTTTTATATTATTTTTGGGACTAACCTATTAACCGGAGGCCCAGCCAAGAATTGCTGTTTTTTTGCCTATTACAGAGTTTCGCAGAAATGGAATATCAAACGGAGTCCAAACGGAATGAAACCTTCGGGAACATGATTTTTAGGAAGATTATGATCGAGGAGACTTGTACCCTACATCAAGAAACAAGAGAGGAGGCCACGAGGTAGGGGGCGCGCCCACCCTCCCAGGGCGCGCTCTCCACCCTCGTGGGCCCACTGTTGCTCCACCGACGTACTCCTTCCTCCTATATATACCTACGTACCCCCAAACGATCAGATACGGAGCCAAAAACCTAATTCCACCACCGCAACCTTCTGTATACATGAGATACCATCTTGGGGCCTGTTCCGGAGCTCCGCTGGAGGGGGCATCCATCATGGAGGGCTTCTACATCAACACCATAGCCTCTCCGATGAAGTGTGAGTAGTTTACCTCAGACCTTCGGGTCCATAGTTAGTAGCTAGATGGCTTCTTCTCTCTTTTTGGATCTCAATACAATGTTCTCCCCCTCTCTCGTGGAGATCTATTCGATGTAATCTTGTTTTTGCGGTGTGTTTGTTGAGATCGATGAATTGTGGGTTTATGATCAAGATTATCTATGAACAATATTTGAATCTTCTCTGAATTCTTTTATGTATGATTGGTTATCTTTGCAAGTCTCTTCGAATTATCAGTTTGGTTTGGCCTACTAGATTGATCTTTCTTGCAATGGGAGAAGTGCTTAGCTTTGGGTTCAATCTTGCGGTGTCCTTTCCCAGTGACAGTAGGGGCAGCAAGGCATGTATTGTATTGTTGCCATCGAGGATAACAGGATGAGTTTTTATCATATTGCATGAACTTATCCCTCTACATCATGTCATCTTGCTTAAGGCGTTACTCTGTTTTCATGAACTTAATACTCTAGATGCATGCTGGATAGCGGTCGATGAGTGGAGTAATAGTAGTAGATGCAGGTAGGAGTCGGTCTACTTGTCTCGGACGTGATGCCTATATACCTGATCATACCTAGATATTCTCATAACTATGCTCAATTCTGTCAATTGCTCAACAATAATTCGTTCACCCACCATAAAATACTTATGCTCTTGAGAGAAGCCACTAGTGAAACCTATGGCCCCCGGGCCTATCTTCATCATATTAATCTTCCAACACTTAGTTATTTCCTTTGCTTTTTTACTTTGCTTTTATTTTACTTTGCATATTTATCATAAAAATACCAAAAATATTATCTATCATATCTATCAGATCACACTCTCGTAAGTGACCGTGAAAGGATTGACAACCCCTTATCGCGTTGGTTGCGAGGATTTATTTGTTTTGTGTAGGTGCGAGGGACTCGCCGTAGCCTCCTACTGGATTGATACCTTGGTTCTCAAAAACTGAGGGAAATACTTACGCTACTTTGCTGCATCACCCTTTCCTATTCAAGGGAAAACCAACGCAGTGCTCAAGAGGTAGCAAGAAGGATTTCTGGCGCTGTTTCCGGGGAGTCTATGGAAAAGTCAACATACCAAGTACCCATCACAAACCATTATCTCCCGCATTACATTATTTACCATTTGCCTCTCGTTCTCCTCTCCCCCACTTCACCCTTGCCGTTTTATTCACCCTCTCTCTTCCGTTCGCCTTCTTCCCGTATGTATCTTTGTTTGTGTTTCCTTGTGCCTTCTATTTTCTTGCATCTTTGCTTGCTAAAAATCTATTATGGATCCACTTAAAGTGTTCTACTTGGATCATCTTTGATCCTTATGCGCCCGTGCTGAAACCCCAACTAGCCTAGTTGATGGGAAATCTTTAGATGAGCATGCTCATTTTGTGCGTCACCGTTTGTCTGAAAAAGGGAAACTCTTATGGTATCATATAAATAGTTTGCTATGCTATGCTTGGAATCTTTGTGAAATGTGTGATTTTACTTGTTGCTCTAAGAACCCTAAAAAACACCTCGCCTACCTATGTGAGTTTAATGAAAATAAAATCTTATCTTGTTATGCAAAAGGTGTTTATAGCTACTATGATATTGAAAAAATTGAAGAATTTGTTGCTTTTAAGGGTTCTTTTGAAGTTGCTTATTTGCTTGAAAAGTATGATACTACTCTTTACGAATCTGAAAATCTGGACATACTTGAATATTGCTATGAAAATTATGCTCATAATGTCTATGTCAAAGAATGTATTGAAAGAGTGACCGTTACTTCTAAAGAAAATAACGATATGCATGAATCTATAGATAATTATGATTCCGATGATTTGATTGAAATATCCCTTGATGAACATGATTCTTGCTATCCTTGTGTCCATGATGCCAATATTTATGAAGATTAATTTGCTATAGTTCCTTATGTTAAATATGATATCGTTGCTAATGCACCCATACTTGGTAGTTCCTTCGATGAAAAAGCATGATTGCAATAATTTTACTATAAATTTTCTTAATGTCAATTTGTGCTAATAATATGCAAAACCCTAAGCTTGGGGATGCTAGTTTTGCTATGTCTACTACTTGTTGCAATGATCATGATTGGGGTGATTCTTCGTATGATCTTGAAAATTTATTTAAGTCCCATGATGAATATGAGATTGATAATAGTGTTTGCAATAATATTGAAAGTGGGTTTGGAAGAGTGTCAACTTTAGATCCCACATATTTGGAGAATATTCAATCTTATGAAATTTTTGATAAAAGTGGGTTTGGAGAGGTCATGACTTTAGTTAATGTTAATCCCACTATTTTGGAAGAGTGTCAACTTTGCATGCATGTGGATCGTGTTAAGAATATGTTTTGTGATAGCTATATTGTTGAATTTTCTTATGATCCCACATGTAATTATTATGAGAGAGGAAAATATGGTTGTAGAAATTTTCATGTTACTAAATTACCTCTTGTTATGTTGAGATTGCTATTGTTTCTTTCCGCTTCCTTGCATATGCTAGTTTTTTCTTGCATTGATAATTTGTTTTCCTATAATATGCCTATGCATAGGAAGTATGTTAGACTTAGATGTGTTTGTCACGTGTTTTATGATGCTCTCTTTGTGCTTCAGTTCTTGTCATTCATGTGAGCATCGTTGAAATCTTATGCCTAGCTAGGGGCGTTAAACGATAGCGCTTGTTGGGAGGCAACCCAATTTTATTTTTAGTTTTTTTGCTTTTTGCTTATGTTTAGGAATAAATATTTGTTCTATGCTCTGGTTAGATGTGTTTTTATGTTTTAATTAGTGTTTGTGCCAAGTTAAACCTATAGGATCTTCTTGGATGATAGTTATTTGATCTTGCTGTAATTTCTATAAACTTTCTGTTCACGAAAACAATTGTTAAAAAACACCAGAACGTGATAAAATACTGATTCCAATTGATGATGATCAATAAACAAATTTTCTAGGCCTTCCTATTTTGGTAGATTTTTTGGAGTTCCATAAGTTTGCGTTAGTTACAGATTACTACAGACTGTTCTGTTTTTGACAGATTCTGTTTTTCGTGTGTTGTTTGCTTATTTTGATGAATCTATGGCTAGTAAAATAGTTTATAAACCATAGAGAAGTTGTAATACAGTAGTTTTAACACCAATATAAATAAATAATGAGTTCATTACAGTACCTTGACGTTGTCTTTTGTTTTCTTTCGCTAACGGAGCTCACGAGATTTCTATTGAGTTTTGTGTTGTGAAGTTTTCAAGTTTTGGGTGAAAGATTTTGATGGATTATGGAACAAGGAGTGGCAAGAGCCTAATCTTGGGGATGCCCATGGCACCCCCAAGATAATCTAAGGACACCAAAAAGCCAAAGCTTGGGGATGCCCCGGAAGGCATCCCCTCTTTCGTCTACTTCCATCGGTAACTTTACTTGGAGCTATATTTTTATTCACCACATGATATGTGTTTTGCTTGGAGCGTCTTGTATGATTTGAGTCTTTGCTTTTTAGTTTACCACAATCATCCTTGCTTTACACACCTTTTGAGAGAGCCATACATGATTCAAAAATTATTAGAATACTCTATGTGCTTCACTTATATCTTTTGAGTTATATAGTTTTACTCTAGTACTTCACTTATATCTTTTAGAACACGGTGGTGGATTTGTTTTATAGAAACTATTGATCTCTCATGCTTCACTTAGATTATTTTGAGAGTCTTAAATAGCATGGTAATTTTCTTAAATAATCCTAATATGCTTGGTATTCAAGATTAGTAAAAACTTTCTTATGAGTGTGTTGAATGCTAAGAAACGTTTGATGCTTGATAATTGTTTTGAGATATAAAGATGGTGATATTAGAGTCATGCTAGTTGAGTAGTTGTGAATTTGAGAAATACTTGTGTTAAAGTTTGTGATTCCCGTAGCATGCACGTTTGGTGAACCGTTATGTGATGAAGTCGGAGCATGACTTATTTATTGATTGTCTTCCTTATGAGTGGCGGTCGGGGACGAGCGATGGTCTTTTCCTACCAATCTATCCACCTAGGAGCATGCGCGTAATACTTTGCTTTGATAACTTGGAGATTTTTGCAATAATTATATGAGTTCTTTATGACTAATGTTGAGTCCATGGATTATACGCACTTTTCTTCCTTCCACCATTGCTAGCCTCTCTAATACCGCGCAATTTTCGCCGGTATCATACACCCACCATACACCTTCCTCAAAACAGCCACCATACCTAGCTATCATGGCATTTCCATAGCCATTCCGAGATATATTGCCATGCAACTTTCCGCCGTTCCGTTTGTTGTGACACGCTCCATCATTGTCATATTGCTTTGCATGATCATGTAGTTGACATTGTATTTTTGGCAAAGCCACCATTCATAATTCTTCCATACATGTCACTCTTGATTCATTGCATATCCCGGTACACCGCCGGAGGCATTCATATAGATTCATATTTTGTTCTAAGTATCGAGTTGTAATTGTTGAGTTGTAAGAAAATAAAGGTGTGATGATCTTCATTTTTAGAGCATTGTCCCAAGTGAGGAAAAGGATGATGGAGATTATGATTCCCCCATAATTCGGGATGAGACTCCGGACGAAAAAAAGAGGCCATAAAAAGGGAGAGAAGGCCCAAACAAAAGAAAAATGAGAGAAAACGAGAGAAGGGACAATGTTACTATCCTTTTACCACACTTGTGCTTCAAAGTAGCACCATGATCTTCATGATAGAGAGTCTCTCATTTTGTCACTTTGATATACTAGTGGGAAATTTTCATTATAGAACTTGGCTTGTATATTCCAATGATGGGCTTCCTTAAAATGCCCTAGGTCTTCGTGAGCAAGCGAGTTGGATGCACACCCACTTAGTTTCTTTTGTTGAGCTTTCATATACTTATAGCTCTAGTGCCTCCGTTGCATGGCAATCCCTACTCACTCACATTGATATCTATTAATGGGCATCTACATAGCCCGTTGATACGCCTAGTTGATGTTAAGACTTTCTCCCTTTTGTCTTCTCCACATAACCCGCTCATTATATTCTATTCCACCCATAGTGCTATGTCCATGGCTCACGCTCATATATTGCGTGAAAGTTTATAGGTTTGAGATTACTAAAGTATGAAACAATTGCTTGGCTTGTCATCGGGGTTGTGCATGATGAGAGCATTCTTGTGTGACGAAAATGAAACATGACTAAACTATATGATTTTGTAGGGTTGAACTTTCTTTGGCCATGTTATTTTGAGAAGACATAATTGCTTAGTTAGTATGCTTGAATTACTATCATTTTTATGTCAATATGAACTTTTGTCTTGAATCTTTCGGATCTGAATATTCATACCACAATTAAGAAGAATTACATTAAAATTATGCCAAGTAGCACTCCGCATCAAAAATTCTGTTTTTATCATTTACCTACTCGAGGACGAGCAAGAATTAAGCTTGGGGATGCTTGATACGTCTCCAATGTATCTATAATTTTTGATTGCTCCATGCTATATTATCTACTGTTTTAGACATTATTGGGCTTTATTTTCCACTTTTATATTATTTTTGGGACTAACCTGTTAACCGGAGGCCCATCCCAGAATTGTTGTTTTTTGCCTGTTTTAGGGTTTTGAAGAAAAGGAATATCAAACAGAGTCCAAACGGAATGAAACCTTCGGAAACGTGATTTTCTCATCAGATAAGATCCGGGAGACTTGGACCCTCCGTCAAGAAAGCCACGCGATGGTCACGAGGGTGGAGGGCACCCCCCCCAGGGCTCGCCCCTGCCTCGTGGGCCCCTCGAAGCTCCACCGACGTACTTCTTCCTCCTATATATATCCACGTACCCTCAAACGATCGGGGACGGAGCCAAAAACCTAATTCCACCACCGCAACTTTCTGTATCCACAAGATCCCATCTTGGGGCCTGTTCCGGAGCTCCGCCGGAGGGGGCATCGATCACGAAGGGCTTCGACATCATCATCCAAGCCCCTCCGATGAAGTGTGAGTAGTTTACTTTAGACCTACGGGTCCATAGCTAGTAGCTAGATGGCTTCTTCTCTCTTTTTGGATCTCAATACAATGTTCTCCCCCTCTCTCGTGGAGATCTATTCGATGTAATCTTCTTTTTGCGGTGTGTTTGTTGAGACCGATGAATTACGGGTTTATGATCCAGTCCATCTATGAATAATATTCGAATCTTCTCTGAATTCTTTTATGTATGATTGGTTATCTTTGCAAGTCTCTTCGAATTATCAGTTTGGTTTGGCCTACTAGATTAGTTTTTCTTGCCATGGGAGAAGTGCTTAGCTTTGGGTTCAATCTTGCGGTGTCCTTTCCAAGTGACAGAAGGGGCAGCAAGGCACGTATTGTATTGTTGCCATCGAGGATAACAAGATGGTTTTTTTATCATATTGCATGAAACTATCCCTCTACATCATGTCATCTTGCTTAAGGCATTACTCTATTTTTAACTTAATACTCTAGATGCATGCTGGATAGCGGTCGATGAGTGGAGTAATAGTAGTAGATGCAGAATTGTTTCGGTCTACTTGTCTCAGACGTGATGCCTATATACATGATCGTACCTAGATATTCTCATAACTATGCTCAATTCTGTCAATTGCTCAACAGTAATTTGTTCACCCACCATAGAATACTTTTGCTCTTGAGAGAAGCCACTAGTGAAACCTATGGCCCCCGGGTCTCTTTCTCATCATATCAATCTCCATCAGTTTATTATTGCTTTGCTTTTGCTTTGATTTTACTTTTTACTTTGCATCTCTATACCAAAAATTCCAAAAATATTATTTATCATGTTTATCAGATCTCACTTTCGTAAGTGACCGTGAAGTGATTGACAACCCCTAAGCGTGTTGGTTGCATTGAGCTATTGTTTTTTGTAGGTACGAGGGACTCGAGCGTAGCCTCCTACTGGATTGATACCTTGGTTCTCAAAAACTAAGGGAAATACTTACGCTACTTTGCTGCGTCATCCCTTCCTCTTCGGGGAAATCCAACGCAGTGCTCAAGAGGTAGCAGTTGTTTATAATAGGTAACTCATAGAACAACCTTTGCAAAGTGGGATGAGTACGCATAAATATTCTTTTAAGCTTAAGAACAAGTGCTGAAATAGCTTTGGAGTAACTATTGGTTCTTTTAAGAATTGGAATATCATTGCAAACCAAAGTTCCCGTACAATTAAAGAATTCCTGAGTAATGTTTCCCTATGATGATCCCACTTCTCGTTACGAAAAATTTTGTATCCAAATTTGTGGGAACTTCTACTTTAGGGGCTTTACCATCCTCACTTTTCTCAATGACAAATTCAGACATGGTGGCAACATCAAAAAAGCAAATGAGCAAAAAATATTTTTTTTGGTTTTTGTAAAAAAATTAGAAGTGAGGATGATAAAAATGAGAGGAAAAGCCAAATAAAAATAAGAGCAAGTAGGTGATGGTTTATGTGAAGGTACTTGATAGGTTTTGGTGATGTCTCCCCAGCAACGGCGCCAGATATTCTTCCTGCGACTTGTGAGTTGCCTTCGGATTTCCTCGAAGAGGAGATGATGAAGTGGTACAGTAGAGATAAGTATTTGCCTCAGTTAAGAACCAAGGTTATCAATCCAGTAGGAGAATCACATAGAACCTTCTTAGCAGCACTTGCACACACAAAAGCAAATACTTGCACCCAACGCAAACAAGGGGGTTGTCAATCCTCGAGATGGTTATTTGCAAGGATCAAATCTCGGAGTGGTTGGGAAATAGATAAATTGCAAAATAAAATAAAATAAAAAGTGCAGCAAGGTATTTTAGGATTTTATATATGATAAAAGTAGACCCAGGGTCCATAGTTTTCACTAGAGGCTTCTCTCTCGAGCACATAATGTACGGTGGGCGAACAAATTATTGTTGGGCAATTGATAGAAAAGTGCATAGTTATGGTGATATTCAAGGAAATGATCATGTATATAGGCATCACGTCTGAGACAAGTAGACCGACTCCTGCCTGCATCTACTACTATTACTCCACCCATCGACCGCTATCCAGCATGCATTTAGGGTATTAAGTTAGTAAAAACAGAGTAACGCCTTAAGCAAGATGGCATGATGTAGACAAAGTAAACCCAAGCAACATGAATAAACCCCATGTTTTTATCCTTAATGGAAACAATACAAATACGTGTCATGCCCCTTTCTGTCACTGGAATTGAGCACCGCAAGATTGGACCCATCACAAAGCACCTCTCGCATTGCACAATAAATCAATCTTGTTGGCCAAAATAAACGGATAGGTCGAAGAGAAATATAATGCTATAATAATCATGCATAAAAGAATACAAAAAAGAATTAATTAATATTCATGAACAATCAAATCATAAACTATTACTCCACCCATCGACCGCTATCCAGCATGCATTTAGGGTATTAAGTTAGTAAAAACAGAGTAACGCCTTAAGCAAGATGGCATGATGTAGACAAAGTAAACCCAAGCAACATGAATAAACCCCATGTTTTTATCCTTAATGGAAACAATACAAATACGTGTCATGCCCCTTTCTGTCACTGGAATTGAGCACCGCAAGATTGGACCCATCACAAAGCACCTCTCGCATTGCACAATAAATCAATCTTGTTGGCCAAAATAAACGGATAGGTCGAAGAGAAATATAATGCTATAATAATCATGCATAAAAGAATACAAAAAAGAATTAATTAATATTCATGAACAATCAAATCATAAACCCACAATTCATCGGATCTCAACAAACACACCACAAAAGGAGATTACATCGAATAGAACTCCAAGAACATCGAGGAGAACATTGTATTTAAGATCAAAGAGAGAGAAGAAGCCATCAAGCTACTAGCTATGGATCTGTAGGTCTGTGGTAAACTGCTCATGCATCATCGGAAGGGCAGCAAGGATGATGTAGAAATCCTCCGTGATCGGTTCCCCCACCGACAGGGTGCCGAAAAAGGCCTCCAGATGGGATCGCGGAAGTACATAAACTTGCTGCAGTGGAAAAAGTGGTTTCGGTGGCTCTCCGATGTATTGGAAATATTTGGGAGTTTATAAAGGTGGAATTAGGTCAAGAGGTGTCACAAGGGGCCCACAAGCCAGGGGCACACCCCCTGAGCTTGTGGCTCCCTCGTGACTCTTCTAGTGTTCTCCGAATCTTCGTGGGTCCCTTCTGGTCCGGAAAAAAGTAATCCAAAGTTTTTTCTCCGTTTGGACTCTGTTTGATATTGATTTTTAGAAAAGCCAAAAACAAGCAAATATAGTAACTCGCACAGGGCACTAGGTTAATAGGTTAGTCCCAAAAATGATATAAAATTGCATATAAAACATCCAAGGTTGATACTATAATAGCATGGAACAGTAAAAAATTATAGATACATTAGAGACGTATCAAAATCATGTCGTCGGATCCCACGTATAGGTTCGCTGAAGCACCGCAAGTGCACCACCTCTAATGGTATCCACGCGTGCAGGAGGAAAATCATGTGATGGACTGCTAGGTTCGAACACATAGTCGGTGGCGAGTGGAGGTGGCTACAAAACCTAGTGACGGTGCCAAAGCGATCAACTGAATGAGTGTGCCCACCTCCACTATATATAGGCATTCATCATGAGCTCAACACTTGGGTCTCGCACAGATCCTAAAGCCCATATTCTGTTTGGCTTGGATCCAAGTCCGAGTAGGGTCACATCTGGCTCATAGAGTCAGATCCGGCCTCACAGGTTCCTTCCCTTAAGAACGCGACCCCTTAGGTTCAAGTCGGCTTGGTCGCAGGTTGGATCACCTCCGAGCTGCCTGGCTGGTAGTGTAGCGACCCGACCCGAATGGATCAAGTGCTCTATGCTCCGGTGTCATCCCTGGATCAGTAATGCTGACACCACATAGTACATCGAAGGATTTATAGCAGAGTGGCAATCACACACTTATTACATCGTTGTCTTAAAGAGAACTTATTACAATAAATATGGCTTAAGGCCATCTAATAATGATAACAGCGGAAGACTCGGAAGATAAATGGGTCCATCAACTCCAAGGCATCACTGAGTATAGAACCACGACCTAAAAGCACCTTACTCGTCATCTGAAAAGTCTGCAACATGAGAAGTTGCAGCCCGAAAACGGGCCAGCACATGGAATATGCTGGCAATGTAACACATAGAGAGTAATGGAATGAAACAGCTATACTACATGCATATATGGCTGGTGGAAAGCTCTATGGTTACAGTTTTTGCGTAAAGCCAGTTTTTCCCTACTGCAAAGGAATAAAGTTATTTAACTATCATGGTGGTTGTGAAACATCGAGAATGGTTGACAGCATTCCGATCCCAATTAAGTGAACAATTAAAACCCAACAACATTAATTAGAAGTAACATGATGAGATTCACTTGATATTCAAGTACTAGATACTCAAGTTGTCCATAACCGGGGACACGGCTAATCATGATTAGTTTGTACACTCTGCAGAGGTTTGCGCACTTTTCCCCACAAGACTCGATCGCCTCCGTTTGGTTTCTCGCACTACATGGTGTTTGAGAAGACGGATGACCGAGACACAGTCTTTCAGAAGCGCTAGCACCTTACGATCGGGTAGACCGTACCACCTATAACCCCTACATCTGCTAGTCTACCAATGTAAGAGTTTGCACGACTTAGTCAACTATGCCAGAGCCCATAATGGCTTGTGGCTGCACACGGAAGTTTCTAGCATGAAAGATCTTATGATCCCTTTGAGCCTGGGTGGCGGTCCCAAAAAAAACAGGCAAGTCCTGATAGACATCAGGTGCCTCAATCAACCCAGATGTGTGTTTAAGTTGCCACCTTAGATAAACCATTAAAATTATCAACTCACATCTGTCATGGATATCACTCACCCAATCCATGTCTACTATCATAGCATGGCATAATAAGCAAAGGTAGAAGTAACTCCCAAGGGTTTCATAATAATACAGGTGATAGGTACTACCTCATCTACTTCCCATCCCACAATTTAATTAGATCCTAATCATGCAATGTGAGAGGATTGATCTAATGCAACAAAACATGGGTTGTAGAAAAGATATGATCAAAGTGTTACTTGCCTTGCTGATGATCCGCGAGTCCAAGGGTTTCGAAGTAACAAGCGGCGCAATCCGGGTGATCTAGCGCAGACAAACAACAAGCACACAATAAGTACTCATCTAATGCACAAGTAAAACTCGAACGAGAGAACGAACCAGAAAGTTCAACTTAAGAACTCCGGTTGCAAAGAAAGAACGAACCGAACAAACGACGGAAAACAAACAGCGGAAGAAAACAACTCGGTTCTAGCAAGTTGAAACTAGGTCAAATTTTACCGGGAAAAAACTTGTTCAAGTTGATTAGACGGAACGGCAGTTTCGAAACGAAACTCCAGGCGCTTGAATCACCTGATTCCGATAAACGAGCGGAAAGAAAGACTAGAACGAAGATCGGATCTGAGATCGCGATCGGAAAGAACGCGGAATAAATCCTACGAGAAAGAAAACGAAGAACGGTTAAACGAACGGACGTCGTTAACCGGGAAAGAATCGGTGATCACGTTCGTTGAGACGAACGGTCCGAAAGAAGAACGAAAACCGATCTAGGGTTTTCGGAAAAGAAACCGAAAAAGAAACGGAAAACCGATCTAGGGTTTCGGAAGAAAACCGAAACAAAACCGGAAGATAAATAAAAGAATCGGAGAGAAAACGGAACGGTTCTTTTAGGAAAAACCGGACCGAGGAAGAAAAAGAGAGGCGCGGCTACCTCGGGAGGCGGGCTCCGGGCGGCGGCGGCTAAGGGTGGCGGCGGCGGCTAAGGCGGCGGCTTGGGGCTGCGCGCTGCTGCTTGCTGCGGCTTAGGAGGAGAGGGCTTGGGGTTTTGATGTGAGAAGAGGGGGGGGGGTTTGGGGTGTATTTATATAGGTGGGGGGGATTACTTCGGGTAGGGGGCAAGCAAAAGAGGGAAAACAAAACAAGGAAAGGGGGCTAGCCTAGAGTCCTAGAGGGACTCGGCTAAGAGGCGAGGCGGCGGCCTGGCGCCTGGCGCCTGGCGCTGGCGCACGCGCGCAGGGAGGCTGGGGCGCAGCGGCGGCTGGCTGGGCCTTTGGCCCGGCTGGCCTGGCAGGAGTTTTTTTAACGGTTCCGCGCAGAAAAACAAAAGAAAGAAAATCTAAATGAACTCCGAAAAACCTAAAGTAAATTTTCCCCGACTCCTAAAAATTAGTCGAACAAAATGAACTTTACTCCGGACCTAGAATGCAATTTTCAAAAACACACATTTTTCCCTATCCAAATAAAATGCAAATAAACACTGGAAAACAAAAATTGATTTATCCATTAGATCTTCATTTTCCTAAATTTTGGGAAAGTCATATTATTCCCTCTCTTATATTTTTGATATCGGAAAAATTATGGAAGATGAAATAAATAAATTAAATGATCCTCTTTTCCAAAATTTGAGAGAACTCAAATATGAAAATAACAGAATCTCCAACTCTCTCCGTGGGTCCTTGAGTTGCGTGAAATTTCTAGGATCAACCAAAATGCATAAAAAATATGTTATGCATGATGATCTAGTGTATAACATTCCAAATTGAAAATTTGGGACGTTACAAACCTACCCCCCTTAAGATGAATCTCGCCCTCGAGATTCGGGTTGGCTAGAAAATAGGTGAGGGTGGTCCTTGAGAAAATCTTATTCTCTTTCCCAGGTGGCTTCATCCTCTGAGTGGTGGTTCCACTGAACTTTGCAAAACTTGATAACCTTGCTGCGAGTAACTCTGCTGGCATAATCGAGAATCTTGACTGGCTTCTCCTCATACGTTAAGTCGTCCTTCAACTGAATCGCTTCGAGTGGCACGGTATCTCTTAGCGGTACCTCCGCCATCTTGGCATGACATTTCTTCAGCTAAGAAACATGGAATACATCATGAACTCCTGACAGCTCCTCCGGAAATTCCAACTTATAAGCGACTTCTCCCATACGTTGCAAGATCTTATATGGTCCAATGAAACGTGGTGCTAACTTTCCCTTAACTCCAAAGCGCTTAACTCCTCGAAGTGGGGATACTCGGAGATAAACTCTGTCTCCGGTTTCGTAAACTGTCTCCTTGCATTTTGAATCTGCGTAGCTCTTCTGCCTGGACTGGGCTACCTTGAGCCTATTACGAATCAACTTAACTTTCCGTTCAGACTCCTTAATCAAATCTGGTCCAAAGAATTGACGGTCTCCAACTTCGTCCCATGACAACGGTGTCCTGCACCTTCTTCCGTATAAAGCTTCGAAAGGTGCCATCTTCAAACTGGTTTGGTAACTGTTGTTATAAGAAAACTCCGCATACGGCAAGTTATCGTCCCAACTAGATCCATAATCTAGTGCACAAGCTCTCAGCATATCTTCCAAAATCTGATTGACTCTCTCGGTCTGTCCATCTGTCTGCGGATGAAAAGCTGTGCTGAACTCTATTCTGGTTCCTAAAGTTTCATGCAACTAATTCCAAAACTTTGAGGTAAATTGGGTTCCTCTATATGATACGATACTCCTCGGAACTCCATGCAAACAAATGATCCTAGTCATGTATATCTTCGCCAACTTAGCACTGGTGTAAGTGGTCTTAACTGGAATAAAGTGTGCTACCTTTGTCAAACGATCAACTACTACCCATATCGAGTCATAGCCTGCTTTCGTCCTGGGTAGTCCTGTGATAAAATCCATGCCTATCTTATCCCACTTCCATTCGGGTATCGGCAATGGTTGTAACAATCCTGCTGGTTTCTGATGCTCTGCCTTTACTCTCTGACATACGTCACAAACTGCTACATATGCTGCAATATCCTTCTTCATTCCGGTCCACCAGAATGTTTCCTTCAAATCCAAATACATCTTGGTATTCCTTGGGTGAATCGAATACGGTGAATCATGTGCCTCTTGCAAAATCAACTTCCTAATCTCCGGGTCATTTGGCACATAAACACGGTCCTCATACCATAAGGTATCGTGCTCATCCTCACGAAATCCCTTTGCTTTTCTGTCGCTCAATTTCTCTTTTATAGCAGCAATCTCCTTGTCAGATTTCTGGGCTTCTCTGATCTTATCCATCAATGTTGACTGAATCTCCAATGTTGCTACATAGCCTCTCGGAACTATTTCCAAACATAGCTCACGAAGGTTTTCTGCTAACTCCTTTGGTACTTCTCCCGTCACTAGGGTGTTGACATGGCTCTTACGGCTCAATGCGTCAGCTACTACATTAGCTTTTCTGGGATGGTAATGCAATCTCATATCATAATCCTTGATGAGTTCCAACCATCTCCTTTGTCTGAGGTTCAACTCCTTCTGCGTGAAAATGTACTTCAAACTCTTGTGATCCGTGTACACTTCACAATGATTTCCAATGAGGAAATGTCTCCACGTCTTCAATGCATGCACTACGGCTGCTAACTCCAAATCATGCATGGCATAATTCAACTCATGAGGCTTCAGTTGCCGTGAAGCATACGAAACAACTCTCCCTTCCTTCATAAGCACTGCTCCAAGTCCTCGACGTGAAGCGTCGCAATACACCTCATAATCCTTGGTCTGATCTGGCAAAATCAATACTGGTGAGGTAACCAAACGTTTCTTCAACTCCTGGAAACTAGCCTCACACTCCTCAGTCCATTTGAACTTAGTATCCTTCTTCAACAACTCCGTCATAGGCTTCGCAATCTTTGAGAAATTCTCAATAAATCTCCGGTAGTATCCTGCGAGTCCAAGAAAACTCCGGATCTCTCCAACTGTCGTTGGTGATTCCCATTCGGTTACAGTCTCAACCTTAGTGGGGTCAACTGCTATACCTTCTCCGGATATAACGTGTCCGAGGAATCCAACTTCCTTCAACCAAAACTCACATTTGCTGAATTTGGCGTATAACTGATGTTCCCTTAGTTTCTCCAAAATCAAACGCAAATGTTCCTTATGCTCCTCTTCATTCCTTGAATAAACCAGAATGTCATCAATGAACACTACGACGAACTTATCCAAAACTCCATAAATACTTTGTTCACCAGGTTCATAAAATAGGCAGGTGCGTTAGTCAATCCAAATGACATAACGGTATACTCATACAGTCCATATCTCGTGGTGAATGCTGTCTTAGGTATGTCCTGCTCCCGAATCTTCAATTGATGGTACCCTGATCGCAAATCGATCTTGGAAAACACTTTAGCTCCTTGCAACCGATCAAACAGATCATTGATCATTGGCAGTGGGTACTTGTTCTTGATGGTTACTTCATTCAATCCCCGATAATCTACAACCATCCTTAATGATCCATCCTTCTTTTCCACTAGAAGTACGGGTGATCCCCAAGGCGAAGAACTTGGGCGAATGTAACCTTTATCCAATAACTCCTTAATCTGATTCTTAATTTCCACCAAATCCTTTGCTGGCATCCGGTACGGTCGCTTCGATATTGGGCCTGTACCTGGCAATAACTCAATCAAAAACTCAATGTCTCTATCCGGTGGCATGCCTGGTAATTCCTCAGGAAATACATCAGGAAAATCCTTTACCACTGGTACTTCTTCTTGCACAACTCCTGTTAGGCAGTTTACTTGTGTCCTGTTTGGCACATGCCGGGATACATACTTGATCCTTCTTCCTTCTGGTGTGGTAAGCAAAATTGTCTTACTGGCGCAATCGATGTTTCCTCCATACATCGATAACCAATCCATGCCTAATATCACATCCAATCCTTGATATTCCAATACTATTAGGTCTGAGGGAAACATATAGTTACCAATCCTTAATGGTAACCGATCACACCATCGTCTAGCCATAAACTCCGCTCCTGGTGAGCTTACTAACATGGGTGACCTAAGGGCTTGGGTTGGCAGGTTATATTTATCCACAAATCCCCTTGATATGTATGAATGCGATGCACCAGTGTCAAAAAGAACAAGTGCAGTAAATGACTTAACCAGAAACTTACCGATTACTGCATCAGGCTGATCTTCAATCTCCTCCACATTAACGTGGTTCACCTGTCCCCTATTGAAAGGGTTCGGCTTTTTCCCAGAGCTTCCATTGCCATTTCCATTCTGGCCTTCGGGACATTCATTGGCATAATGTCCGATCTTGGAACACTTGAAACAGGTGACTTGGCTCAGGTCTCTCTTGGTTGGGGTTGATGGGATGGTCCGATTCTGGCCGTTGCTTCCTCCATTCCCATTACCATTCTTGTGGCCATTATGGTTGTGCGAACTACCTCCTCCATGGGTATGCTGAAACTGAAATCCTGGTTTAGGGGTAAAACGGGGCTTCTGCTGGGCTCCAGAGTTATACTTCCCCTGTCCATACTTCCTCTTACGATTCTCAATCTGCTGTTGCTTCCCTTCAATCATGATGGCACGATCTACCAACTCCTGGTAGTTGTTGAAACTTGCTACCATCAACTGCATGCTTAGTTCATCATTCAGTCCTTCCAGAAACTTCTCCTGCTTAGCTGCATCCGTAGCAACGTCATCTGGGGCATAATGTGCTAACTTGCTGAAGTCGTCAACGTACTGGCCAACTGTCCTTCCTCCTTGGCGTAAGTTGCGAAACTCACGCTTCTTCAGGGCCATAGCTCCTGCTGAAACATGGGCAGTGCGGAAAGCTTGCTGAAACTGATCCCATGTGACAGTGTCAACTGGGTAAGTGGCTGTGAAATTCTCCCACCATGCTGCCGCGGGTCCGTCAAGCTGGTGAGCGGCAAACTTCACTTTCTCACCATCCGTGCATCCTGCAGTGGTCAACTCCCTTCCTATCTTGCGGAGCCAATCGTCTGCTACTATCGGCTCGGTGCTACTGGAAAACACCGGCGGATTCAGCCTAAGGAAATGGGCTAAGTGGTCAACAGGTGGTGGTGGTGGATTGTTGTTGTTGTTCTGCTGGTTCTGGACTAACATCTACATCAATTGATTCTGCTGCTGGATCAACTGAGTGAGCTCTGGTGGGAATCCATTGTCACGCCTCGGAGGCATCTGAGGGTTTAGAAAATATGAGAATTAAGAATAGAGTGAGGTCTAAAGGGAAAACACTACCCCAATGCACATGAGCAAATGCACACAAAATCACTTCATTCAATCAAACAAGGGCTTACAAACGGTCTAACTATCACAAAAGTGCTCGAACTATTGTGTTTACATGGGGGAATACTACTACTATCTGGTGGTCATCTAGAAATTTGAACCGGTGGAAGACTCCATGATATCTGCCCCAGCTTCGTCTTCAAAGTCGGGTTCACTTGGATCCGAATCGGTGTCGTCGATGATGATGTAGTTGTCCGGACATGCGACGTACATGTCTTCCTTCCTGGATGCTAACTTCCCCTTGAGTTCTTCAATCTCATGCTTAAGATCGCCATTGTGCCTTGCTAGAGCTACGATCTCGTCCATGTAGTCCTTGCGTGTAGACTTTAGTTCTCCTTCTAGCTCGATGATCCTTGCCTTCGCATTCTTTAATTCTATCATATCATTGCACATCTAGTTCTCGTGGCGTCGAATGTGCTGGTTTAACTCCTGGATGAAAGATGCAATGGATCTATCCTTCTTGGTGCTGACTAACTCCCATTGTTCATCTCGGCGTCTGCAAATCTGGTAGATAGTGTCCTTGAGGTCTTCTTGGTAGACTTCTCCAATGCATCCCATGGTGATATGAGCTGCCATGCTCCTTCCCAGACTCCAGGTTGGTGCATTGAAAACACTATCTATAGGCTTCGTGATTGGCGCGGATGTCCTTCCCGGAACATGAGCTTGAATCTTCCAGCGCTCCTCTTCAGGCAGAGTGGCGTTGAAGGTTCCCGTGAAGCTTGGTAATCCAATGTTCAGGTACTTGGTGACTTCCTTCAGGTGAAATCCAAATGGTATGCCTTCATCCAGTTGAGCGTACTAAATCTTCGCGTTCGTCATCCTAAAAGAGTAGAAAAGATGAGGAGTTAGAAAATGAGAAGAGAATGGTGATCTATGGCTTTAACTTAGTGGTCGTGTCCTACAGTCAGCATGTGCTCTGATACCATCTCTGTGGTGACCCGACCCGAATGGATCAAGTGCTCTGTGCTCAGGTGTCATCCCTGGATCAGTAATGCTGACACCACACAGTACATCGAAGGATTTATAGCAGAGTGGCAATCACACACCTATTACATCGTTGTCTCAAAAGAGAACTTAATACAATAAATATGGCTTAAGGCCATCTAATAACGATAACAGCGGAAGACTCGGAAGATAAATGGGTCCATCAACTCCAACGGCATCACTGAGTATAGAACCACGACCTAAAAGCACCTTACTCGTCGTCTGAAAAGTCTGCAACATGAAAGTTGCAGCCCGAAAACGGGTCAGCACATGGAATATGCTGGCAATGTAACACATAGAGAGTAATGGAATGAAACAGCTATACTACATGCATATATGGCTGGTGGAAAGCTCTATGGTTACAGTTTTTGCGTAAAGCCAGTTTTTCCCTACTGCAAAGGAATAAAGTTATTTAACTATCATGGTGGTTGTGAAACATCGAGAATGGTTGACAGCATTCCGATCCCAATTAAGTGAACAATTAAAACCCAACAACATTAATTAGAAGTAACATGATGAGATTCACTTGATATTCAAGTACTAGATACTCAAGTTGTCCATAACCAGGGACACGGCT